>NC_041380.1:5462689-5562573 GCF_002162155.2 Triticum dicoccoides
TTCTATGTTTCCGATTCCACGAAGCCACCAACACAACTAATAAACTGAAACCCTTGCGGCATTGCTTATCAATTTTCTGCAATGCTTGGCGCCACCACTCAATGAAAATGAGATTATTAGGCCCTGGTGTTTGCTGCTGCAAACCAACCAAAGACGAGCAATAACCAAACCCCTCCTGAGAACACACATGTAGTAAGCAAACGCTGCCCATTTTCATCCTCTCGATCACAAAGCGGGCATCTCTACGGGTGATCAAGACCACGACGGGCCAAACGGTCAGCACAACAGTCCCACATTGATTTAGTAAGGCCAACCAAATAAATAATCTGCAATGAGGTAGAACTCAAAGCACTCCAAATTTCCTAACATGTCTTGAATTTAACAGCCCCACAAAGAAATGACGATGGGCGGCTGATCTGGTCAAAAATTCTCTTGACGGAGAAGGTGCCCACAAAGGTTGATCCTCGGTTCCACAAGTGAGATCGACCTGGATAAGATATCCAAGAAATAAAGAAATTCCAGTAAAACCTTCTGTTGAGGCATCTGTTGGGCGAAGCCCATGCGGCGCTGGCAGCGGTGTGGCTCCATCTCCTCCCTCCTCGGGTTAGCCGCTCGTGGGGGCGCTAGGTTCCGTCGGCGGGGACGCACGGGCCCAGTGGTTGCTGTGCTGGGAGGCGGTGGTGCAGTTGGATAGATTTGGGTCGTGTGCCCGGATTTGTAGCCTAACAAGGTCTTTTCTTCTACGTTGGTGGGCATCTCCGACGAGCGCCAATGACTCCAGATCTCCTGGTTCGCGAGACTACCACCAAGAGAAATACTTTGCCTGGATCAGTCGTCGCGGATGGTGCGGCAACGTCTACGGGCGTCGCTAACCTCCTTGGAGAGTATCGTCGCGATGGTGGTCCCGTCAAGCTCCGAAGGAAACCTCATGTTTGGCTTGTCGGGCCGGAGAGTGGCAGCGTGTAGTGTCATCTACCTCCTTAGAGGCACTGTTTTGGAGCTAAGATCTACCAGTGTTATCTAGGAGGCGTAGCGGCATTGGACCGCCGCGTAGACTCAACTGTAAGGTTTGTTTGCTCCGAAGGAAACCCTTTAATCTTCCGAAATGGACGATGGTAGCGTCTAGCGCCACACCCCCCTCCTGGAGGCATCTTCTTTGGAGCAACTGCTGGCTAAAGGGACCCACAGCTGGAGATGCATCATTTCTACCGTGTCGATGATGGCGGCTCTCAGCAGCATGGCGCAACGGAGTCTCGGCAACGGATGTGTTATGATGGACTAGTGCAAGGGAATGGTGTTGTTTATCGCCGTGGCGGTGTCGATGGCTGGCCTGGCAAGGACAATTCGGATTTCTTTCATGAACATGGGTCGACAGTTCAATGGTGTTGGCGGCTTCTGGAGCTTGTGCAAGCGGTTCATGCTTAGGGTCTCTGCTAGACAAGATGCGAACTCCCGGTACACCATGCGGGTGTCTCGGTGATGACCCTGGGTTTAGCTGGTGGGGCGTTGTGATGGCATCACCCATCGTCGAGTTTGTAGGTCTGGCATTGGCTTCGGATTGTTTGATTTATGTTTTTGCCAAACCTTTATTGAATAATTTGATAAAGATGGTTGTGTGGATCCTTTGGATGCAGGGGACGGGGCTTTGATGCTCCTTTTTCCAATCAATTTTTCTATCATGGCGTGCTAGCTAGCTCACTATCCTCACTCCATGAATTTTTCTACCCCTGTATCCAGGCCATCAAGTTTTGCATCAAGATCCGTGCTAACAACTATTCCTAAACTTGAAACTCTGCATGGAAGCAAAACAGTCCCAGCCCCAACAATTATTTCCTGAACTCCAACAACCAATTCCCCAGTAACCACAACAACCATTCCCCCTGCAACCGTAACAGCCATTCCCCCAGCAACCGCAACAACCATTTCCCCAGCAACCACAACAACCATTCCCCCTGCAACCGCAACAACCATTCCCCCAACAACCACAACAACCTTTCCCCCTACAACCACAATAACCATTCCCCCAACAACCACAACAACCATTCCCCCTACGACCGCAACAACCATTTCCTCAGCAACCCCAACAATCACAACAATCATTTCCCCAGCCCCAACCCCAGCAACCCCAACAACCATTTCAGCAGCCCCAACAACAATTATCCCAGCAACCAGAACAAATAATTTCCCAGCAACCCCAACAACCATTCCCCCAGCAACCACACCAACCTCAACAACCATATCCACAACAACAACCATATGGGAGTAGTCTTACAAGCATCGGTGGCCAATGAAATGAAGACCTGTAATACAAGACAGATGGATCATCGTTGTTTAGTCAATGAGCGTTCAATGTAAAGATGATAAATAAAGTGATGTGCACCATAATGTGTAACCCCGACCTATACTAGTTCAAACATGGGAATAAAAGACAAAGAAAGTTCTTGTCACAAAGATATTACTCGTAATTGTTAGATTCATGCCGTATTTAGATTTTCATCCCTAGCTACAATCTCAGTCTTATGCATTATCTACCTATTTATGTAGTGAAGTCATATGAACCTAACATAATTAATGGATGCAAAACTTGGTTTAAATTGAAGGCTACATTGTATTAGCAAAATCAAATATCATAATTGGGTATGTACAAAGTAAAGGACACCATTCATTAGAATTTGTAGCAAATAAATTAGTAGCATACCATGCATTTGTCTAGAAGATAAGGGTTGTTGTCATACTCAAGGACACAGTTGCATGTGTACCCTAGAATGTGTAATTAGCCATTTGTGGAATTCACGCACTTGTTGCTGCTGCCACTGCATGTGTAATTAGCCGTGTTATTATGTTTGGCATCTGCACATGGACTCACATTTCTTATAGCCCAATCAACCACCATAGGTACACTCTAAGGTGTGTGCCATTGAACGTGGTGTTGCTTATGTGTGAAGTGCTAAAGTTGAATTGTGTTGTCTCCATTAGCATTGCATAGCTGCACCGGTTGAACTCCCAGATTTTACTTGTGTTGACCGACTTGAAGAAATATATATAATAGTTGCGTGTCTTCCTTGGTATCGTAGTATGGGATCAACCGATATTGGAGTAGCATCCGTCCACTAAGTCTAGCAGACCGCGACACGATGCGACACCATAGGCTTGGAAGCCCGTTCCCATGTCATCGTGTCGCTCACAAAGGCAAGGGCATTGCACCTTAGAGCATCTCCAACAGGCGCGCCAAACTAGCGCCGCGCCGCAAAATCCCCCCTTTTAGCGCGCGCGCAACCGGAATAGCTGCTCCAGCGGGCGCGCAAAAACCGTGCGCGCGGCATATGTAGTCCAGCGCGTGGGCCGAAACGCAATCGCGCGCCGCTTATTTGCTGCGCCCGCTCCCGCGCACTGGACTCTCGCGCGCTCGCTCGCACCTCCCACCCACCCCTGCAGCCGCGCCGCCGCCGCCGACCTCGCCACCCGGCGACCGTTCCGGCGCTTCCCTGGCCTATCCCCGCCCCGCGCGCGCTTTCTCCGGCCCCCCTCTAGGCCCGCCGCCCCGCGCGCGTGCTGGTCCGCCGAAGAACAGCGCCCGCGCGCTCGCTACCGCTCGGCGCCCGCTAGGTGTTCGACAAAACACCTAGAAGGTATGTATTGCTCAAAAGCCATGAATTTCGTGCATGTTGATTGTAGTTTTTTATTTATAGCATAGTATTCAACATTGTAGATGAGTTCGTCGTATGATTCTTCCGAAGAAGAATTTGATATGGAAGAGGAGGAGGATCTTGCAATGATCCTAGCTATGCATATTAATAAAAAACCGAAGCACGGTGGTTCGGTTATGGGTCGGCAAAAAATTTGGAGGGATAGGATCGATGCCCACAACAGATTGATCAGGCATTATTTTGCGGAGAATCCCACATACCCCGAGTCGTATTTTCGTCGCCGGTTTAGGATGAGCACCAAGTTGTTCAGGCGCATTGCAGAGAAACTAGCGAGCCATGACCGCTTTTTTCAGCAAAGGAGGAATGCCGCCGGAGAGCTCGGGCATAGCACCTTTCAGAAGGTGACAGCCGCTTTGCGTATGTTGGCATACGGTATACCGGCTGGTCTAATTGATGATCACTTGGCTATGGGTGAGAGCCAAGCCATCATGTGTGTCAAGCGCTTTGCAGTCAGAATTGTGCAAGTGTTTGGCGAGGAGTATTTGAGATCTCCCAACACTGAAGACGTCGCAAGGCTTTTAGCGATGAACAAAGCTCGCGGTTTTCCTGGCATGCTTGGCTCAGTAGATTGCATGCATTGGACTTGGAAGAATTGTCCAAAGGCATGGCATGGGCAATTCCACGGCCAAAAAAAGGGTTCCACTATAATCCTTGTAGCGATGGCCGATCAAGAGACTTGGATTTGGCATGCATTCTTTGGAATGCCCGGATCTTTGAATGACATCAATGTTGTCAACCGGTCACCACTGATGAGTAAGATTGCAAATGGGGAGTTGCCGCCGGTGCAGTTTGTAGCAAATGGCCGTACATACAACTATGGTTATTATCTAGCGGATGGCATCTATCCAAAGTGGCAAACCTTTGTCAAGCCGTTGAAAAAGCCAGAAGGTAAGAAAAATATTGAACGATAAACCGTTTGTTTGAGTTGTAATAAACGAAATTGAACTATTTATTTTTGTTTGTTTTTAATTTTTTTGCTTTTGTTTTTGAATGCATATGTTGTTTGTGCGAGCCGCGCGCGCTGCATTTTTGCGCGCTGCTGGAGCGGCGCGCGCGCGCTGCATTTTAGCGCGGCTGCTGGAGCGGGCGCAGCGCGCCACGCCAAACAAGCCGATACGCGCGCGGCATATGTATTTTTTGCGCGCGGCGCGACCGGCGCCTGTTGGAGATGCTCTTATGACCGTAAACTTGTTCTGGACGTTAAAGAGCTAGTAGGGAAAACAAGCAGAACGACTGATTTCGCCGCCATCCATGCACTACTAGAAAATACCTTATACATAGATGCTTAACAGTAGCGAGGGGTATATGGGCCACACTGCTGCTAATTATTAGTAGCGAGGGGTATAGAACCCACGCTGCTACTAAGTTGATAGTAGTAGCGAGGGGTATAAACCCCACACTGCTACTAAGTGGTCTCCACCGTGCCCCCCAGGACTGGCCATAGTAGTATCGGGGGTATAAATCCCTCACAACTACTAAGTTGATCGTAGTAGCGAGGGGTATAAACCCCTCGCTACTACTAAGTGGTCTCTACCGTACCCTCGGGATAGGCCATAGTAGTAGCGTGGGATATAAACCCGGCGCCACTGCTATCAACCCACCAACACATGTGTACACATAGCGCGCGGAGGCCCAAACCCGAACCCACACTCTCTTAATTCCCCTTCTCCCTCCCACCCGCGATGCCCTTCCTCACCCACCGCCACAACTGGCCTCGCACCTCGGCATCTCCCCCAAATCCGGCGACCTTCTCTCCCACCGCAGCCCCCTGACCTTCGCCTCCTTCCTCCTCCTTCTTCGGTGCCAGAAGGAGAGGGAGATCCAGCAGAGCGACGCCAATGGCGATGGCCAGATGTGCCACGCAACCACTTGCACTTCCTCGCCGAGACATGGCCTTGTGAGGACATGAGGTCCCAGGAAAAGAAGCAGCAGGTCACCGGGCATCGTCTAGGGTTTCGGGCATCGGCTCCAACTCCGGCGGCCACCGGTCAATACTCCTAGGTATGCCCCTTAATTTGTAATTTATGAGTAATCAAAAGGGTGCAAATCTACTTGTCAACCTCCGATCATCCGTCGAAAATCTGAGAAGGCACTGAGCAAGGTAGAAGGATATTTATTTAGGAAGGCGAGTGATAATGCTCGCCATATGGTGACTGTACATCCTCAGTTCCTCACTAGCTGAGCTGAATTACGATGGATTTTCGAGGTTGGATTCCACATGACATCTTTACATGGTTGTCTTATGTTGGAAATGGTTTCTGAACTCTGAACTCAGAACTGGTATCCACTTCTTTTATGTGCTTCTCTATTAGGAAGGGATAAAGGAAGCTGTTCTCTGAACTCGACAATTGTTCAGACTGTTATGTTTTCTGCTTAATTTCCCGAAGAGAGATGTTGGCACGCACCTAACCTAGGTGAAACAAGTCATCAGTCATCATGGGAAAGCAAGTATGGTGGAAATTATGTTTTGTCTTATGCTATTCTCTGCAGTACTTATGTTCCCCTTTTCGCTATTCAGATGCTACGTACATAGTAGTAGAACAAAATATCATTGTGGGAAAAATTCCGTGCTGGAAATTCTGTCGATGGTAAGGATAAAAGGTTTCTGTGCTGAATTTTGGTTGGCGCAAATCCAGGACCGCAAGTCTTGTGTAGGAAGTCGTGTGTTTGGCTGCATCTTGTGGAGAGAATTCAAGGCCTGTAGAAGCAAGCAGCAGCATCTTGGCCACACAAACTGAAGAGAAGTTTCAGGCTCAAATGGGTTGAATCGGTAAAATTCTAGTACCGGTCGCTCTCTGTACGTCTGGCCATGTACGTGTTGATTGCCATGTACGACAACATTCCCAGCACAGGTGCGCCCTTTGTAATTTATGAATAACTAAAACTGTGCAAGTTATTAATCCTACTTATAGCAGTGCATTATCCTGGCTTGATCTTACTAGTAAAAGAAATCACATAGGACTGCAAACCTTTTTGCGCAAGTCTTGTGGAATTCAAAGCTCAAGGAAAGTTGCAAGCTCAGCTGGGTTGAATCAGCTTCCTCTACGCCTACCTAGCCTTTGCATGCTGTGTTTGGCTGGGGTGGGTGATTCACTATACCCTGCAAGTTTACTGATATTCAATAGTGTTATGAGGTCCTCACTGAACTCACATGAGTTGAGGAGATACTGCTGCTATGACTATTCTTCAGTGTTGCCATCTCTGCCTGCTGGAAGTTCCAGGCTCTTTGTTGGGCAGCTGCTGCTGGGCGCTTGTTTTCCTTCTGCAGTGTTGCCATCTCTTCCTCTATTTTCTGTCCTCATTTCTATGGAAAAATGACACCCAGCATTTAGATCACTAAAGTAATGATCTAAACGCTCTTATACTATTTCTTTACAGAGGGAGTAGAAAGCAATACCCAATTCTCCTCCGTCAACAACTCATGCACTGAATGGACTTGAGTTAACATTGCAGCAGGGTTTTTCCTTGATGGTATCCCCTGTGATTTTTTGGTAGTATTTCCTTGTTTTTTTGGTCATGTAAAACTGCTTCAGTATATGTGTCTTAAGCTATCCTAAAAAATGTTTCTCTTTTTGTTTTTCAGCTGATACATAGACCAAACATTTAGATCAAGGACTCATGACTGGTGGCGCAATGCAATGCAACTACAAATTGCGGGGAAATTCCGTGCTTGAATTCTATCCACCAGCTGTGGTAGAAATAAAGGTTTCAGCGTTGAATTCTGTTTAATACAAATCCTGGACCATAAGTCTTGTTGGAAGTCGTGTGTCCGAGGGAATATGAGGCCATGGCTGCAACTTCTGGAACTCAAAGCCTGTGCAGCCAAGCAGCATCTTGACCACACAAACTAAAGAAAATACAAACTCAAGTGGGTTACCGGCGCTTTCTGTACGTCTACCAGCCCGCGTGTGTGTTGGTTGCCGTGTAACATCCGACACGCCAAAATTTTCTTCTTCAGTGTCGCCATCTATTCCTCTATTTTCTCCTGTGGAAAAAATGACAGATTAATTTTCTCCTGTGAAATTTTTCCTAAAGCTCGTGAGCTAGTGAAATTCAGTTTTTGTAATAAGTGTGATGATAGTTGGACTAATGAACCTCCCGGGTTTTTACTTGGCCAGCTAGTGAACAATGTAATTGTTCTTTAATTCAGTTAAGCTAGCCATGATAAAGTTTGTGTGTTTAGCTGCATAAAGCGCTTTGTGCGTTGCTTCCTGTATCTCATTAACTTCTAGCTTCCTCTCTTTCAACCTCTCTTTGCCAGTGTTTGTTTTGTACTAGTAAATATTCCACAATCAGGGCGTGCATGAGCTAATAATGTAAAAATAAATAAATATTTCTCCCTTTTTTAACAAGGGAAAGGCGCATATTTCATTTTAGCTCAAGTACTTATCAAGTAGTACAACACAAAGTACAAAATACATGAGCTAATAAAGTAGCCAGCAAAGTTGGCATCTTGATGAGCTACAAATACAAGGCAAATGTTGTTCCTACGAGCTGAACTGATGCAACGAACTGTCTTGCTGCTAAAATAAAAGATCTACAATTTCAGGATCTTTGTACTAGACTGATGAACCAAGCAAACACATGAATCTCGATAATCCCTCAAATGGTTTCTGCTATTTTCATACACTCACCATCTATACTATTGATAGCTAAACCCCCTCAAAAAGGTAAGAACAAAATGTTGTTGAGTGCTGGATGTCCAGAGCAAAGACATGATGTGACTACCTACCTGTAATTAGCACACAGCTATGTTATAGGCCTTCAGTAGTTTCAGCTGTTCCTCAACTTCAAGTCATTTTGTTATGCTACTAGTACTAGCACTATTCTTTTGAGAAGCAAACAAAGGCATCTTCCAATTGAGTCGATATCAACAAAACAAGCATGCCGCCTTGTACATGTACGTGGAAACTTGGACATAATATTATTACTACAATGATCCATACCAAAATTGCCACGAGAACATAGCAGGCAGATATATATCTCTTCAAAATCACTTCTGCAATAAAAAAGAGTTCATGACATTTGCTTAAATAATACAAATAAGTAAGACCAAACAGTCATATATTGCCTCCACAGTAAAAACAGGGAATCTTGGGGCCTACTTATGCTGGTTTCGATACGGCTACAGAGTTAAGCAACCAGAATTACGGTTGATAGTAATACACAAGTGGTGCATACTAGAGTACTAAAGTTTCATCCACCAGATGCCATTCAAAGATCATAATTAAACTGTCATACAGAAAACTCATATAGTAAAGGCAGAAGGCAATAGAAAGTCCAGACAAGTGAATCTAGGTCGGATGATGCACAGCCTTGTGCAATGATGCACACTGAACAACTTAATGGCTTCAGCAGCAAATTCATACTGAAAATTTTGGAGACCACTTCATCAATAGCCGCCAAGACCAATTTTCTTCATAAGGGCATTTGAACACTTGCTCGAGTACTGAACTGACTTGGCAACACACTGGGCAGCTTGCAGAGAGACCTTACCACAAGACTCGATGACCAAAGACTCTAACTTATGTGCATGTTCCTGTTCAGCCACTCCAACATCAGTAACATTATGACACATCCGAAGTGTGAGATTACTCAGGCATGGGGTGTGCGCAATGAAGCGCATCCCGGCATCAGTCACCGCATGACACAATATAAGCTCGAGTGCCTCCAGATGAGGTGAGGATGAGAGGGCCTTCATCCCCTCGTCATCAAAGAAGTTGGCGTTGTTGAGCACAAGAACACGAATTGGGCAGGACTGAATGAGCACCAGAAAACCCTCTTGTGTGAATCCTATTTCTGATGGCCAGTCAGCATCACATCCTATAAAGCTGAGGTCTATCATCTGAAGCATACGACAGTTGAGGGCTAGAGCGTAAAGGCTGTTATCAGTAAATGACGTCCTGGTCTCACAATAGTTGACATCACTCGAGTAGCGCTGCAGGTTGAGCCAAAGTGAGATGCTTTTAAGGTTGCTGCAGCTCCGAGATAATGCAATCATGTCAATGTCATTTAGAGCACAAACATACTCAAGGCAAAGTTTCTCCAATGTTTTACATTTCCCTAGGACAACACGAAGTCCTACTTCCGGCCAAGTTTCAATACGCGCCAACCTTAAATCCTTCAAACTCTCACAGCAGAAATCATACAAATCCATGCTGTGAGCATCGTACGAGGAGTCATAGACCACATCACTTGTAAGACAATCATATCTTCCTCTTTTGCCCTCAAACTCAAACTTCTGGAGCTTCATCCATCCTGAACCAAACTTTATGAAGTCATGATGATTGATTCCTTGGCAATTCTTCACTACAAGCTCTTCCAACGATCCATCCCTACCAAGGTATTCCAGCCACTCTACACTGTCAATTTTCTCGCAACCAATAAGGTGGAGAGCAGATAGACTTGTGCAACCAACTGCAATCGAGAAAAGCCCAATCGAAGTTATTTGTGGTATGGAGTTCAGCCTGAGAGAAACCAATTTCTTACAATAAGCTAAACAAGCAAGCCCAGAGTCATCGATGCATGAGCAGAAGCTTAAGGTGAGGTCAACCAGCAAGGAACAGTGAGATGAAAGCACATAAAGGCCTTTGTTGTCCAGCTGCTTTCCATGTCCAGGTATCCAACCAGAGTAATCGATTTCCACTTTCCGCAGATTTGGGAAGCGGGCGCAGAATGATGTCAGCGCATTTGTAGCAGTGCAAAGACCGGAACCAACACGGATAGCGCCCCTTTGATTCCCCTCTATCTTGTAGAGCTGCTTTGACACAAGGGAAAGAGAATTGAGATCACTTGTCCTGGTGATCCTGTTGAGAATCTCTGTCAGCAGAGCCTCCGGTAGGTCCTCCATCGAACAAATTCAATTCAGCTGTACCAATCATCAGGAAATATATATCAAGGTTCAGAAAACAACCGAAAGAGCTTGACTCAAACTTTCAGAAAACAACCGAAAGAGCTTGACTCAAACTTATTATATATCAGAATATATCACTGATGGTAGACACTCATTACGAAGAATATGTTACTGACAAAGTTTGAGCATTTTCAGTATCCGTCCAAAACTTGTGTGTTCTTCACAAGCATGGAGATTTATTAAAGTAGCTAGCTAGCACCTTATCTGTGTCTAGATTGTTAGAAAGAAAAAATGACGCTGCAGGCAGGCCAAATCATTAAATTAAACTAGCTACTGATGAACTTTGAGCACTTGTATGATATAATATCAGAAAACAACCGAAAGAGCTGGACTCAAACTTCAATGATATAATATCAGAATAATGCATGCATGTGAAGATAGATGGAGAAACACTGGTGACAGACACTCATTACGAAGAATTCCAACTACTGATGAACTTTGAGCACTTTTTGCTGTATCTGTCCAAAACTTAATTGTGTGTTGTTCATAAGCATGGAGATTTATTAAAGTAGCTAGCTAGCACCTTATCTGTCTCTAGATTGTTATTAGAAAGAAAAATGACAATACGTGGCAGAGCCTGAATAATGAACTAACTAATTAAGAGAATACAAAAAGAAACGAGCTAGAATTGACGCAAGAAGACCCATGTGCTGAATCTGAACCTACAATTTACTTGGAGGCACCTAATTAATAAGATGAAAAGCAGAGGATACATGCCAATTAATATATAGTACGTACTTGTAGCTCTTGGTAGGGCAAGAAAGGAAGTAGGGAAACCAATCATTTAAATTTGCCACAGCCGATGAGTTAGTTCACAGGGTTCAGTTATTATTGATAGATAACGCCAATCTAATATATGTCCAACTAGAAATTCTACAGTAGTATTTGCTGCAACCCTAGGCTAGTACTCGATCAATTGCAAAAAAAATTACTTCCTAGTACCTAGGAGAATAGCTTTACAACATTAACGAACTTTAGGTCCAACAGGGCACGCTCAGAGAGCAGAACTCAAACTTATGATATATCAGATCAGAAAAAATAGTGCCATGTGAAGATAGACGGAGATCACACTGGCGACAGACACTCATTACGAAGAATTCCAACTGCCGATGAACTTTGAGCACTTTCTGTCCAAAACTTAATTGTGTGTTGTTCATAAGCATCGAGATTTATTGAAGTAGCTAGCTAGCACCTTATCTGTCTCTAGATTGCTAGGAAGAAAAAATGAGGCTACAGGCGTGCCACATCATCATTAAATTAAACTAGCTAGCGCCATAATTAAGAAGGAAGCAGAGCCTGAATAATGAACTAAGAGAATACAAAGAAACATGCTGAATCTGAACCAACTTGTTTGAAGGAACCTATCTAATTGACAGTAACATGAAACCCAGAGCACATATGCGAATTAATTAGTACTTGCAGCTCTTGGTTGGGCAAGAAAGAAAGCAGGGAAACCAATCATTTTGCCAGCCACAGCCGATGAGTTCATGAGTTCACAGGGCCAATCTGATAACTGTTCAACTAGAAATACTACACTAGTATTTGCTGCAACCCAGGGCAAAAAGCTTACTTACTGCCTCTATCAAGAACAAGATACTACCGGGTTTACAACATTAACTAACTAAGTTTATGGATGGATGGGGATGATACTACCGGGTTTGGTTTCCCCTACTATCTAACAAGAACAAGAAAGCAAATCGGAAAAAAAAAACCATCTACATGTGGAATCGGGGAACCTTGAGGGGTCTCTCAGGAGAGGAGAGGAGAAGCGAAAAACGGCGGTACCTTAAGGCATGATTCGGAGGAGACCGGCGATAGAGAATTAATGGACCGTAGCAGCCGCCGCTCGACCTTGCCGGAGGAGGAGAGAGTGTAGTAAACCCTAGCTAGTCTCGCATTTCTAGTTGGTCTCTGTAATTTCCAGCGGAGGAAGATGTGGGCTGCAGCGGCGCCACGCTCACATGGCCCAGCCAGGAACCTTGTGCTGCGGGCCGACGGCCGCTATTTTCGGCCTTCTGGACATTTTTTCTTTAAGTTCTTAAAAAAGACATTTTTTCTTTATGAAAAACACAGGGAAAAATATCTAAAGTTGCTAGAAAATAATCTAAAAGTAAGAGAACAATGTAGAAAATATATAAAATGTCCTGGAAATTTTAAAAAGGTTCGTGGTTGGATTTTATTTGTTCGGAATTTCATAACATTTTCAATTTTTGTTTCACATACTCAAAAAATGTTCACGGCTTCAAAAATTGTTTGCAATTTCGTAAATGTTTACAACTTCAAAAAATTTGCTTGCGCATTTTTTTAAAAAAATCACACATTCAAAGAATGTCCATGCTTTAAAAAATTATTTTGAGTTTTCAAAAAATGTTCCCTGTTTTTAACATTTCTTCACAAATTCAAATATGTTGGCACTTTTTCAAGAAATACACTTTTAAAAAAATATTTCTCAATTTGTTTTAAAACTGACCGGTGCAATAACTCATTCCGGTTCGCTATGTTTGGCAGGGTCTGATTCGCTACAGTGACTGATTCCAGTTTGCTATAATGGCACAGTTTGATGTTGTGGCTCCGGTTTGTTCAATAAGATATGCGCTGCCTTACAATCAACAACGCTAGTCAGCTCCAGTGCCTAGGAACGCACTCACCAGCGGCTCGTTACCAAGTCAATTCCCCGCCAGCACGCTACGCTTTTTTGTGATTTTTTTTTTCCGTCCCACGGTATCGCTTGATGTGATGCCGCCCAATGGGTAGATAACTTGGATAATCAAAATATGAGGAGATGAAGATTTATCTTGATGTTTACTTTCTGATAAGAAACCTAATCACCATTGAAGAGGTGTTGCTAACGACGAAGTTCCTCGGGCTCACATTCTTCTCCTTGAGCCTCCACCACAAATTTGGTTCTCAACCATTATGTCTCGCTTCTTCCTCCAATCTGAAGATGGCAGATTTCGACATGAAACTTCATGGTGCCCCCATGTGTGTGTTTTTCGGTAAGTAAGGACAATCCTTATGGACTAGTGTTTGTATTGAATTATACTTGAAGGTTTATCCATAGACAATGCTTGCAGACCATATCTTGGATTCTGTTGGAATTTTGCTAGTAGGCCTTTGGCCTAAAGCCCAACTAAAATTCTGAAATTCTCTTGGCCCATTCATGCACACATGTGAGTGGAGTGAGTGAGGCTAAAGTTTAGTCCCACCTCATAAGTTGAGAGAGAGTTGCACCTCTTTATAAGGTGAGCTCTTCTACCACTTGTATGAGCATGAGAAGAGAAGACCTACATGCGCACTCCTCCTCCTCGCCACGCCACGCCTCGTCACGACGCGCCGCGGGTTGCGGGATTGAGCCGAGCCGAGGACAGAGCTATGCACGTTGTCTATATTTTTGCTGCACGGGAAAAAATAATGAGTCATTAATTAATAATTAACGGACGCGTTAATTACTGAACCGTTTTCAATTCTTTTGGATCGTGACGACTCGGACGTGGGGTTTACTCCCATGACCTACCCGGCCCGCACTATATAGTCAGGCAGACGTCTACCCTAGCCGCCACCGCTTCGTATGGTTTCTCACCACCGTTCCAGATCATTGCGCCGCCAAGCAAGTCTTCTCCATCCCTTTTTCCGGCGTGCAACGCGAGAAGGGACAGCAGGCCTCCGGAACCCCGCCTCTCGTGATCCTGTACGGGAGAGGGGCGATCAGGTTTTTGGGGAACGCACTTGCGCGACTGCTGGCAGCGGCGACTTCGCGAACGACGACTTCTTCCCCGACCTCGGCAACCTCATCCTCAACGACATGGGCGACAACGTCAACGCCGGCGGTGCTGCACCCGCTGCACCGTATGTGATTCTATCCTTCCTGTTCGAGATCGTGGTAGAATTCATGTTTCTAGTATGTGCCCTAGATGTGATATATTCATCTGCTATGCTAGTTCGCATGATTAGTTTAATCTCTGCTGTTGTGGTCATGATTTATCTTCTGTTTATTCGGATTAAATCTCGTAGTAATTTGCTCATATTTCCAACAATCCAAAAACCTGATTATAGGCAATTTACTCCGAGTGGTTTTGTTGCGCATCTAAAGCCGCCTGCCTTTAAGGGGGCGCAATATAAGAGGTGGCGCATGAGAGCAGTCTACTGGTTTCAAACCATGGGCTGCTATGATGCCACCAAGGGCAAGCCTGAGGGCGATCTTAATCCAGCACAGTTGGAAGCTTTTGAGAAGATCGATACCCTCTTTAAAGGCGCTCTTCTAAGTGTTCTTGATGACTCCATTGTGGATTCGTATATGTCGTTTGACAACGGCAAGGACATGTGGGTTGCGCTCGAGGCCAAGTTTGGTACCTCGGACGCCGGCAGCGAGTTGTACGTCATGGAGCAATTCTATGACTACAAGATGACTGATGAGCGCCCTGTTGTACAGCAGGCTCATGAGATACAGTCGCTCGCAAAAGAACTTGAGTACTTCAAGTGTGTGTTGCCGGACAAATTTGTTGCCGGAGGCATCATTGCCAAGCTTCCACCTTCGTGGAACAATTTTGCTACTTCCCTGAAACACAAGAGACAGGAGTTTTCCGTTGCGGATCTTATTGGTACTCTTGATGTTGAAGAGAAGGCGAGAGCAAAGGACACACGTGCTCGAGTTGCTGAGGGAGGTTCTAGTGCCCACATGGTACAGAAGAAGAACTTCCAGCCCAACAAGTTCAAAAACAACAAGAACAAAACTCAGGGCAAAGGCAAGTTTGATAAAAAGAACAAGCCATCACATTCTACCAACTTCAAGAAGAATTCTCATAAGAAGGGGAAGGGACTTTGCCATGTCTGCGGTGATCCTAATCACTGGGCTCCGAAGTGTCCTAACCGCTTTGAGGAGCGCGAACATGAGAAGAGCGGCAAATCCGCTAATGTTGTCATCGGTGATACTGATATGAAGGAATCAGGGTACGATATTTTTCCTACCATCCTTTCAGTATTTCAATCCCCTGATTGGTTAATTGACACCGGTGCCAATGTACATGTTTGTGCTGACGCCTCCATGTTTTTTTCTTACCAGGAAACAGGGACTTCACCCGTGCTGATGGGGAACGGGTCACATGTCATCGTTCGAGGTGTTGGTATGGTCGATCTGAAGTTTACTTCGGGGAAGACTGTGCGTCTGAAGAACGTTCATCATGTGCCGTCCATCAATAAAAATCTCGTTAGCGGTTCCCGTTTATGTCGAGATGGTTTTAAGTTGGTTTTCGAATCCAATAAAGTTGTAATTTCTAAGTGTGGACAATTTGTTGGAAAAGGCTATGAGTGCGGAGGCTTGTTCCGCCTATCTTTGTCAGATATTTGCACTAAAGTTATTAATAATGTTTGCCACAATAATGAGTCTGATATTTGGCATTCACAACTTTGTCATATTAACTTTGGTTGCATGACGCGGCTAGCCAATATGAATTTAATTCCGAAAATCTCTACTGTCAAAGGCTCCAAGTGCCAAGTATGTGTGCAAGCTAAGCAACCTCGCAAGTCTCATAAGACTGCAGTGGCAAGAGACTTGGCGCCACTAGAGCTTATACATTCTGATCTTTGTGAGATGAAGGGCGTTTTGACAAAAGGTGGAAAGAGATACTTCATGACGTTGATTGATGACTCCACTAGATATTGTTATGTGTATCTTCTGAAATCAAAAGATGAGGCTTTGACTTTCTTTAAAAACTATAAAGCTGAGGCAGAGAACCAACTTGATTGAAAAATTAAATGGTTTAGGTCTGATCGTGGTGGAGAGTATTTTTCCAATGAATTTGATCTGTTTTGTGCGGAACATGGTATAATCCATGAGAGGACGCCTCCCTACTCACCCCAGTCAAATGGGGTAGCCGAAAAAAAGAACCGAACTCTAACTGATATGGTTAACACCATGTTAGACACTTCGGGTCTATTCAAGGAATGGTGGGGGGAGGCGCTAATGACTGCATGTCATGTCCTAAACCGAGTTCCCACAAAGTATAAGACTATGACTCCATTTGAGGAATGGGAAAGGAAAATGTTGAAACTCTCTTACCTACGTACTTGGGGTTGTTTGGCGAAAGTCAATATACCAATTCCCAAGAAGTGCAAGCTTGGACCAAAAACCGTGGATTGTGTTCTTCTGGGCTATGCTTTTCATAGCATCGGCTATAGATTTTTGATAATAAAATCTGAGGTATCCGACATGCATGTTGGTACGATTATGGAATCAAATGATGCAACTTTCTTTGAGGACATATTTCCTATGAAGGATATGTCGAGTTCATCAAATCAGGAGATACCTACTCCATCTAGTGAGGAATTCACTATAATTCCTGAACCCACCATTGCGATGGAACACGTTGAGAATCCTGTTGAGGGTGACAATGGAACTCCTGTGAGGAGTAAGCGACAGAGGACTGCAAAGTCTTTTGATGATGATTTCATTGTGTACCTCGTGGATGACACACCCAGGACTATTTCAGAAGCCTATGCATCTCCTGATGCTGACTACTGGAAGGAAGCTGTATGTAGCGAGATGGATTCCATCTTAGCTAACGGTACCTGGGAGATCACTGACCGTCCTTATGGGTGCAAACCTGTAGGATGTAAGTGGGTGTTCAAGAAGAAGCTTAGACCTGATGGTACGATTGAAAAGTACAAGGCACGGCTTGTGGCCAAGGGTTATACCCAGAAAGAAGGTGAAGACTTCTTTGATACTTACTCACCCGCGGCTAGACTGACCACAATTCGGGTGCTACTATCACTGGCTGCCTCACATGATCTTCTCATTCATCAAATGGACGTTAAGACGGCTTTCCTCAATGGAGAGTTGAAGGAGGAAATTTACATGGATCAGCCAGATGGTTTTGTAGTACCTGATCAGGAAGGAAAGGTGTGCAAGTTATTAAAGTCTTTATATGGCCTTAAACAAGCTCCTAAGGGCATCTCCAGCCGCGCCCCCAGGAAGGCCTCCCCAGGCGATTTTTTCGCGCCGGCGCCGAAAAAACGGCCCAGTCGCGCCCCCAGGAGCCCGATTTTCGCCGGCTTGGGCCAAAAACAGCGCCGGCGGACCCAGGCCGAATCCGGCGCGCTGGGGGGCGCCCGGGGGCGCCGGGGCGAGTTGTTTTGGCGCGAAAAGGACGCGGGCCAGCGGCGTCAGCGACTCGGCGCCTCGTCTTCCCCCAACGGCCTCGGTTCCCGTGGGGAATCAATGGCAAGGCTGCCGCCGGTCAGCCTTGCCATTGATTCCTCACGGGCGGCGCGTTCACGGGACGGCGCGCCGATGCCTCCACTCCCTCGCACGCGTACACACGGGCGCGGCCCGGCTATAAAAGCCGGCGGCCTCCACTCACCTGCGCCTACACCAGCCCCGCCCCTCACCGCCGTCCAGCCCTTCCTCTCCCTACCTCTCCCCGAGCGCCGCCGCCCAGCCCCTCCCTCTACCTCTCCCGAGCCCGCCCAGCCCCGCCTTCGCCATGGAAGAACGCTTCCCCGGAGATACGGCGGCGGCCAACGGCTTCGGCCGCCGTTCGCTCCGCAAACAGGAGTCCTGGCTCCTGTTCCAGGCGAACATCCTGGCGCCGCCGGACATGCGCGCCGGGCCGACGGGGTGGAGACTCAGCGCCAGGGGAGTGCCCATTCCCCCGTTGCCCGACGCCGTGGCGGACCCGGGGTACTTCGCCGAGGAGGTCGAGATCGTGCGTGCGTCCCTCACCGACGCCGAGCTCTCCCTTCCCCAGTACGCCACCGACAACCACGCGGCCTGGGTGGCGTATTTCGAGCGCCGCCAACAGTAGCGCTTGGCGTCCACCAACGGCGCGCCGGTGGTCGGCAGCTGGCAGAACAGCGAGGGACGCTACCTCTGGTGGGGCATCCCTGGCCGCACACTCGAGGGCGGCAATGACTCGCCGTTGGCGTACCCCCCGGCGAGGGTGGCCGCCCCGGCGCAGCACCGACGCGCCGGGCCATGGGCTCCAAGGAGGTTCGGCGCCTCCTCTTCTTCCTCCTCCTCATCTCGTTCTTCTTCACACTCCTCTGGCTCTCCGGCGCTGCTCGGCGTCAAGGCCGAGCCCGCGGCGGAGACGCCGCTCGGCCGGCACAGTCGCAGAGCCGGCATCGTCATCAACGAGGGCGGCCGGCGCGCCCCCTCGTCGGCTCCTCCGCGCTTCGTCAAGCCAAAGATGGAGCCGGGGCTGGCGCCGGTGAAGGCCGAGTTCGACGACAACGGCGACGCCGCCCTCGAATGGGCGCGCCAGGACTCCATTGCGATGGAGAAGGCGCGCCGCGAGAAGGAGAAGGAGCGCCAGCGCGCCGCCCTACGCCGCTTCGAGGAGCGCCGACGCGGCCGCAAGGAAGGCGGGGTCGTCGTCTTGTGCGACAGCGACAACGACGACTACGCGCCGCCGCCTGTTTGCCATGGCAACACCGGGGAGGGGTCCAGCAGGGGCGCCCGCGTCAAGGAGGAGAAGAAGGCCGACGACGACGATGGCGGCGACCACTTCATTCCCTTTCTCTTTTTTTTTAGATTAGGTTCATGTAATGTTTGGCCGAATTTCGCCGAAATTTGTAATGTTTGGCCGAAATTTAACTAGTTTTTATCATAACTTCGCCGAACGGTTCTGTTTTTTAAGATACGCGCCTGGGGGCGGCCCTGGGGGCCGACGGCTGGGGACCGACTCGCCCCCAGTGCAATTTTTTCGCCGGCTCACCCCCAGGCGGCGCTTTTAGACGCCCCCTGGGGGGCCAACGGCTGGAGATGCCCTAAGGAGTGGCATGAGAAGTTTGAAAGAACATTAACTGCTGCCGGCTTTGTAGTAAACGATGGTGACAAGTGCGTGTACTATCGCTATGGTGGGGGCGAAAGAGTTATTCTTTGTCTGTATGTCGACGACATATTGATCTTTGGAACCAAACTTGATTTAATCAAGGAGGTTAAGGATTTCTTATCTCGCTGTTTTGAGATGAAGGATCTAGGAGTAGCTGATGTTATCTTAAACATAAGCTGTTGAGAGATGAGAATGATGGGATCACACTGCTTCAGTCTCATTATGTGGAAAAGGTCTTGAGTCGTTTTGGGTATAGGACTGCACGCCTTCTCCAACTCCATATGATGCTAGTGTGTTGCTTCGAAAGAATCGACAGATTGCTAGAGATCAACTGAGGTATTCTCAGATTATTGGCTTGCTTATGTATTTGGCGAGTGCCACGAGGCCTGACATCTCTTTTGCTGTGAGCAAGCTGAGTCGGTTTGTGTCAAAACCGGGAGATGATCATTGGCATGCGCTTGAGAGAGTTATGCGCTATTTGAAAGGCACCGCGAGCTATGGGATTCACTACACCGGGTATCCAAGGGTACTGGAGGGTTATAGTGACTCAAACTGGATATCTGATGCTGATGAGATTAAGGCCACAAGTGGTTATGTTTTTACACTTGGTGGTGGCGCTGTTTCCTGGAAGTCTCGCAAGCAGACCATCTTAACGAGGTCAACTATGGAAGCAGAACTCACAGTATTAGACACTGCCATTGTTGAAGCAGAGTGGCTTCGTGAACTCTTGATGGACTTACCTATGGTTGAAAAACCAATACCCCCTATCCTGATGAACTGTGATAATCAAACTGTGATCGTCAAGATAAACAGTTCTAAGGACAATATGAAGTCCTCAAGGCATGTGAAGAGGAGACTAAAATCTATCAGAAAATTGAGGAACTCCGGAGTTATTACGTTGGCTTATATCCAAACATCGAAAAACTTGGCAGATCCCTTCACAAAGGGTCTATCACGTAATGTGATAGATAATGCATCAATGGAGATGGGTTTGAGACCCACTGCATGAGTTGTCCATAGTGGTAACCTACTCTATGTGATCGGAGATCCCGTGAAGTAGAAGTGGGAGACAAGCTGTTGGTCAGCTGGGAGGAGAGTATCCCTATATTAATTATCCCACTCCGTGAAGATGCAATACTCTCCTGATCTGGCAGGTTGATACTTATCTTAATGTGTTTCAAGTGGCTTATTCGGGTAAGCAGAGATGTTGTCCTGCAGAACATCTTCTGAGGAACACACCTATATGAATTTGACTGTTAACGTCGTAGTCTGTGAGAATTGGGTGTTCTCTAATAAATTCATGAAAGGCCCTGGAGTATGACGTATACGCTCCACCCGCGGGGAAGCCTTGCGGCAGCCCAGTATCGGTCAAGAATTTTTGTGAAACTAGTTTCACAGAAAACTTATAGTTCAAGGCATAGTCCACTATTCAAGTTGTGATCTAGTGTAGCATAAATTTCTAAGTGGAAGTTCAACTTCACAGTCTCCACTAAGCACCGGTATATAAAACAAAGTTTTGGAACTAAATGATGAGATGTGCCAATGAGACTTTGTGGGGGATTGTTGGAATTTTGCTAGTAGGCCTTTGGCCCAAAGCCCAACTAAAATTCTGAAATTCTCCTGGCCCATTCATGCACACATGTGAGTGGAGTGAGTGAGGCTAAAGTTTAGTCCCACCTCATAAGTTGAGAGAGAGTTGCACCTCTTTATAAGGTGAGCTCTTCTACCACTTGTATGAGCATGAGAAGAGGAGACCTACACGCGCGCTTCTCCTCCTCGCCACGCCACGCCTCGTCACGATGCGCCGCGGGTTGCGGGATTGAGCCGAGCCGAGGACAGAGCTATGCACGTTGTCTACATTTTTGCTGCACGGGAAAAATTAATGAGTCATTAATTAATAATTAACGGACGCGTTAATTACTGAACCATTTTCGATTCTTTTGGATCGTGACGACTCGGACGTGGGGTTTACTCCCACCACCTACCCGGCCCGCACTATATAGTCAAGCAGACGTCTACCCTAGCCGCCGCCGCTTCGTATGGTTTCTCACCACCGTTCCAGATCATTGCGCCGCCAAGCAAGTCTTCTCCATCCCTTCTTCCGGCGTGCACCACGAGAAGGGACAGCAGGCCTCCGGAACCCCGCCTCTCGTGATCCTGTACGGGAGAGGGGCGATTAGGTTTTTGGGGAGCGCACTCGCGCGACTGCTGGCAGCGACGACTTCGCGAACGACGACTTCTTCCCCGACCTCGGCAACCTCATCCTCGACGACATGGGCGACAACGTCAACGCCGGCGGTGCTGCACCCGCTGCACCGTATGTGATTCTATCCGTCCTGTTCGAGATCGTGGTAGAATTCATGTTTCTAGTATGTGCCCTAGATGTGATATATTCATCTGCTATGCTAGTTCGCATGATTAGTTTAATCTCTGCTGTTGTGGTCATGATTTATCTTCTGTTTATTCAGATTAAATCTTGTAGTAATTCTCATATTTCCAACAGATTCAAGGTTGAAAGAAGAGGAAAATAAAAGAAGATGGAGTCCTTGTGTGCGACTCAAAGGTTGTCTTGCTCTAGCTTGTGAGTTAAGTCATGGAGGATCAAGATCCCGAGAAGATGATTACAAGAGAAGAGTTTAAGTGAAGAATTCATTATATATATCAAAACATTGTGATATGATGTACGTACACGTCTATGGGTAAAGATGGTGTTGTACGCGGCCATGCGACCGCCGTAGCCTCTTTATGTGCCCACCGCTCCTTGCCAAACTACTTCTCCGCGTTGATGCCATGCCGTATTGCTCCATGTAGCTTGCGGCCCCGCTGCATCTCTATCGTCATCAATGCCATGCTCATGAACCATTTTTGCAGCATCCCCTTGATGAGCCGTTGTTGTTAACCATTGGGCGATGTTGCGCGTACGCCATGTCGCCTTGGCTATTCAGGTTCGGCATGATGTCTTGTACCTGCGCGCATGGATAGTCTTCGAGTGAGTGGATCACATGTGTGACGTCTATGGCGTAGCATTGTCGTTGCCCGATGGTCTCCGGCTGCTGCTTATGCTTCTTTGGCTCATGTGTGTGGACATGGCTGCTTTCTTATATTGCACATAGGAAACATAAAATTAACAAGTCAGATAATTAATACAGCCCTAGCGGTGCGGCAAAGCGCGCGACCGCTTCTAATACCTTATTAAAAGTGAAAGCACATCTCAAATATCCCGAGTGCCACATCTTGCTCCCGCTCACCCGCTGTCAAATCAGGGAAGATTCATGCGCAGGACGTATCCGCCTGACCAGCCTGCCCATGCATGTCAACCGGTTAATATTTTCTTAGAAACACCGTGAATATTTTCTATACACGGGACAATTTCTAGATACATGGCAAACAGTTCTTAAATGCTACTAGATGATAAACAATTTTGAGAAAATGATGAAATAAAGGAAAACACTATGAGCATTTGACAATGAAAGAAAAGAACGGACACAAAGAAAAAAGAAAAAAAAACACACAAAAAAAGAACTCCAGCCGACTTGAGGGCTTTCGTTTTGGGCCAACTCCAGCCGACAGAAGAAAACACTTGATTGGACTGCGGCCCATGAGTGAGCAATATTTATTTCTTTTTGGGTCGGGGTCCGGCCATGTCATGCAGGTGCTCCAGTCCCACCGCCGGCCGGCCTCCGTGCTCCGGCCACCGACGCGTCCCCGGCGGCGTCCTCGCCCCTGCCTCCAACTCCAAGGCGCGCCGACCGTTCACTGCTCCTCCCCGTCCACCGAGCTCCGGCCATCAGGTTAATTAGTATGTGCTACCTCGCTCGTGCTCTCCCAATCTAATGAATCCTGTAACATCTGGTGATTGACGCCACGGATGAAGAGAACCGAGTGGTTGCGGCTGATTTTGGTGGATTAAGCACCGATTTCAGGGGCTGGAAGGAAGAAGATTCAGAGGAGGGAGGCGAGCTGGGCCATAAGGGCAAGTTCCCGCACACCACATGTTCGATGAAATGCCCAGCAAACTCTCCAATTTATATCAGTCTCAGATTTCTTCTAAGACATTTCTTTGGCACTTTTGCAAAACTTTAGTAGTTTTGTGTCATGCACATGTTAATTTAGAGACAAGACAATTCTCTGTATGACGTTCTCATTTTTATGTTGAAAAATGCAGAGCTTGATGCTTTGGAAGCTGATATGGATGTCGAATCAAACTCAGTCCCATCGTACCTCCAACCAGACAAGGAGACTGATCTTTATTCTCAGCTTAACTAACCTGCTGCACCAAGTGGTCATGCAGCAGTCCCGGTCCCGGCAAACCGGCAGCAGGTATGTCAATTGCAAGACTGACTAGTTTCTATTCACATTGATTATGGTGCTGATATCCCAAGGAAGAAATCGATGACTCGCGTCATTTTCCCATGTAATCAGAGTGCTTGAAGCTATAAGCAGGTGTCTTTTATCTTGTCACATGATCTAATTTACAGGTATTTCTTACCTCATAAATCATGAAGTTCAGGCTTAATTTCATGGTACATACCTGTATTGTTGGTGTGAACAATTGAGCTTATCCTATCTTGATCTTACTACCAAAAGAAACACACAGAAGGGGGATTTGACCTTGAACTTCGAAATCTCTATTGAACATCTTAAACAGCACATACTTTAATTTGCTTGATTCCCCCTGATTGCTACACTTGTCAGCCAGTAGACTAATTTGCTGTGCTTACTTTTGTTTGTTCACGCAAGAGGATGCACTGGGACTGTCTACAGTGCCACACGCATCAATTCGTACCTGAAAAGTAACCAAAAAAAACTATGCTATAGGTTTGATCTCGTTGTAAATAGTCGACACTTTGTTTATGCACGTACAAATTCATTGTATCTTTCCTCAGATACCACTGCAATTCGTTGAATGATGAAATGTTTCTTCCCCATTGTGTTAGAACAATAGTGAGTGATAAAGGGAGTGTTCTCTATATGGTTGTACATCCTGTTGGTAGTATGTCTATGTTGAGTTGAATTGGTATCTGATTTTTTGACAATGAAATTATGGGACATTGCTGGCTCTTGTGCTGTCAGTCACGGCTTTTTCCTATCATCTCATCCTTTGTTAAGTTTGTATTAGGCATCGAGAAAAAGAAGGGTGTATCTTTGTTCCATGAATATCTCGTTACCAGTGCTTGTAATTAAGTGTAGTAGTACATTATCTATTGCTCCATCCTAAGAACAAGGACCACATATGCTCCATCATGGGGACAAGGACTACGTATGCGTGCCCTACAACTTTGTTAAGTTTGTATTAGGCATCGAGAAAAAGAAGGGTGTATCTTTGTTCCATGAATATCTCGTTACCAGTGCTTGTAATTAAGTGTAGTAGTACATTATCTATTGCTCCATCCTAAGAACAAGGACCACATATGCTCCATCATGGGGACAAGGACTACGCATGCGTGCCCTACAACCCTCCGTAAGCCCTTTTACTTAGTACTGTTGCACTTTTCTTGTTTTATGCACCTATATCCGTGTGTTCACATTCATTTGGTCCGTTCGAACACTTGATCATGGTGATCGTTCCTGCTTGGTCCAAGGTATTTTACTCTGATACCCAGAGAACAATAAAGCGGGATGGCATGATAGCGTGCCAGTTTTGGATTCCATTTTTCACCTTCAGGTTCATGGGAGCAATAATAATAGTTAAAAAGAGACAAATATTAGTACAATGCTCCGTCATAAGGAAAATGACTACATTCTCCTACCCTACAACCCTCTGTAAGTCCTTTTACTTGGTATATTGTGGCACTTCGAAGTGGGAGCAATAATAAGAATTCTCATTTTTTATGCACCTATCTCCAACATGTTTACATTCATTTCTTCCCGTTTATGCATCTTGGTTCCCATATGGAACAAATAAAGCAAGACTACATGGTACTGCACTAGTTTTGGATTCCATTTTTTTTCAATCTTTAGGTTCATGGGAGCAACAGTAGATAGAAAGAGACAAATATTAGGACACATTTTTTGTCAATCTTTAGGTTCATGTGGATACTATGTCTACAGTACAGTCTTTGACAAATATAAGCAACACACAAACCAAATTATATTTATGCATTGTTAGAAATCAGCAAGCAAACAAACAGAGAAATATCAAGAACACGGGATGGACACACATTTTTACGTGGAAAACCGTTGTGGGAAAAACCACGAGCACACAACGGTGATCTTTTGCTGCATCAGAAGAGTCTACAAATACATAGACTTACAATGAGTAGTCAACTCATCCTGTGTGGCATGTGGTGTATAAGTGACTTGAGTAAAAAAATCGGAAATCTGAACCAGCCTCTGCTTTGGCAGACCCTGGTCTCTAACTAGGATTCAGACCTTATGTCAACATGCATCCCTTGCTGTAATATAAGTGCGCTGAAAGGCACGGAACAAGAACTAGAAGATGGTTGCTGGATGAGTGTTTGGTATGCCTCCCGCATGGTTGGCCTTGCTTGGGGTGAAGATTCCAAACAAGATAAGGCCAGCTTGATGTGCACAGCTAAGCTAATCTCTTCAGTTGATGTTGGTGTTGTTGGCCGTTGGTCCAGAATATCTTTCACCATTATTGAGTGTTCGCTGTTAGAAAGATTACCATCTAATAGATCCCTTGGGTGCTTGCCCATCAGTAGCTCTAACACAACCACCCCAAAGCTATAGACATCACATTTCTCTGTCGCAACAGATGTGTACGACAGTTCTGCACAAAAGTGTCGAGAATATTAGAATCAGGAACAAATGGATAGAGATGAATGCTTCTGACGTGAGAAGGAAGGTTATGCTAGTACATACCAGGAGCTATATAGCCGTACGTTCCTGCTAGTGCACTCCAGTTTGATGAATCGGGCTTAAGAATCCTTGCCGTGCCGAAATCCGAGACAAAAGCCTTGAAGGATGTATCAAGTAAGATGTTGTTGCTTGTGATATCTCGATGGATTATAGGTGGACTGCATTCGTGGTGCAAATAAGATATTGCTTGAGCCACATCAGTTGCAAGAGCAATTCTCTTCTTCCAATCTAATTCCTTTGCTAGCCCCTGATTTTCCAATATTCCGTGGAGGCTTCCCTGCTGAATGTAGTCGTAGACGAGAAATTTATATGTTGGATGGGAGCAAAATCCATACATTTTGACGATGCTTCGTTGTCGGATCTGTGTTAAGATTTCCATTTCACTACGAAATCTTCTTTCATCATCCAACTCTTCTTCGGTCCGATGAAGCTTCTTCACAGCAACCACCTGCCCGTCTTGGAGTTGTGTCTTGTAGACTTTGCCGTACCCCCCTGTTCCAATGATGTACTTATCATCAAAGTCTTCTGTTGCCCTTACAATATCATCAAATGCTAATCTTCCATCGAAATTCCAAACAGAGAAAAGGTCCCTTGCTTCAGCGGTAACACTTTCTTGTGGATTTCTCTTCTTACGAGTAAGTATTATTATGACAACAATTGCAGCAACAATGCCGAAACCCATCACAAGAACAATTGGCAAAAGCAAACCAAGTATCTTTCCCCTTTTATGAGCAGTTGCTGGGGTTGAATAACATGGTGGCAGGCCAGAGAGGTTACCACACAGACCTTTATTGGGAAGAAACCAACTTGCTGAAGCATTTTGGAGTAGCGGGGCTGTTGGGACTGGTCCTTCCAAGTTGTTGTAGGACACATCAAGTGTTGAAAGGCTAACCATGCTTGCAAAGGCGGATGGAATGCTGCCACTGAACTGATTATTTGATAAATTCAGAAATTCTAGCATCTCCAACTTCCCAAGTTGCTGTGGCAACACACCGCTGAGGTTATTGTTGCTCACATCTAACATGATCTGCAGAGCTGCTAAATTTCCAATTGCACCAGGCAAACTCCCACTGAAGTTGTTGTTGCAGATCTTCAAAGACTGTAGTTTCATGCAGGCCCCTAATGCCTCAGGTATTGATCCACTCAGTCTGTTCCCAGATATGTCAAGGTATCCTAGATTGCTCAGCTTTTTTATTTGTGTAGGTATGGATCCAGATAATTGGTTCGATGATAAGTTCAGTTTATATAGATTAGTTAAAGTGCAGATTTCTGGTGGAATCTCACCGCTGAGATTATTAGAACCGAGTGTTAGTTCTACTAGGTTGGACAATTTAGATAGTATTGGAGGTATGGAACCCGTGATATTATTTTGTGCTAGATGTAGTACCGTTAGCTGGGTACTTGCAGCTAGATTTGGTGAGATGTGCCCAAAGAGTCTATTCGATGCCAAGATCATTTTTATGAGTTGTGGATACACACCAAAATGCTGAGATATATCACCTGTTATTCGGTTTCTCTGAAGGTCAATTCGAACCAAACTCGTACATGTCCTTAAACTGCTTGGAATGGGGCCATTGAACATATTAGATGAGACAATGAGATGTTGGAGTCTACCACTTGAACATATATTTGTGGGTAAATGTCCTGAAAGTGAGTTGTGTGACACCTCAAGGTCAACAAGGCTTATGAGACCTCCAAATTCTTGAGGAAGAGAACCCGATAATTTGTTACTAAATATTTCCACTGTTTGGATGCTTTGCAACTTCCCAAAAGTTTTTGGTATTGATCCCAAAATTTGGTTCATAGACAAGCCTAAATATTCGAGGTTCATCAGATTGCCAATCTCTTGGGGAATGGAACCGGTTATTTGGTTCTCGGACAAGTCTAATTCCTGGAGGTTCAGCAAGATGCCCAATTCTGAAGGTATTGAACCTGTGATTTGATTTGTATAGAGAAAAAGTTCATTGAGCACAGTGAGGTTCCCTAGTTCTACGGGTATTGAACCTGTTATTTGATTTTTATGGAGACCAAGTTGGTTTAACATATTGAGACTGCCTATTGCCTGTGGGATGGAACCTGTGATTTTATTTTCGAAGAGAAAAAGTTGGTTCATCTTAGTGAGATTGGTTATGGAGATTGGGATTGGACCTGAAAAATCATTTGACTGAAGCTGAAGACGCTGCAAATGGACTAGCCTGCTTAGTTCATGGGGTATAGGCCCTGAAAGCTGATTGCCAAACAGGTACAAAATATTTAGTTGGGTCAGATTTCCAAGTGTTTTTGGTATCATGCCGCTGAAGGCACTGTTGCTTAGCTGTAGACCTTGGAGGTTGACAAGCCTTCCAATCTCCTCAGGAATGGGCCCTGATACCATGTTTTGGTGAATGGCAAGACCAGTTAACATTGTTAGGTTACTCAGACACGCAGGGATAAGTCCTGTGAGTCTATTAAATGAGAGATCAATCTGCATGAGACTTCGCAGGCCACCAATCTCATAAGGAATTTCCCCTGTGAGCTGGTTGTAGGGAAGGTTAAGTATCAAAAGCGCTGAAAGGGAGATAATACTGGCGGGTAGTGCCCCATGGAGACTGTTGTTGCTGAGGTCAATATGTGTGAGGAATGGAAGAGCCGAGAAGTTGAGCTCACCAAGCTGTCCACGGATGCCAGCATCCGGCAGGGAGATGTTGGCCACCACCAAAGGCATGCGGCGGCCATGGCGAACAGCCGTGCACATGATGCCCGTCCAATTGCAGGGGCTGGTGTTTTGCTGCCACGAGCTCATCTGCAGTGGTGGTCTTGCAAGTGTATCTTTCCAGTGGAGGAGGGTCATGTGTTGAGACCTGAGTGAGATCCCTCCATGGGGCACCGCTTGTGCATCTTGCAAGAGAAGAAGGCATGCCACCAGCAGTAGGTAGAGGTACAACAATGGTGTGGGGAAAGATGACATTTTGCTGCCTAGTGTTTCCATGTTGTGTATTGATTGGGGGATGTGATTCTGTGCACACTGCAACTATCGGTATTTAACTAGCGCGTTGCCAATTGTTATGAGGTTCTCATTCAGCCAACACTCAACAGTTGAGTGGAAGCTTGTGCTGGATGACTATTCTTCTCCCCCACATAAAGAAGGATGACTATTCTTCGGTGTAGCCATCTCTTTATTTCTTTCCTATCATGCCTGTGGAAAAAATGACACAGCAATTACTCCTAGAAAGCAATTGAAGGCAGGGACAGTATGCCTACTGGTCATATCTTTCCCAGTTAACATTGGGTTGAGTATTTATTTGATGATGGTATCTCCTGTGATTGGTTTTCTATTATTTCTTGTTCATTTGTTCATGTAACTTGTAACTGCTTCAGTTATGGAAATTCCATATAGTAATAGAAGCAGCTTATTTTAAGCTATCGTCAACCGTACTAATGTTCTCCTTGTCCTTTTTCAGATGCTACATATGAGATCAATTGTGGGAAAAATTCCGCTTTTGGATTTACATCGATGGTAAAAAAAATAAAGGTTTCTATGTTCAGATTTGGCTGATACAACTACTGGACCGGAAGTCTTGTTGGAAGTCATGTCTCTGAGGAAAAATGAGGGAGCTGTTCAAATACGGTAGTACATCATGCTCTCCTGTTTTCTGTCACCTGGTTCTTTTTCGTACCATATGATCTCATGCCATCCCCTGTTAAGTTTGTACAGTATTAGGCATGGCGTGAAGAAAATTAAGGTTGGTGTATGCCAATAAATGCTTTAATAAAATTAAGTAAGCCACCAGGAGTACTAAGAAGAGTTCTCGCAAAAGAAAAAAGGTACTAAGAAGAGTTGATGGCCCTCAGTCAACACACGACAATTGAGTCTGTGGCCATCTCTGCCCCTTTTTCTTTCCCATCTCCTCTTCAGTGTCGCCATCTCTTCCTCTTTTTTCTTTCCTCATGACTATGGGAAAATGACACATTAATTATTCCTAGAAAGCAATTGAAGACAGGGATAGAAGTGTGCCCACGGCATACACCTAATCATATCTTTCCCAGTTATCCTCCGTCTACAACTTATGCACTGAGTTAAACATTTAGAATTTTTTTATTTGATGGTATATCCTGTGATTGGTTTGATAGTATTTCTTGTTAATTTCATCATGCAACATGTAACTGCAATTCCAAAAATAAATGGAAGCAGCTTGTCTCAAATCATTTTCTATAGTACTAATGTTTCCCTTGTTCGCTTTTTAACTGCTACAAAAGATTAATAACTCATTGTCGGTGCCGCGATGCAGCGATTAAATGTGGGGAAAATTCCCAAGTCTTGTTGGAAAAACAAAGGTTTCTGTGTTGAATTTTGGTCAATACAAATCCTGGACCCCAAGTCTTCCCGGAAGTCATGTGTCTGAGGAAAAATGAGGCAGTGGCTGCAGCTTGTGGAATTCAAAGTATGCACAACCAAGTAGCATCATGACGACAATGACTGAAGAAAAGTTCCAGGCTCAAGTGAGTTGACTCAGTAAATTTCTACTACTAGTGCTTTCTGTATGAGTTGATTAGTTGCCGTGTAACATCCAACACGCCAGTATTTCCAGGTATGCCCTTTGTACTTTACAAGTAGTAATCAAAAGTGTGCAAATTATTATTACTGCTTCAGTACTTTGGTATCTCATAGCAGTGCATATCAGAAACGGCAGTAAACACTTACGCATTATCAGTTCATTTGACCATGTAACTTGTAACTGCTTCAGTTATGTCTTAAGCTATTCTCTGAAGTGTGGAGTAATCATATTCTAAGATTCCAGCCTTGTCTCCCCTCCCGCGACTCTCCCGCGAGCGCCGGGGGGAAACCAGCTCCGGCTCGCGGCTGTCCTCCTCATGCCTCCCTCCCCTCGCCGCCGCCCCGACGTGCTGGTGGGCTAAGCCCTGCCGGCGTGGGCGGCGGCGGGGTGTTCCTCCTTCCCCCGCACGAGTCGACGGTCACGGGATCCAAGATCTGGCGGCGGCGCGGTGCTTTCCTCGGGGCACGGCGGCACGGCAGCAACAGCAGGCGGCGGAGACGCGGGCTGTGGGTGGCGGCGTGAAGGGGCTGAGGCGTCGTGGGGCGCGGTGGGCTCCCGCTGACGGGTCAGACCTATTTAGGTGTGACCCGCGAGGGACTCGTAAGCTGGCGCTCGCCAAAAGCGATGGATAGGAGGGCCAGACCAATATCTCGCCTACTGCAATACCTAACAGAGTAGGTGAGCAGTAGGTCGAGCCGGTCCAATTAACATGTACACGTGCGGTGTTGTGAAGTTTCTACACCAGATCATGGAACCTTCCACCGGTTTTTGGAAGGTTCCATGTAGTTTTTTCTTTTGTCTTTTACTCCCTCCGTCCCATAATATAGGAGCGTTTTTAACACGCTCCTATATTATGGGACGGAGGGAGTACTAAGTTTTCCTTTGCGGGTGTCGTATGGTTCTTTTGCTTTTCCGTTCACTTTTCATTTTATTTCTATCAAATACATGCCAGACTTTTTATAGTATAGGTTCTACTTTTTTCTATACACAATTAATATTTTTCAAATGCATGATGAACATTTTATAAAATACTTCTTTGAACATGTTAAACATTTTTCAAGTACATGTTTAATATTTTTTTAATACATGTGAAACATTTTTCTGATACACCCTGATAATGTTTTAAATACTTGATGAATGTTTTTTAAATGCACATTGAAGTTTTTTTTTTCAATATGTATTGGACATTTTTTCATATACATGCGAACATTTTTTTGATACATGTTGAGCATGGAAAAACTTGTTTTCCAATTTTTCATTAACATAATTTTTTAAACGTGTGAACATTTTAAATGTCACAAACATTTTATTGAGTGGTGTGATTTTTTGAAATCTTATGCAAACAAATTGCACTGCATGAGCATTTTTTAAACTTGCGAACATTTTTTTAAACTGTGAGAACATAATTTTTTGACATTCTACAAAACATTTTTATATTACATGTTGGATATTCTTTAAAACTACCGGGAAACCACGGCATTTTTGGAATATACGCATAAGTGAAAAAAAAAGCCTCACGCTGCCAAGTTGTGCCGCCTGGAAGCCGCAACGGTTGACCGAGAGCTCCGTTCCCCGGCGAGCGACTGCGGCGTCCGCTCGTCGGCAACGCCACCGACCACATCCCCCCACATTCTACATCGAGGTCGCCTACACCCTCGATCCCCAGTGCTCTGCTCACCGCCTCAGGTCAGTAGTTGCTCTCTCGTTCTACCAAATCCTACAAATTCCATTGATTGATGCCATGCCACGGATAGAGAAAAATGGCTTGCTTCTGATTTTGGTAGTTTGAGCACCGATTTCAGGGGCAGGACGAGGATTCGAAGGAGGGAGGTGAGTAGGGCCATAAAGATCAGCTCCCGCACACTACCTGTTCGATGAAATGCCCACCACAAGCCCGCATGATGTCTTCTTCTCCTCTCTTCCCGGCAGCTCGCTGGTCGACACTGCCGTCCATCAATGTTGACAAGTCACCATCTAAAAGTTTGTCCGAGAAGGTATAGCTAAATCCTGAATCTAGTCCAAGTGCTTTCATACACCTTTAGATTCCTTTTTCCTTCTATACAATAATAGGTAAAACGTTGCGTTCTTATCCGCTTAGGTTACTGCTGATGCTGATTCGAACACTAGCAAGTTCTTAGCATGGACAGTCTTTCTATGGAGCTGATCATCCTGTAGCATTTAGTCATCTTTCTATGGCCGTAGCCTGTTAGTCGAGTGCCCTAATCTTTACACTCCATGTGTGCTTCCCCTAGAGGCTAGAGCTATGAAGGGCAGCGGGACTTGCTGTACAACCAAACTTGCGCACACCAAAGGGAATTAAATGTGCTCAACAGACTGTATGTTGCCTTCGTTTCCTATCTTGTTCATGATATATTCTGATTCTAGCTCCCAAACTTAGGTGGAAGTGCCTTTCATTCAACAGATGACTGCAATGAAGGCTGCCAATAAAGAGCCGAAAGGGATGATGAAGACTGCGAGGATTGAAGATATAGATGTATGCAGCATGCCGTTGTTTACCAGATTCTTCATGCTTTCAAGATTTCCAGCTTACATTATATATACTCTCATTTGATTGCTTATTTTCCTGTCTACTTTTGTTTCAGTTACATCTGAATCCATGCCTACTTTTCAAATCTGCAGAGCATGCAAGACGAGATGATGGATCTTGTTGATGTGAGCAATGAGATAAAAGAAACTCTTGGTAGAAGCTACAATATCCCAGATGACATCGATGAGGAGGAACTTATGAGGGGGTATGGCTCTTATTTGGTAGTCGGTTATTCTTAGACAATGCAAATGCCACATATGGTCACCTTAAAGATACTGAGGTGACTAGTTCCCTTACAGTGGTTGCCAGCTCAGAACCACTCCTCTATCGAAATTTCATAGTTGAATTTGAACCAGCAAACTCTCTAGTTTATACCAGTCTTAGGTTTCATCTGAAAAATTTCGGAGGCATTTTTATAAAACTACAGTGGGGTTTCCCACATGTATGTGTTAATTTACAGGCAAGCCACTTCTCTGTTTTTCTGTTCTCATTTTCTGTATTGCAAAATGCAGAGCTTGATGCTTTGGAAGCCGATATGGACTTTTATTCGAATTTAGTCCCATTGTACCTCCAACTAGACAACGAGACAGATCTTGATTCTGAGCTTAACTTACCTGCTGCACCAACTGGTCATTCAGCAGTCATGGCAAACTAGCTGAGTTGAATTGGTATCTAGTTTTCTGATGAAAAAATTATGGGACATTGCTAGCTCTCATGTTGTTTGTCACCTTGGGATTTTCTTCATATCATACCATCTCATCGTCTTTTAAGTTTGCATTAGGCATGAAGAAAAAGAAGGCTGTATCTTTGTTCCATGTTAATCTCGCTAACCAACCAATGCTTGAAATTAAGTGTAGTAGTTTTTTTTTTTATCCTAAGGGCAAGGACTACATATTCCAGGATACAATGCTCCAACGTAAGGACAAGAACATCATACTCCTGTCCTACAACCCTCTGTAAGTTCTTTTACATAGTATTGTGATAATTTTCTATTTTTATGCACCTAGCTCTGCGTTTATACATTCATTTGTTCCCGTCTACGCATCAACCACTTGATCTTAGTGATTGTTCCTGCTTGGTCCAAGCCTCCAAGGTGTTTTACAGTAAAGCGTGATCGCTTATATTGCGTCAGTTTTGGATCCTGATTTTTTTCATCCTCAGGTTCATGGGAACAATAGTAGATAAATATAGAATCTTAGTACTCCATTTCAAGTACCCTTGCAGATAGATAAGCATAGAGACCGCATACATTTTACAAGCAACCGGCCAAAATAATTATATTTATCAATTGATAGAAATTACAAGTAAAAAAATAATGAAATATGAAGAACATGCATGGGACAGTAATTTCTTGTAGAAAACCCTTGTTGGGAAAAACCAAGGGCACACAACGATTATATTTCACTGTATCGGGAGAGTGTCTACAAACACGTAGACTTACAATGAGTCATGAACTCATCCTGACATATATATTGTTGGAGCAGAAATGGGAGGGAGAAGAATCAGTGAACACTCAGGATATTTGCGATGAGTAAAATGTTGCAGCTTTCCTGCTTTGTTCTCCTCTTTATTTAAACAACTCATTAGCTTAGAAAGATCCTAATCTTGCGCCATGACCAAGCTTCACGGACATGCCATCCCACGTCTCTTGACCATGCCTCAAGTTATAAGCCACCACAGCCGGTACTCGTGCCATCCCACGGGGCGATCATAACAGCATGGAGCTACTGATCCGGTCATGTCGTGAACAGGCCCACGCTGCATGGACTGGTTTTTATTTTTGCTAGAAATAAAACCTAGGAGATGACATGACATGATTACAAACTTAACCATATATACATGGCATATTAGGTTTCTGCTACGATAGACCATGGCGTCTCACTAGAATTTGGATCATATATCAACAGACATCCCTTACTTGTTGTAATGTAAGTGTGCTGAAAGGCACGGGACTTGAACTAGAAGAGGGTCGTTGGATGAGCGTTTGATATGCGTCCCGCATGGTTGGCCTTGCTTGTGGAGAAGATTCCATGCAACAAAAGGCCAGCTTGATGAGCAGAGCTAAACTCTTCTGTTCTGCTGTTGTTGGTGTTGTCGGCCGTTGGTCCAGAATATCTTTCACCAGTATAGCTTGTTCCCCATTTGGCAAACTACAGTCTAATAGATCCCTTGGATGCTTCCCCATCACTAGCTCTAGCACAACCACGCCAAAGCTATAAACATCACATTTCTCTGTCACAACAGATGTGTACGACAATTCTGCACAAGATTAAAACATTAGAGTTAGGAATACATGGATAGAGATAAATGATTCCATTTTGAGCAGTAATGTTATACTAGTACATACCAGGAGCTATGTAGCCATATGTTCCTGCTAGTGCACTCCAATTTGATGAATCGGGCTTAAGAATCCTTGCTGTGCCGAAATCCGAGACAAAAGCCTTGAAGGTTGTATCAAGTAAGATGTTGTTGCTTGTTATATCTCGATGGATTATAGGGGGACTGCATTCGTGGTGCAAATAAGATATGGCTTGAGCCACATCAGTTGCAAGAGGAATTCTCTTCTGCCAATCTAATTCCCTTGATTGCTCCTCATTTTCCAATGTCCCATGGAGGCTTCCCTGCTCAATATAGTCATAGACAAGAAATTTATACGCTGGATGGGAGCAGAATCCATACATTTTGACAATGCTTCGTTGTCGGATCTGTGATAATATTTCCATTTCTCTACGAAATCTTCTTTCATCATCCAACTCTTCCCCGGTCTGATGAAGCTTCTTCACAGCAACTAGCTGCCCGTCTTGAAGTTGTGACTTGTATACTTTGCCGTATCCTCCTATTCCAATGATGTACTTATCATCGAAGTCTTCTGTTGCCCTTACAATATCGTCAAATGCTAATCTTCCATCAAAATTCCAAACAGAGAATAGGTCCCTTCCTTCAGCAGTAGCACTTTCTTGTGGTTTTCTTTTGTTACTGCTAAGCATTATTATGACAACAATTGTAGCAACAATGATGAAACCGAGCACAAGAACAACTGGCAAAAGCAAACGAGGTGTCTTCCGTTTATGTTGACCAGATGCTAGAGTTGAATAGCAAGGTGGAAGACCAGAGAGGTTACCACACAGACCTCTATTGGGAAGAAACCAACTTGTCGAAGCATTCTGGAGTAGCCGTGCTGTTGGGACCGGTCCTTCCAATTTGTTGTAGGACACATCAAGTGTTGAAAGGCTTGCCATGCTTGCAAAGGAGGGCGGAATGCTGCCACTGAACTGATTATGTGATAAATTCAGCAATTCTAGCATCTCCAACTTCCCAAGTTGCTGCGGCAATGCACCACTGAGGTTATTGTTGCTCGCGTCGAACATAATCTGCAGGCCTTCTAAATTTCCAATCACACCAGGCAAACTCCCACTGAATTTGTTGTTGTTGATCTTCAGGGACTGTAGTTTCACGCAGGCCCCTAGTTCCTCAGGTATTAATCCACTCAGTTTGTTCCCAGCTATATCTAGGTATCCTATGCTCCTTAGCTTCTCTATCTGTGTAGGTATGGTTCCAGATAATTGGTTTGATGACAAGTTCAGGATATATAGGTTTGCTAAAGTGAAGATTTCTGGTGGAGTCTCACCGCTGAGATGATTAGAATCAAGTGTTAGTTCTACTAGGTTGGACAATTTAGAAAGGACTGGAGGTATGGAGCCTGTGATCATATTTTGTGCTAGATGTAGTACCGTTAGTTGGGTACATTCACCAAGACTGGGCGAGATTTGCCCGGAGAGTCTATTCGATGTTAAGCTCATCATTCTGAGTTGTGGATACACACCAAAATGTTGTGATATATCTCCAGTTAGTTGGTTCGACTCAAGGCGAAGTCGAACTAAACTCGTACATGCCTTTAAACTTCTAGGAATGGGGCCACTGAACATATTAGAAACTGCAGCGAAATGTTGAAGTCTGCCACCTGAACAAATATTTGTGGGTAAATGTCCTGAAAGTGAGTTGTTAGACAGCCCAAGATCAACAAGGCCGATGAGATCTCCAAATTCTCGAGGAAGAAAACCTGATAGTTTGTTACTGTAGATTTGCAGTCGTATGAGGCTTTGCAACTTCCCGAAAGTTTTCGGTATTGATCCCGAAATTTGGTTCTCGGACAAGCCTAAATATTTGAGATTCATCAAATTGCCAATTTCCTGGGGGATGGAACCGGTTATATGGTTGTCGGTCAATTCTAAAGTCTGGAGATTCAACAAGATGCACAATTCCAAAGGTATTGGACCTGTGATTTGATTTCTATAGAGAAACATATCATTTAGCATAGTGAGGTTCCCTAGTTCTGGGGGTATCAAACCTGTTATTTGATTCCTATCGAGACCCAGTTGGTTTAGCATAGCGAGGTTGCCTAGTTCTGGGGGTATTGAACCTGTGATTTGATTATCAAAGAGAAAAAGTTGGTTCATCTTCGTAAGATTGGCTATGGAGATTGGAATTGAACCTGAAAAATCATTTGAATTAAGCTGAAGACTTTCCAAATGGACTAGGTTGCCTACTTCTTGGGGTATAGGTCCTGAAAGTTGATTACCAAACAGGTACAAACCATTTAGTTGGGTCAGATTTCTAATTGTTTTCGGTATCAAACCGCTTAAGCTGCTGTTGCTTAGCTGTAGACTTTGTAGGTTGACAAGCCTTCCCATCTCCTCAGGAATGGGGCCTGATACCATGTTGGTGAATGAAAATATCAGTTAGCAGTGTTAGGTTACCCAGAGACGCAGGGATATGTCCCGTGATCCTGTTAAATGCGAGGGCAAGTTTCCTAAGACTTTGCAGGTCACCAATCTCATCAGGAATTTTCCCAGTGAGCTGGTTTTCCTGAAGGTTAAGTACTGAAAGTGCTGACAGGGAGCTGATACTAGCTGGCAGGGCACCATTGAGACTGTTATTACTAAGGTCGATATATGCGAGGAATGGAAGAGCCGAGAAGTTAAGCTCACCAAGCTGGCCATGGATGCCAGCATCTGGCAGGGAGACGTTGGTCACCACCCAGGGCATATGTCGGCCATGGCGAACAACCGCGCACATGATACCCGTCCAGTTGCATGGGCTGGTGTTTTCCTGCCAAGAGCTCATCCGCAGCGGTGGGCTTGCGAGTGTAGCCTTCCAGTGGAGGAGGGCCATGTGCTGAGACCTCCGTGAGATCCCTCCATGGCGCGCCCCATGTGCTTCTTCCAAGAGAAGAAGGCACGACATGAGCAGTAGGCAGAGGTACAACGATGGCGTTGAGGAAGATGGCATTTTGCTGCCTAGTGTTTGCGTGTTGTGTATTGGTTGGAGGATGTGATTCCGTGGAAACCATTGATGAGTATTTAAGGAATGTCTCATCCATTGTCATGAGGTCCTCAGTCAGTCAACACACAGCAGTTGAGTGGAAGCTGCTGCTGGATGATATTCTTCAGTATCTGTCACCATCTCTGACCCATTTTTCTTTCCTTTGGCAGCTTTGTTGGACTGACAGTTTGTCTTTTTCAGCGTGATCATCTCTATTTTATTTCCTCATGCCTGTGGAATGATGACACAGTAATTACTCCCAGAAAGCAAATTGAAAGCAGGGATAGAAGGGTACCCACCACAACTTATGCACTTAATGCACTTTTGAATTAACATTCTGGTAGAGTTTTTATCGGATGGTATCTCCTCTGATTGGTTTGATAGTATTTCTTATTTGTTTGACCATAACTGCTTGAATATTTCTTAAGCTATTCTCTAAAATGTTTCCCTTTTTGCTTTTCAGCTGGTATGAAACAAAATATTTAGCTCAAGTGGATGGTTAACCATGGGAAAATTCCATTCTGGAATTCTATCGATGGTGAATATGAAAAGGTTTATGTGCTGAATTTTGGTTCATACGAATCTTGGACCAATTGTGTCCTGTGTCCGAGGGAATACGAGGCAGTGGCTGCAACTTGTTGAATTCAAGTGGCTGGCTGAAGAAAGGTCCAACTTGTGGGATACAAGTGGGGGAATACAATTAAGCAAAAATTTGGAGCACACTGACCGAAGAAAAGCTCCAACCTCAAGTGGATTTGATTTGGTAATATTCTACTTCTTCGAGCACTTTCTGTACGTCTTCCCATGTATGAGTTGATTGCCCAGCACTTTATAAATACAAGTAAACAAATAGTGTGCAAATGATTAGTATTGCTCCCATACTTTTGGTAGCTCCAAGTGGCGCCTGTGCTTATGTGTACGTGTAGATTAGACTGGTTGCATCTTAAACATAGTCTCTCAAAGGTAGACTCATATTACCTTTGCTGTTTGGCACAATTTCTGCATTATTCTGTACGTCACCCCGTGCATGGTATTCTCTTGCCTCAGCCCCTGGTTGCAAGAACTTGATTTTTTTCCCTTCCTGATCCCAGTTGAACAATGAAATGTCTCTTTACTACTTTTGTTTTGGAATAGTAGCGAGTGATAGAGGGAGCTGCTCCCGATACAGTTGTACGTCCGGCTTTTAGCATGTCTGGTTCCACTAGCTGAGATGAATTTTGATGATTAGTTTGGTCGAATTGGTATCTACTTTTCTTATAAAGAATTTATTGGGCATTGCTAGCTCTCCTGTTTCCTTCACTTGGGCCTTTTCACATGATCTTAAGTTTATAATAGGCAGAAAGAAAAAAGAAGGCTGTATGTTTGTTCCATGTCAATCCACAAGGTACTGCAGTAGTAAATTATTTGTTGTTCCATGTCAATCATTTTTCTTATGAGCACACGTCGAATTTCCAATGTTTGCTTGCCTGCCTAACCGTCGACCAAACTAATATTGTAAGTCTGTAACAAAAGTCTATGATATATTATTCAGACTACTATGTTAGCTGATAAATTTATTGTACAAATCATCAGGGGTTGGCCACAATAACAATTGTCAACCTTCGAGACACATCTTCCTGCTCACCTGCTGCCAAATGGTATACTGACGCTTGTGTAGATAGATCGTTGTGCTCAGCTGATATTTCTTACGTGCCCAAATAATTATGGTGGACAATCAAGCCAAAAGAGAATGTGTTTGCTGAAGCCGACCATGATTTTTTTAGAGAAAAAGGATGCACCGCCCGTTTTCATTATACTGTATTAACGAAGCATGAAGAGCTCGGATGCTAAGCACATGCACAGGTATCAGAAGTAATAAGGTTCAGATTTCCGACAGAAATTTTAAAACGCGTCACATGAGGAGAATATTTGGTGGATAATGCTCATATGGACTACATATTTCTGGAAATATAATGCTCATATGGACAAGGACTTCATAATCCGGCCCTACAACCCGTTAGTCTTTTTACTTAGTATACTGTATGTCTCATGCCATCCTTTGTAAGTCTGTATTATGAATGGAGCAGATGGCAATTTTTGTAATATTGCTTGCCTGTCGAGTGTCGACCTAACCTGTCGTGTAGCAAAGGTTTCTGAACTCGATGATTGTTCAGATTATTGTGTTAGCTTCTAGATTTTCTGCTACAAGTCATCACGCGAAACGAAAGCAAAAGCAAGCATCATGCCCATCTCCGGCTTGGGGTGTGTGCTCGATCACCCCCCGTCGTTATCATCATCATCATCATCATCACCGTCATCTCCTGCATGCCTGGGTTGAGAGAGTCGAGAGATTCAGGTGCTGCCTTTTTTCTTGAAAAGGAGGAATTATTCAGGTGCTGCCTGACCCTGTACTGCACACAGTGTGTCTATCTGATACAAGATCCAGGCTTTCAGTGGAGGGTTTGGCACAGCAAAGTGCACACACAGAATAAACATTTCACGCCCAAACACACACTCCTAATTCATCAGATGGATAATATACCACATTGGTTGGTAGTGTTCTACTAGGGTTTCCTGCCCCATATTTGGGCCCATAGAGGTCCGATCATATGGTCTTTGCTGCTTTGAGGCTTCACTGATTTGTTTTACGATTGTCACCTAGCTCTTGTCAGAAGTGCACGTGTTGGGAATGGCTTATGCGCGGTGAAAACCAATAATTTAATAAACTAGAGACGATGGCGATAATCAACATCAAGACCAAGTTGGAACAAAATAAATGAAATAAGGGACAGTCTTTGACCATTAAGTAACATATTTTTTATTTATTGAACGCAAATGGCAATACAATTTATTTTTATCAACCAACACAACCACCTGGCCCACCATAGTTGAACATATAACCCTTCTTGTATTCGAGAAATAAATTATTTGCTCCATAACAATCTGGCCTATCAACTAACTTGATCATGGGAATGCCAAAGAGGTCGGAAGAATGACCATTTGGATTGTAGTTCTGAATGTGCTTGAAGTACGCGGATCTCTTATCGTCATAATCAGGGAAGTGGCTGCTACCCATGGGAGGACCATGTGCGTTCTTCAAGTAATTCACGAATCCAGTCAAGGCTTGTATACGTCGAGTTCCCGGGCAAAGCTTATTTGGAAAATGTCCCAAGAATGATGGTTTTTGTAAATCGTGACGGTACACCACCCAATCTCCGGAATTTGTATCCTGTAGTCAACAAGGGATTGATGACATCCATGAACAATAAATTTCATGTACAAGAAGAGTAGGAAACATGTTGTTATTTACAAGAATCTTGGGTGGCATACAATTTCCTAGATTCCAACGTTCCATATTTTCTTAATAAAATACAAAGCATGGTACTTAGTAACCATGTGAATTTATGCCTAACTAATTTTAACATTCAAAAAATATATCTTTGTTAATTGTAATCCTCTATTCCTAAATAGTTGCAATCCACTACCTATTTTTCCTATTCAAGCAGCCATGCCATGTAAACAAGTCATACATGTTAGTTATAATTTTACCTTTCTTTCTATATGTGTGCATCCATACCACATCAACAAGTCATGCATGTTCGTATAAGTAATATTTTTCATATGTGCTTGTTTTTCCTATCCATGCAGTCCTACACGCCAGCACGTCATGCATGCCCCTCATAAATTACTGTTTTTGCGTTTATTTTTTGTTGTCATGAATGGATCATGTGTTGGACACTCTGAGGATACTTATGTAGTTCATGTTTCACATTTTTGATAGAAAAATGGCATTCTGTTAACCACAATCCTACTTTTTCTCTTTTGTAGTTGCTCTTATAGCATCTATTTACATGTTTCATTCGATGAGGTTACTGCAGGAACATGCATGTTTCATCTAGTTATAGTAGAAATAGGAGCACATTTGTGGATTTATATAGATATAGTAATCTCTAGAATGGGACAAATGGTGCACCTTGTTGAGGCTAAGCCTAACGTAGTGGTCTTCTTTGCCATAAATTGATGGAGGAGCCATGGCTTGTCCAGGCACTAGATTAGCTCGACTTGCAGAAACAAATCCTAGGCACTGCAAGTTGTAGCACCCCTTCGATTTCAAGTCCTTCTGAGCAACAAAAAAAGAGGAAACATGTATTATTGTGGATGTAAAGAGACTTTTACTTAGTCCAATAGTGCCTCTAACTCCTATGAAATACCATAAAACTATATGGGGACCACAATAATATATAACTTGTTAAAATGGCATTGATTATACTTACGGTCCAATATGTAAAGAAGCGAATATCTCTGTTATGGTATAAAGAGGGGGAAATCTGCAAGCAGAAGCAAATTATGAAATAGTTGTTTATTCAAAAGAATTTGACTTTAACATCATGGGTGATATGTTTGTACATGAAATCCAACTTGAATTAAGTTGTAGTTTCCTCCATCTTGACAATAGATCTGTAAGGATGCTCCAGATTCTTGAGAAGTTCCTTGATTTGGTGAAGCCCATATACTCATGTCAGCTCGAAGGCCGTAGAATTGTCCTGGCTCTGTGTGCCACATTGCATACTAGTGATAGAAAATTATAGCTCAAATTAGCAAATAACGAGAAAAATCTATAGAGAACGACATAATAAAAAGTGAGGGTGTGCGTTCTTGGCCTTGGTATGAGGTTCACCTACCAGACATTTACAATGGGGAGTTTTTCATGCTATTTTGGAGTTAGTCTAGATTTGTTTTCATAGGCCTTGTTGAGTATATCATACTAGCTTTAGCTTCGTCCGCGGGGTGTGGTGTCAATCCAACACAATTAGACCTTTTGTGGTGATGCATGCAATGCTTTAGTTCATGTGCATTTTTTATGGTCTTACTTAGGTGCTTGGGCTCACAACATCTTCTCTCCTCCTTGCGGCATGGGTGAAACAAGATTTGATTCTCTCTCGGGTAGGTGTGAAGTGTATTGCCAATAAAGTTGGTATGTCAGCATAAGTCTCCTATAGAGTATGTCTTAACTGCCTTTCTGAATCTGTTGTTCACAGTATTTTGGTAGCATGTTTTGTATGTAATGAGCATAGCTTTGACGATATATAGGGGATCAAGATAAGTTCATTTAGGTGTATTCCTTTTATCTGGTCTTTATGTACCACCTTGTCTCATTGACCATTTACCATAATTTAGCTTGACAAGCAATGATTTAGATACATCACTAATGAATTAGAGTCCTACTGTTTTTCATCTGTGGTTTAAATATGTGATGCATATATTGAAAATACCTTGACTTTGCCTTTTGTATTTATCACATGTCACTCTGGCATATACATTGTGACATTTTTGTGATCAATACACAGCAGGAAATCAACAAAACATCCCAAATCTAACGCATGAAAAAGTAAAGAGAGATATATACAGAGAATGGGGGAGAGTGTGTGTACATGAGAAACAATGCCGCTTCCTTCATTCGTGATATCAGCTCTCCAAGGAAAATGGAAAGGTTTACGTCTTAAAAGAGTGGTGTTCTGCAGAGGGAAATAATAGTTCATGACTAGTTAGCATATATAATTGATGTACAGAGTCTTTGAAAGATAACTATTTGTTTCACATATGTCCTAGATTTTAGTTGAACATATAAGTAACATAAAGTAGTTATGAATATTAACACCAATAGTAATTATCAAGATTAAGGGGTTGAGTAGATACAATAATGGGATAATACATAAAACAATTGATAAAAAGTTGTATATATCAAAATCTAAATGTAAAATATTGGTTACCTTCTCATTCGTCTGGAGATTGACATCTACGTCTACCGATTCAACAAAGGTGAGGTGGAAAGTTATACACAAAAAGCATAGTAAGACCGATATGACCACATAATCACCTCCCATTTGTATAGGTAATTGTGTTATTTTCCATGAAATAGTAACTATGTGATTCCTGACGTACTTGTATCTTCTTATAGAACACAACTTATATAGAATTGAGCCAGGTTCTTCTTTTAGAAGGCTTTGGATTGCATTGTACTGATGATACACTGAACATTTAATGGGTAGTCATCTGGTGAACTAATCTTTCTAGAGTTGGGTATAAATCAATTGTTTAATTAATGTTCATTAAATATAGACTTGGTTTACATACAATTAACGATTGCTTGATTTCCTATCTTTTTATATGAATATAGATCAATTTATGCATCAATAATAATTAACAATGGACTTGCATCCAAAGAATGGACGTATGAGGGCATATACAATGGTCTTATCTTAGAAGTGCCACATAGGATAATTGCAGAGGTGGAGGAGAGAGAAACATAAGCAAATACTTGCCTTCTTTTCATTAAGAGATGATCTCTTAGCAACAATTCTCTCACCACATAATTAGGAATATCTTGTTATTAGAGACCAGACTAAGAGTAATACATTGTACATCATTTTTTGTTGTCTTCTCTAGATTACATAGGGGACATAAGATAAGAAAATATTATCAACCATTGTACATGCCCTCATGATCTATATTTTCTTATATGCAAAAAATAGGCGTTGTCTCAATGTTCCTTAAGTGTGGAGCTGATTTGCATGTAATGAATGTTTGATTCATATATATTTTTGTTTGGATATGAATATAGATAGATTTTTCATCAATTTTTATTTCTTAGTGGACTTGATTGACACTTCCTCCATTTAACACATATACCAGTTAAGTTAAAGAGTCTCCATGTTAATTGCAGGAAAATTGGGCTAATGTTAATATTACAACACCTACAGACATGGGACCATTGGCTGACCTGGCTACAAAAATATACTATATGTACCCTGTTGACAATACCCATTTGTTGGAATGACTCACAAATTTCATCATTCGTCATTCATTGACTACAATCTAGGGCCAGGACATCAAGATAATCCTCACGATCTCACAATTACGACACCAAGCCCAAATGCCTCAAAAGATTTGCTAATATATTGCGAATAGAACATCTCCAATTTCAGAGTCAAACATCATTGAAAACATATCTATCCATTTTGAAGTTTAATTTTGTTTATTAAAAAATATTAATCTACTAATTGTTGTGATTAAGGAAAATTCCATGTGTTTCTTTACGTGTAGAAATACATGGAGCCACAGGAAGACGCGCCGGTCAGGCAGAAAACTTGGAGTGACCATATCTTGTAGGTGGTCGAAAGTAGTCATGGAGATTGACCAGCTCCCAGGGACTTTGGGCTTTGCGGCTGTTCCAGCGGAGCAAGAAAAACAGCAAATCGTACCTTATGCTGTGGCGTTCCGGCCCTCGAGGCCAAAAGTTGCGTCACTCCTGCTTGCCATCACTATCGCGTGTGACTCTAGATCTGTGTTTCCCTGTCGGCGGCAATGGATGAGTTGCGGGAGAATTGCGGGAAGAAGTTGCACAACATATAAATGTTCAGATTTTCTAAATTGTTCATGTTTTTATGAAAAAAAATCTCGTTTTTCAAATCAATTTTTATTTTACCAAAATCTAATTTTTTTTATCACAATTTCAAGAAATTTTCAAAAATTTCACATTTCTAATAAATTGTTTGAGACATCAAAAATTATTTGGGATTTTTAAATATTGTTCACCATAAAAATATAAAATGATCAGTGTAATTAAAAATTATTCACCGTATAATAAGTAAATTTCATTGTTCACAAATAAAATGTTCATTGCATATTCAATAATTCTTCAGTGTGTGTTTTGCAAAATTGTTCACCATATATAAAACGTTCATTTTATATAAATAAAATGTTCATCAAAATATATAATTAATTGTTAAGCGTGTATTTCTTTCAAAAAGTAATTTGAAAATTGTTCACTTTTTCAAAATTTGGATAGAATTTCGATTTTTTGTTTTGGATTTTAAATAAATCGTGTTCTCAACATTTATTCGTGTTTTGAAAGAGTTCATTTTTTAAAAATATTCAAATTTCTTAAATAATTTCACATTTCTACAAATGTTCAGAATTTTGAATTTGCAAACATTAAAAAATTGCAATTTTTGGACAAAAAGAAAACATCCACACACTGACGGGTCAGACCTATTTAAGGGTGACCAGTGAGGGACTCGTACGCTAGCCCTCGCTAAAAGCGATGGATAGCAGCGCCAGAGCTATATATTTCAAACGCTCTACTTTTTTGTGTACACACTGAATATTTTTCAAACGCATGATGAACATTTTATAAAATACGTCTTTGAACATGTTTTGGAACACATGTTAACCATTTTTCAAGTACATGTTTAATATTTTTCAATACATGTGAAACATTTTCAGGATACAACTTGATAATTTTGTAAGTGCATGATGAATATTTTTTAAATACACATTGAATTTTTTCTGAATACGCGTTGGACATTTTCCATATACATGCGAACATTTTTTAATTGTATGTTGAGCATGGACAAAGTTGTTTTTGAAATTTCATGAACATAATTTTGTTAAAAGTGTGAACATTTTACAATGTCACAAACATTTTATTGAATGGCGTGATTTGTTTCAAATCATATGAAAACAAATTATACTGCATGAGAATTTTTTAAACTCGCAAACATTTTTCTGAATTGTACGAACATATTTTAAAACCACGAGAACATAATGCATGATGAGTATTTCCAGGATACACCTTGATAACTTTGTAAATGCATGATGAATATTTTTAAATACACATTGAATGTTTTTTCTCAATACGCGTTGTACATTTTCCTTATACATGCGAACATTTCTTTAATTATATGTTGAGCATGGACAAACTTGTTTTTTGAAATTTCATGAACATAATTCTGTTATAAGTGTGAACATTTTAAGGTGTCACAAACATTTTATTTAATGGTGTGATTTGTTTTAAATATTATAAAAACAAATTGTACTGCATGAGAATTTTTTTAACTCGCGAACATTTTACTGAATTGTACAAACATTTTTTAAAATTCTGAGAACAGAATTTTTGACATTCTCTGAAACATTTTTATATTACACGTTGAACATTCTTTAGAAACTACTTATTTTGGAATGGATGATTTTTTTCTATATATCTACATATCTAGTTGTACATTTTAGTGCATTTTTGGAATATAAGCATAAGTGAAGAAAAAAGCCTCACGCCCGCGGGAAAGAAAAAGAGCCTGTATTGAGCATCGAGGCCGTCGCTGCCAAGTTGCACCGCCGTGACGGCCGATCGCGACCTCCGTCCCCGCCGGCGAGCGACTGCGGTGTCCCCTCGACCCTCAGTGCTCATAGCCTCAGGTCAGTAGGTGTTGCGTTTCCGCCGCCTAGTGCTCTCTCCTTCTACTAAATCCTACAACTTCCGTTGATTGCTGCCACGGATGAAGAAAACTGTTGATTTTGGTAGCTTGAGCACCGATTTCAGGGGCAGGACGAGGAACCGGAGGAGAGAGGCGACCAAGGCCATAAAGATCAGCCCTCGCGCACCACATGTTCGATGAAATGTCCACAACGCGCTGCAGCAATGTCATCTTCTCCCCTCTTGGCAGTCGCTCGCCGGTCCACGCTTCCATCCATCAATGTTGACAAATGACAAGTCAGCGTCTAAAAGGCTGTCCGAGAAGGTATAGCTGAATCCCGAATCTGGTTGATGTGCTCTCATACACTTTCAGATTCTGTTTTCCTTCTTTACAATAATAGGCCATTTTTGTGTTGTTTCAAAACTTCCTTATAGGTAAAAGGTTTTGTTCTTATCTACTCCATTTTTGTGTTGTTTCATACTTGTTATAGAAGCCGCTGATTTCGAATGCTAGCATGTTCTTGACATGGACAAGACAGAAGTGGGAATGCTATTGGTTAAAGGGTGCTGATTACCCTGTACCATTTAATCATTCCTCTTGTGGCAGTAGGCTATTATTCTAGTGCTCTAATCTTTATACTCCACATGCTTTCCCTACAGGTATGAAGATCAACGTCACATCCCGTACCAACTCGCTTTCACATCAGACAGAATTAAAGATGCTCAACACACTGTATGTTGCCTTAGTTTCCTATCTAGTTCATGACAGATTCTTATTCTGGCACCCAAACTTATCTTGAATTGTTTTTCATTTAACAGATGACTGCAATGAAAGCTGCCAATAAAGAACTGAAAGGGATGATGAAGACTGTCAGGATTGAAAATATAGACGTGTGCAGCGTCATTGTTCATGTTTTCAAGATCTTCAGCTTATTTTGTTTGAATTACATATGAATCCGTACCTGCTTTCATAATCCGCAGAGCATGCAAGACGAGACTATGGAGGAACGTCGTACCAATCCTGGGCGACGGCTGCGTGTTAAAAATAACCAGGTCGCGACCTCCTGGTGAAGCGTACAAGTTTGTTCAGATTACATTCTTGGAGAGAAAGAGATAAGGGAGTTACAACCATATGAGAAGATTCTAATCTATCTAGTTGGACTCCTGCGCAATGCTTATCTCCAGAACGTGCCGAACTCTGTCACGTGAGGATGGAACAATGTTACGTTCAACACCCTCCCATAATCACAACTTGGTCAAGTTGAGATTACGCTTAAACTCTTCAAAGTTTCGTATGGGCAAAGCTTTGGTGAATCCATCTGCAACCTGATCACGAGAATGAATGAAACAAATTTCCAGCTGTTTGCTTGCAACTCGTTCTCTGACAAAGTGGAAATCAATCTCAATGTGTTTTGTCCTTGCATGAAAAACAGGGTTAGCAGATAAATAGGTAGCACCAAGGTTATCACACCATAAACATGGGACTTGAGTGACCTTTACACCAAGCTCTCGCAACATGGACTGGACCCAAATAATCTCAGTTGTGGCATTGGTCAAAGCTTTGTACTCAGCCTCAGTACTTGATCTTGATACAGTGGCTTGTTTCTTTGCACACCATGATACTAGATTTGGACCAAGAAATACTACAAAACCACCAGTGGATCGTCTGTCATCTAAGCATCCTGCCCAATCTGAATCAGAGAAAGCACTAACAAGTGTAGATGAGGACTTGTGGAATGTTAGACCAAGATTGACTGTATCTTTTACATATCTCACTATGCGTTTTGCAGCAGTCCAATGAGTTGTAGTGGGTGCATGAAGAAACTGACAAACCTTGTTTACTACAAATGAGAGATCAGGTCTTGTCAAGGTCAAATACTGAAGTGCACCTACCAGACTCCTGTACCTGGTACTGTCATCTTGACCCAAGGGCTCTCCTTCTGTAAGTGACAATTTTTCTATGCTGGACAATGGAGTTGATGAAGATTTACACCCCTGTAGCCCAGCTCTTCTCACCAGATCAGTAGCATATTTTTCCTGAGATAAATGAAGACTGTTCCCTTGTTTCTTAACTTCAATCCCTAGGAAAAAATGCAAGTCACCTAGATCCTTGAGAGCAAACTCAGCATTTAAATCCTTCAACAGTCCTGATATAGCCTCATCAGATGAGCTTGTGACAATAATATCATCAACGTATATAAGAACAAATACGGATGTTTTCAGCTTATTGTAAATAAACAAGGATGTGTCAGACTTAGAAGGAACAAAGCCAAGAGTTTGCAACTTGTGACTTAGCCTGGAGTACCACGCCCTGGGGGCTTGTTTGAGTCCATATAGCGCTTTATCAAGCTTGCACACGTGGAACGGTTTGTTTTTGTTTTCAAAACCAGGAGGTTGTTTCATATACACTTCCTCTTCCAGAACACCATGAAGAAATGCATTCTTGACATCTAGCTGGCGAAGGCTCCATCCCCTGGAAACAGCAATGGAGAGCACAAGACGAATAGTTGCAGCTTTAACAACTGGACTAAAAGTATCCTCATAGTCTATACCATACCGTTGTTTGAAACCCTTTGCAACTAGTCTGGCTTTGTAGCGATCAATGGTTCCATCAGCCTTCTTTTTGATTCTAAAGACCCACTTGCAATCAATCAAATTTTTACCATGCCGTGGGGGAACCAGATGCCACGTTTTATTTTTGAGGAGTGCCATGTATTCTTCTTCCATGGCTGCCTTCCAATTGTTGTCGCTGAGTGCCTCGCTAATAGTACTTGGTTCATCTGTGGAGCACATTAGACTGAACTTTGTCAACTGTTTGTAATTAATTTGCTTTATTACCCCTTTTTGAAGACGTGTCCGTGGGGCAGCAACAGGTGTTGGTGCAGAAGATCCTGATGCTGCAGCGTCAGCGGCAGCAGAATCCGAGGAGGATCCTGTGGCATTCCCCGCCTCGCTGCCAACCAAGCCAGTCGGATCCTCTGTACCGACACGGGCTAGAGATGGGGGAGATGCGGTGGAATCAGGCGCAGACAATCCAGGGCCGCGAGAGATAGCCGGCGCGACAGCATCAGATCGCACGCCAGCGGATGGGGCCAGATCGACCCTGGAAGGCGCGCCAGTGGACGGGGCTGGATTTGCATCGGGAGACACGCCTGCCTTCCCGCCAGTCGGCTGGCGGCGCATGTAGTGGCGGGGCCCATCAGTGGCCCAGCGAGTCTCGGGCCGCCGCGCGGAGGCGTCCGAGTGGTGGAGGCGGGGTGGATCACTTGGGCCCGTCGTAATGCGCCGGGTGGCAGATGCTGGCCCGCCGCGGAGTTGGCTGTCGGGCGACGCAGAATTCCGCGCAGCGCTGCTCCCATGCAACTCCGATCCCGAGGAAGATCGGCTGTCAGGCTGCATTGGAACATATCCCGAGGAAGATCTGTCCCCCAGCCCTGGACACATGAAATATGGCGTATTTTGCATATTTTCTTTGCCATGTTGGATGGGTTCTGCACCATTTTCTGTGCTGTTTTCATCTGCATCATCATAGAGCTCATGCACTTGGTTATAAACATTAGTCAATATTGGATCACCACAATCATTATCCCCATGAGAAATACCGGTAAGACTAGATGGTAGAAGAAGAATTTCTTTACGAAGGAGTGCACCGGCATTTGGATGGAGTTCAGAGAAAGGGAATTTGGTCTCATCGAAAACGACGTCGCGAGAAATATAAACGCGACCAGTGGAGATATCAAGACACTTGACACCCTTGTGTTGGGCGCTATAGCCAAGAAAAGCGCATTGCTTAGAGCGAAACATGAGCTTGCGAGCATTGTATGGATGGAGATTGGGCCAGCAAGCGCAACCAAACACACAAAGGGTTGTGTAGTCGGGTTTTGTGTGAAGAAGACGCTCAATAGGAGTTTCATAGTTAATGACACGACTAGCACTAGTAGAAAAAGGGTCAAACGTGAAGCACATTAGTGCCGGTTTGTATTTGAGCCGGCACTAATGCATACATTAGTGCCGGTTCCAACGGCTAGCCGGGCCGCTTTCATTAGTACCGGTTCGTGGCGAACCTTTAGCACCGGTTCGTGCCACGAACCGGTACTAATGAGGGTGGTGGCAGGATGTTGTCAGACTGGGGCCCCTCCAGCCCCTTTAGTACCGGTTCTTGGCACGAACCGGTACTAAAGGTCGTCCTACATAAACCCTTCGTCCACCCGAGCTCGCCCTGTTCTTCCCCTTTCCCCTCTCCTCTCTGTTCTTCCCCTCTTCCTCTCGAGCTCATCACACATTTTGCCCAAAATTTGTCAAGATTTGAAGGCCCCCATCCATTCAAATGATCACAAAGGTTAGCAACTTTGTCCTTTCATCTCTCATTGCTAGATATGCTCTTGCAATGCTTTATATAGTGATTAATTTGTGAGTTTAGTAATTTGGGAGGATATATGTATATATATATATGTGCTAGTATTTGATTTATATGCAATTTTTTCTAGGAGGTATGTGAACCAGAAATTCTAACCGACCCTATTGTCGAGAGGTTAAATTTAGTTGAAAGAGAAAACGAGTACTTGAAAGAAAAATTGAAAAGAATTGAGGGGGAGAAGATGGAATTGGAGTTGCATGTTGCCGATGTCGTCGATGATCACAAGATCAAGATGGAGAAAATGCGCTTGAAGATTAGAAAGATTAGAAAATATGCCATCGATAGTGAGGCTTGGTATCATTATGCTGTTGGATCCATTGTTACCTTAGTTGCGATCTTGATCGTATTTGTTATTGCATTTAAATACTTTAGCTAGAGAGTTATTTGTTTGTTGCATTTAAGTGTTGTATGAACTTGTATTAATTTGGTCTATTCGGTGTTGTGTAATGAAGATGAGCCGGCAATGGATGTACGATGACCGATGCTCTCCCCAGTTCGTTGAGGGCGTGCATACTTTTTTGCTTGCGGCTGAGGCAAACAAGCGGGCGGATGGTTTTATGCCTTGTCCATGTGCTTGCTGTAAGAATGGTCACAATTACTCTATGTCAAGAACCATTCACGTCCACCTGTTTAAGTCCGGTTTCATGCCCCATTATAATGTTTGGACCAAGCACGGAGAAAGAGGGGTTATGATGGAAGACAATGAAGAAGAAGAGGACGACGACAGCTATCCTGGCCATGGGTTCCCTGAATACGATGATACAACAATGGGGGAAGAAGCTGAGCCGGTAATGCGGGAAGAAGCTGAGCCGGCAATGCGGGAAGAAGCTGAAGAAGAGGCATCAGATGAGCCCGTTGATGATCTAGGTCGGGCCATTGCCGATGCAAAGAGAAACTGCGCAAGTGATTTGGAGAAGAAGAAGTTGCAATGCATGTTAGAGGATCACAAAAAATTGTTGTACCCGAATTGCGTAGGTGACAAGAAAAAGCTGGGCACCACACTGGAATTGCTGCAATGGAAGGCAGAGAATGGTGTATCTGACAAGGGATTTGGAAAGTTGCTGGTAATGATAAAGGATATGCTTCCAAAGGACAACGAATTGCCCGAGAGTACGTACGAAGCAAAGAAGGCTGTCTGCCCTCTAGGGTTAGAGGTGCAGAAGATACATGCATGCCCTAATGATTGCATCCTCTACCGCGGTGAGTACGAGGATTTGAACGCTTGCCCGGTATGTGGTGCATTGCGTTATAAGATCAGCCGCGATGACCCTGGTGATGTCGAGGGCCAGCGCCCCAGGAAGAAGATTCCTGCCAAGGTGATGTGGTATGCTCCTATAATACCATGGTTGAAACGTTTGTTCCAAAACAAAGAGCATGCCAAGGCGATGCGATGGCACAGAGAAGACCGTAAGAAAGACGGAAAGTTGAGAGTACCCGCTGACGGGTCGCAGTGGAGAAAAATCGAAAGAAAGTACGGGAAGGAGTTTGCAGATGACGCATGGAGCGTATGGTTTGGTCTAAGCGCAGATGGCATTAATCCTTTTGGGGAGCAGAGCAGCAACCATAGCACCTGGCCTGTGACTCTATGTTTGTATAACCTTCCTCCTTGGTTGTGCATGAAGCGGAACTTCATTATGATGCCAGTGCTCATCCAAGGCCCTAAGTAACCCGGCAACGACATTGATGTGTACCTAAGGCCATTAGTTGAAGAACTCTTACAACTGTGGAATGGAACAGGTGTACGTGCGTGGGATGAGCACATGGGGGAAGAATTTGACCTAAAGGCGTTGCTGTTCGTGACCATAAATGATTGGCCTGCTCTCAGTAACCTTTCAGGACAGACAAACAAGGGATACCACGCATGCACGCACTGTTTGGATGATACCGACAGTATATATTTGGCTAATAAGAATGTGTACCTGGGACATCGTCGATTTCTTCCGAGCAGGCATCCCGTAAGAAAGAAAGGCAAGCATTTCAAAGGTGAGGCGGATCACCGGACGAAGCCTCACCATCGTACTAGTGCTGATGTACATGATATGGTCAAGGATTTGAAGGTGGTATTTGGAAAGGGTCCTGGTGGACAACCTGTTCCGAATGACGCTGACGGACGTGCACCCATGTGGAAGAAGAAATCTATATTTTGGGACCTGCCCTATTGGAAAGACCTCGAGGTCCGCTCCGCAATCGATGTGATGCACGTGACGAAGAATCTTTGTGTGACCCTGCTTGGCTTCTTGGGCGTGTATGGGAAGACAAAAGATACACCTGAGGCACGGGAGGACCAGCAACGTATGCACGGAAAAGACGGCATACATCAGGGTCATGCAAGCTACGCTCTTACCAAAGAAGAGAAAGAAATCTTCTTTGAATGTCTGCTCAGTATTAAGGTACCGTCTGGCTTATCGTCGAATATAAAGGGAATAATAAACATGGCAGAGAAAAAGTTCCAGAACCTAAAGTCTCATGACTGCCACGTGATTATGACGCAACTGCTTCCGGTTGCATTGAGGGGGCTTCTACCGGAAAACGTTCGATTAGCCATTGTGAAGCTATGTGCATTTCTCAATGCAATCTCTCAGAAGGTAATCGATCCAGAAATCATACCAAGGTTACAGAATGATTTGGTGCAATGTCTTGTCAGTTTCGAGTTGGTGTTCCAACCATCCTTCTTCAACATCATGACACACGTCCTAGTTCACCTATGCGAAGAGATTAACATTTTGGGTCCTGTATTTCTACACAATATGTTCCCATTTGAGAGGTTCATGAAAGTCTTAAAGAAATATGTTCATAACCGTGCTAGGCCAGAAGGAAGCATCTCCAAGGGCCGTCAGAATGAGGAGGTCATTGAGTTTTGTATTGACTTTATTCCTGACCTTAAGCCGATTGGTGTTCCTGAATCGCGGCATAAGGGCAGACTGGATGGAAAGGCACGCTAGGAGGGGAACAAATAATATGTATGGACGAACATTCTCTCACTGAAGCACACTACATAGTTCTACAGAATTCCGCCTTGGTGGCTCCGTATATGGATGAACACAAGAATTTGCTACGCTCCAAACACCCGGAGCGGTCTGATGACTGGATTACACGTGAACAAACCAGGAGTTTCACCAGCTGGTTGCAAGCACGTACCATGCATGACACCTCTATTGAAGATGACCTGTACTTGCTGTCCCAGTTACCATCTTCGAATATAATGACTTTCAAAGGGTACGAGATAAATGGTAATACATTTTACACGATCGCCCAAGATAAGAAGAGCACCAACCAAAACAGTGGTGTCCGCTTTGATGCAGAAACCAAGACGGGAAAGGAAACATATTATGGTTATATACAGGACATATGGGAACTTGACTATCGACGTGGTTTGAAGGTCCCTTTGTTTCGGTGCAAATGGGTCAATATGACACGAGGCGGGGTAACGGAAGACCCGCAGTATGGAATGACAATAGTGGATCTCAACAATCTTGCGTATGCAGACAAACCATTCGTCCTAGCCAATGATGTGGTACAGGTTTTCTATGTGAAGGACATGTCTACCAAGCCAAGAAAAAGAAAAGATAAGGAAGCAAATGCATCGTACGATGAGCCAAAGCGGCACATAGTTCTTTCTGGGAAGAGAAACATCGTGGGAGTGGATGACAAGACAGACAAGTCAGAAGATTATGAAAAGTTTGATGAAATTGCTCCATTCACAGTGAATATTGACCCGAGCATCCCGTTAAATGATGAAGATTTTCCATGGCTACGACGCAAAGGGACACACGCGAAGAAAAAGTTTCACACCCAAAGATCTGGGATGTGATCGGCTTAACTATCATCACTTTCTTCTGTGTTTCACACCCAGGAGGGAATCTCTGTAATAGTTAGGGTAGCTAGTTATGTGTTTTGGCATTTGAAACGCGAAGAAATTTTATGTGCAAGCAAATTCTTTCATGCATTTATTGATTTTTTCAGCTAAACGACCCTGAAATTGAAAAGCATTTCAAATGAACTCAGAAAAGGATGAAAGTTGGCATAGTATCATAATTTCACCCACATAGCATGTGCAAAAAAGTAGAGAGGGTTACCGCAAAAACTGGATGCACTTCGTGTACAAAATGGACAATCTGTTTCGAAGTATCAGGGTTTCGGACAAAAACTCATCCGTTACAAAGGCATTTCATTTTTTAAATAACCTAAGCATTACCAAATTGAATATAATGATAAAACACACTAATATTAAACATAAGAAAAAAAATCACTGAAAAATCTATTTTGAAAGTTAAGTTATTCACAAAAATAAATAAAGCAAAGAAAATAAGAAAAAAAGCCCACTTACTAGGCCACAGCGGCCTGCACACGACTAGAAACCCAAATTCAAGTTGGGCCAGAATGCAGGCCCGCTAGCCCAGTAGGCCCAACAGGGCATCACAGAAGAGGTAGGCCTAGAAGGCCTGCTTAAGAGAGGAGCTCAAGACAGCAACGACGGCGGGGCTTATAAGCAGGGGCGAGTGCCCCTCGGCTAGCGAGGTGGGACTAAACTTTTGTGCCCCTCGCCTGACAGCGCACACCCTTTAGTACCGGTTGGTGGCTCCAACCGGTACTAAAGGTGCCTTCTATATATACAACACTTACGAAAATTTCATTCTCCCTCTGTTTCTTCCTCTGTTTCCCCATTGAAGCACCGCCCGCGCGGCCCGATCCATCGACGCCGTCGCCGTCGCCGCCCTCGTCTCCCTCGCCGCCCCGGGCCCGTCCCCGTCGCGCCGTCCCCGCGTCGCCGCCCCGGCCCGTCGCCGCCCCCGGCCGTCGCCGTCTCCCCGCTGTGAGCTCTCCCCCTCTAACCCCTCTCCCTTGCCCCCGGCGGCCACCATGGGCGCCGCCCCTCCCCGAGCCCATACACACACACACAAGCATGATGAACACACACACACACACGTACATATGTATGAATTAATGCATGTATATATTAGTATATATACGTATTTTGTATATTTAATTAGTTTAGATTTTTTTAGATTATTATTTTTTCACTAGTATATATGTATGAATGCATGTTAGATGGATATAATTAGTGTTTAATTAGTATGGAATTTTTTTATATAATGTTGTTTTTCAGTTTTTTAATGGATGTATAAAAGTTGTGTTTTCTGTTTTTAGTGTTAGATGCTTAATTAGTATGAAATAGCATATAGAATTTTGACATATGCAATGATAGCATAATTAGTGTTATATAGAAATGTTAGAAATTTTAGTTATCAAAATCCAATCATTAAAAAAATGTTACTTTTTGCGGGCATATAGCTAGTATTAGTTGTCGACGATGCCCGGCCCGCATCCTCGCCGTCGACACGTCCGCGACGACGTCCAGCTGACCCATGTCCGGGACTGGGCTCCGCCGGGCTGGCACTGGGAGGTGCTGCCTGGAGGGGCGTGCCGCTTGATGAGGAACCCGGCCCCGGGTCCCGTCGTCGACCCTGATCTCGTTTGGTGGCGTTCGCGTGGGCCAGTTTCGGTGCGGAGGGAGCCGGCCCCGCCGGAGGTGGTACGTCGTCGTGTCAGGGAGGAGGACGAGCATGTCCATCGCTACATGGTTGCGTTAGAGGGCGGCAGGTTCTCCAATACCTGGCAGTTTCTTCAGGGATCTCACTTCAGCTATGATCCTGTGAGGGTTCCTTCTCTTTGGGTGTCCACCGCCTAGCCAGTGATGTACTATTCAATATTATATATTATTCGAGACGATGTATTCAAGATTAAATCTATTATTCGAGACGATGTATTCGAGATTATATCTATTATTCGAGATGATGTATTCGAGATTATATCTATTATTCGAGATGATGTATTCGAGATTATATCTATTATTCGAGATTATACTAAATTGTTTTATATTTCTTTTGGCATAGTTAAATAAAAGCTATGGCGGATAATACCGACAGAGAGAGAGAACAGACCATGTTCGATATCATACGCGGGCCAGATGATGATCAGAATGAAGAAGATTTTGACGGCTCCGAATTTCTAAACAACACCGGAGAGGGTGATATGATATTCGATCGCGACGACCGAGAAGATGAAGTCATGAACTACGACGAAGAGCATGTTGATCCTGAAACAACAAACACCGGCGAGGTATATATATTTATATAAGCAGGAATCTGGTGATCATCGCATGTTTTAAATGAGTTGAAGATATATTAACGAATCGATCTTTCTTCTTTCAGCCATCCGAATCGAGCAAATCTTCAGGCAAAAGGACGAAACGAGGCCCGAACAAAAAGTTGAAGGAGGGCGTAAAGTACAATATCGAGGCATTCAAACCTAATGGTGAACCATTAGCGCCTAAGAAGATTGCGGACAAGTTCGTTCTTCAGTGCGGAGTTCTTGTGAAGGACCAACTCCCGATCTCCCTTCAAGAATGGAGAAAGCCAGCAAAGCCACGTCCAAATGTTACTTTTGTCGACAAGAATAAAAAAAATTGCTTTGGGATACTCTCATGGAACATTTCACCCTACCAGATCATTTCACAGAAGCAGATGTGCAGAAAGTCAAGGACGCTGCTTTTAGGAAGATGGCGGTTGCATTCAAGAACCATAAGAGAACGACGTGGGAGAAATACGTCAAGGGAGGAAGGAAGACTCCAGTATTCGAGGGGATACTAGAGAATCAAAGTGCTCATTGGGACGATTTCATGAAATTCAAGGATTCAGAATTAGCTAAGGAACGGTCGAGAATAAACAAGAAGAATGCCGAAAAAAGGATAAGTTCCATAAGCTGGGGCCAGGTGGCTATGCGGTGGCAATGCCTAAGTGGGATAAGTCTGAGAAAGAGATGGAGGATGCAAGTGTCACTCCGGTTACTAAGAGCTGGCCCCCCAGGTGCAGGACTTGGTTCTATGCGCATGGGGGGGAGTTGGACCCGAAGACAGGCAATGTTTCGACGAAGGCATGTCTGAACGGAGCCGACGATGCGCTACTTGTTGCAATAGAAGAGGCTCGATCAGGGGTGTTCCAGCCCAACAGAGAGAACGACGAGCTTACGCGTGCCCTGGGAAATCCTGAACACCCGGGAAGAACACGAGGCAAGGGCGCTATTCCGTGGTATGAGGGGTTTTCGGACTGGAACGCCGACTACAGAACCCGTGCGAGAAAGAAGATTGCAGAGGAGAAGAAGAGGAAGATGGAGGAGGAGCAGAGGAAGCGGGACTATGAATGCCTTCAAGTCCTAGAAGCAAGTCAAGCGGAATTGGCAGTTAAATTCCAGCGGCAGCAGGAGCAGATCGACTCACTTAGCCAGCAAAGGGGGTCTCAGCATCTGCAGCAGCTAGCGGATGATCCAGCATTGGATAGCACCGCCCCATCCATGCCGAGAAGCAGCGTGGGTTCCGCCCCGGGCGACGCAGTGCTGGATAGATACCCCGTGGATGACATCACGGAGAAGACTAACTGCGAGCTACACTTCAAAATGAAGAACATATCCATGAAGGTGGCGGACGTCGTTGCTTTTTCAAATTCCCCCGAGGCAACCTTCCATTGCAACCTGATTCCAGCGGGCTATGCTCGTGTCTTGGTTGATGAGGTGGTGGACCCATATTCGGAGCTATAGCTTGACATTCCTGGAGGTGACGACGAGCACACATTGGGAGAGACCATACATCATGTCATCCTATGGAGAAAGGATTGCATCATCTTTCGAAGGCCACCGACACCGCGTCACCCGACTCCTCGTCGAAGTCCGCCACCGAGTCAGCAGACTCCCGCTCCAAGTACACCAACGCGTGAGGCCACTCCTCCTCCTCCAAGTCCGGCAAAGTGTCAGGCCACTCCTCCTCCAAGTCCGACACAGCGTCAGACGTCCACTCCTCCTCCAAGTCCGGCACAACCTCAGGCCACTCCTCCTCCAAGTACGGCACAGCTTCAGGCCACTCCTCCTCGTCCAACTCAGCCCCGTCAGCCGTTTCCGCCGCCTCAGCAATCGCAGAAGAGACACCCCGCAGCTATGGTGCGTAGCGGTACGAGTCAAGGTCATAGTACAGGAAGTACAGGCGGAGGCAAGCGATATAAATATGGTCCAAACCTCACTACTCCTCTTCCTGTGAGGGCTTACGACAGGACCGAGGAGCAAACCAATGCCATAGTGCGGGCAGAAGTCGACGCCCATTTTGGACCGAAACCGCCACCGCCGCCAAGGGAGAAAGTGCATGTGGAAGTAGTTGACCACTTCATTCGTATGGCTCAACCACCAGCTCCTAAGCTCGTTGACACAGACTATGAGCGCCACATCAGGAAGTTACATCGACAACGTCTACAGAAGGAGGCGAGCTCGAGCTCGAGCAAACAACAAGCAGCTGTCAAAAAATGCAGGAAAACCGTTGCCCAGCTGGGAAAACAGGCGGCGCAATCGACCCCCCCGCTTGTTGTGCCGCCAACAACACGTGACAGTATGCGCGCCCAATATTATTGTGACCAAACAGTTTACGTTCCCGAGGTGGGCGATGTGGTAATAACCCAGGAGCATATAATGCAGGCTGAAGAACTCAAGATCATTATTGGACAACTCCTCGAGATCGAGGACATGCCTGTGATTATAGAGGAGGAAATAAAACGGAAATATGTCCGGAGCCAACCTTTGGTCGAGCCAGAAGATGTCAAGAAGCTCCCAACGAGAATGTATGAATTGCATCAATGGTACATGGACATTACCAAGAGATCCGATCGAGAGTCCCTCATGGTGTATGTCAAGAAGGATGTTTACTACCATGAGAAAGCTGTGGCCGTTGAGTATTCTGAACTGTTTCAGTTATACAATCAAGACGCACTCGACAAATCTATCGTCAGTTGCTATTGTCTGTAAGTGATTTCTTTCTGTAATTCAAGTCTCAAGCTAGCTGTAGTGATCCTTTTGATCAATCATTACGTGTAATTATCCTCACTATATTCTTTTCTGTGGTATTATGCAGGATGAAGATGTATGAAATGAGAAAAGGTGGACGCTATGTCATTGGGTTCATTGACCCAAACACCATTAATGAATACACATGGAAAATAAACAAGCATCATGGAAAAGAGGTAGAGGACAGTATGCTAGAGTTCTTGAAGCGCCTCAAATACAATGAAGATATACTACTTCCTTACAACTTCCAGTGAGTCACACTTTCTTGTACTACAAATTCTTTGTTTTTGCCTACTAGCTAGCTACATGTTTTTGCTTACATATGCCCGCTTAATTAAGACATGCAAACGTGTATGCATGCAGATTTCACTGGATCTTGTGTATCATTAAAGTTGACGCCGGAACAGTTGAAATACTGGACTCGCTACTCAAAGCAAATATTGAATATAACATCTTGTTTGGGATAGTCAACAGGTAATTTCAATCATTATTAACTATATATCTCGGCCTATTTAGTTCGTTATTTCATGATATGAACTATTTAATAACCCCTTTATTTATTTTCTTTGTCGGCGGGCAGGGCTTGGGCAAGGTTCATTAGCGTCACTGAAGGCGAATGGAAACCACAGCTGAAATGGTTTCGACCCAAGGTAAGTAATTAAGTAGTACTAACTAGCTAGCTAGCTGCCATCTCTTTAATTATCATGCTTGATTAATTATTATCTGATCAAATTAAATTCCATTCTCGTAATAAAGGCCCTGAAGCAGGCGCAGAGGACTGATCTGTGTGCATTCTGCGTTTGCGAGAACATTCGCATGATGGCGTCTGAAAGGAGTAGATCTCAAAGACAGGAATGGGTACGCTTGTCAGAATACTATTCATAATTTTTACACCATTATCGATATCTAGTCACACAACTAATAAACATGCATATTGATCTCCTTCTTAACAGTTCAAAGAGGTGCGGGACAAGCTCCTAGAAATGGAGCGCGTAGAAGCACTTCAAGAGGAAATAGCGGGATTTTTGCTCGACCAGGTCATAAATCCGAAGGGAGAATACTATTACCCGCTACCGCCCCCATCGACCAGGTCATGAACCACTTCCAATTGTCATCGTGCTCCGAAGGCACCAATTAGGCTAATGCCACTGGCTCCGAAGGGAGAATTTCTAGTAGTGCTCCGAAGGGAGAATATATATGCATAACGTGTACAATGTGTAGTACCGTAAAATACCAGCAAACGAAAAAGAATTAAAATGGAAAACACAAAATTAAATGAAAAAAAAATCATAAAACCAAAACCCCCCCAAACATTTTTAGTACCGGTTGGTGTTACCAACCGGTACTAAAGGGCTCCCGGCCCCCGGAGCTGGCTCGTGCCACGTGGTTTCTCTTTAGCACCGGTTCGTACTGAACGGTACTAAAGGGGGGGCCTTTAGTGCCAAAACTTTAGTGCCGGTTCCTAAACCGGCACTAAAGGGCCTTACAAACCGGTACTATTGCCCGGTTCTGCACTAGTGTAGGGAGCATATTTATGATATGTACCGCAGCAAGAAAGGCCTCGTCCCAGAATTTTAAGGGCATGGTGGCGCCGGCTAGGAGAGCTAGGCCGACTTCAATGATGTGTCTGTGTTTGCATTCAGCAGACCCATTCTGTTGATGGGCGTGAGGACATGACACATGATGGGATATGCCAATTTTCTGAAAGAACGAGTTTAACTTCTCGTACTCCCCTCCCCAATCAGATTGGAGAGCTAAAATTTTGCAATCAAATTGACGCTCAACAAGAGCTTGGAAATTCAGAAAAACTTGAAACACATCCGATCTTTTTTCTTAAGGAGATATATCCATGAAAACTTGCTATAGTCATCTATGAAACTCACATAATACGTGTGTCTAACAACAGAGGAGGGGGCATGCCCCCACACATCAGAGAAAACAAGTTGTAGAGGCTTGGTAGAAACACTGGTGGAAATTGGATAAGGTAATTGATGGCTTTTAGCCCTTTGACAAGAATCACAAATTGTCTCAACATCACGCTCTCCAACATATGGGAGCTTATTTTTCTTAAGTAATCTCTCAACTAAGGAAAAAGATGCATGTCCTAAACGATCGTGCCATCGTGTTGAAGACACTTTGGTGGCACTAAAAACTTGTTTATTTAATCTTCGGATCTCCGGAATCAAAGGGAAAAGCCCACGAACGCATCTACCTCGATATAGCACCTTCTTCATTGCCTGATCCTTGATCAAAAAGAAGTAAGGGTGAAACTCAAGAAAGACATGATTGTCAATGGCAATGCGATAAACGGAAAGAAGGCTTTTTGAAGCACTAGACATGCAAAATTTTCCTAAGGTGAATTTTCCGATGAGGGGTTTTAATAATTGAGTGACCAACATGACTAATTTTCATACCTTCTCCACTTGCTGTGTGGATGTGATCTTTGCCACGGTATTTATCGCGCATGGTCACCTTCTCCAGCTCACCGGTGATGTGGTTTGTGGCGCCGCTATCAACGTACCAGTTTGTGTCGATGCCGTAGGAGCCATCAGCAGCTCCAGCCACCTTCTCGTCTTGGGAGGAATCATCTTCATCTTCTTCAAAATGGTACCAACAATCTTTCGCCGAGTGTCCCGGCTTGCCACAGACTTGGCACCTGATTGCATCAGGGCGCGATCGGTTGTTGGAGGAGTTGTTGCGCCGGCCTCGGTTGTTGGAGGAGAAAGGCCGGCCGCCGCGTGTGTTGTTGGCGCCGCTGTTGTTGCCGTTGCCGTTCCCGTTGCCCCGGCCCTTGCCGGTCCGAGGTGGACCGCGGTAGCGGGAGCCTCCGCCCCGGCCGCGAGTGGCAACGTTTGCCGACGACTTGAAGCCGCCTGCCGCGCCCGCTCCCTGGAAAAGAGCCATCCGCTGGTTGAAGTTGCTCATCTGCCCGAACAGCTCGTCGAGGGTGACCGGAGTGGTGCGCGCGTCAAGGGCGAACACCAATGGCTGGTACTCCATGTCAAGCCCGTTTAGGATATAAGAGATTAACTCATCATCATCCCTCAACGGCTTGCCAGCCGCAGCGAGCTCATCGGCGAGTCCCCGCATATACGCGAAGAAGGTGGCCACCGATTGCGTTCCTTTCTGCGCATTGGAGAGGGCGGCGCGGATGTTGTTGACGCGGGACAGCGACATTGACGAGAACATGCTCGCCAGCGCCGTCCAGAGTTCGCGTGCGTGCGCGATGGAGGTGACCTGCACTAGCACCTCTTTGGATAGGTTACTTAGAAGATAACCGAGTACCTGCTGATCCTCTCGGAACCAGACGACATGGAGCGGGTTGGGGATGGTTTCCTCCTTTCCATCCTTGTCCTTGCTGACGACGAACTCGGCCGGCTCCGCCATGCTTCCATCAACGTACCCGAAAACTCCAGCCCCTCTCAGCTGCAGCGTGATCTGAGTGCGCCAAAGGACGTAGTTGGTGCGGGTAAGGCGCTCGGGGATCTGGCCGGAGAGGGGAGAGGAGGCGGCGGCGGATGAGGCCATGGCAGGAAGCTGCGGTGGAAGGAGGAAGGCTAGATGGGAAGAGTTAGGCTCTGTATACCATATGGAGGAACGTCGTACCCATCCTGGGCGACGGCTGCGTGTTAAAAATAACCAGGTCGCGACCTCCTGGTGAAGCGTACAAGTTTGTTCAGATTACATTCTTGGAGAGAAAGAGATAAGGGAGTTACAATCATATGAGAAGATTCTAATCTATCTAGTTGGACTGCTGCGCAATGCTTATCCCCAGAACGTGCCGAACTCTGTCACGTGAGGATGGAACAATGTTACGTTCAACAGAGACGATAGATGTTATGGATGTGAGCAGTGAAATACAAGGAACTCTAGGTAGAAGCTACAATGTCCCAGATGACATTGATGAGGAGGAATTTATTTGTAGTTGGCTATTCTTAGATGACTCAAACACCAGGTATTATCACCTTAAAGTTACTGAATCAAATAGTTTCCCTTACAGTGGTAACCAGCCAGGAACCACCCATCAATTTAAATTCTGTAGTTGAATTCAATCCAGCAATTCTCAGTTTTTATCAGTTCTTAGGTCCATGATTTTAGCTAAAACGTTTCTTTGGCACTTTGTCATAATCCCTGCACTATTTATTAATGTACATACAAGACAGTTCTTTGTTTGCTGCGCTCATTTTATATGTTGAAAAATGCAGAGCTCGATGCTTTGGAAGCTGATGGACTTCAAATCAAATTCAGTCCCATCGTACCTCTAACCAAATAAAACATATCTTGATTTTGAGCTTAACTTACCTGCTTCACCAAGTGGTCATGCAGCAGTCATGGAAAACTGGCAGCAGGTAGTTAGGTATGCCAATTGCAAGACTGACTAGTTTCTGCTATGTTGATTATGGTGTTGATTTCCTGAGAAAGAAATCGATGGTTCATGCCATTTCCCATGCAATCACTGTGCGTGAAGTTGTAAAACGGCTTCTTTATCTCGTCACATGATCTAAATGACAGGCTAGATACGTGCAATCATTATGGAAGTATTTCCTAACCTAAAAATTGTGTATTTCGGGTTTAATTTCATGTCAAGTACCTATATTGTTGGTGTGAACAACTGAGCTTATCCTAGCTTGATATTACCAGCAAAAACAACTCACGGGAGGACATGCAAACCACTTTAATGCCAAACATGTACCATATGATGGATTTGATCCTGAGCTTTTGGAACAATTACCGTTGTATCGGTCCTATCATACCACATCACATACTTTGCTTCATTTCAGTTTCAGTGAACGTCGATGCTTGTGTCCCAACTAGTAAACTAATTTGCTGTGCTTGCTTTCATCTGCTTGTGCGGGAAGATGAACTAGGACTGCCTGCAGTGCCACACACGTCAATTCATATCTGAAATTAATAAAAACAAGCTATGGTGTAGGTTTGATCTTGATGTACATGGTTGGCGCTTTGTTTGTGCATGGACAAATTCATTGTATCTTTCCTCATATACCACTGCAAGTCGTTGAACAATCGTAAATGGAGCTATTCTCTATACGATTGTACATCTTGTTCTTAGTATGTCTGTGATTCAACTAGCTGAGTTGAATTTTTAGCTTGTATTAGGCATGAAGAAAAAGAAGGTTGTATCTTTGTTCCATGTCAATTTCGCCAACTAATGCTTGAATTTAAGTGTAGTAGTAAATTATTTGTTGTTCCATCCTAGGGACAAGGATTACATACTCCTGGATACAATGCTCCATCACAAGGACCAGGACTTCATACTCCTGCGTACAATCCTCCGTAAGTCCTTTTACATAGTACTGTGGTAATTTTCCTTTTTTACGCACCCAGCTCGTTTACATTCATTTGTTCCTGTTTACGCATCACTTGATCATTGTGATTTTTCCTGCTTGGTCCAAGGTATTTTACCTTGATTCCTAGGGAACAATAAAGCGTGACCGCTGATATCACGCCAGTTAGTAGATAAATGTAGAAACATTAATACATCATATCAAGTACCCTTGTAGAATGTAGAGAACAGCAGAAACAACGTGTCGTATGTGGGTATTATGTCTAAACAAATATAACATAGACACTGCATACATTTTACAAGCACCCCACAAAACAAATTATATTTGTGCATGGTCAAAAATCAGCAAGCGAGTAAACAAAGAAATATCAAGAACACGGGACACCAATTTTTACGTGGAAAACCCTTGCGGGAAAAAACCACGGGCACATGATGGTATCTTTTACTATATCAGGAGAGTGGCTACAAATACATGGACATACAATGAGTCATCAACTCATCCTTACTTGCTGTAACGTAAGTGCGCTGAAAGGCACAGAACATGAACTGGAGGAGGGTTGCTCGATGAGCAATTGGTATGCCTCCCGCATGCTTGGCCTTGCTTGTGGAGAAGATTCCAAGCAAGAAAAGGCCAGCTTGATGAGCAGATATAACCTATTCTCTTCTGTTGTTGGTGTTGTCAGTCGTTGGTCCAGTATATCTTTCACCAGTATGACTTGTTCTCCGTTTGACAAAGTACCGTCTAATAGATCCCTTGGATGCTTCCCCATCACTAGCTCTAGCACAACCACTCCAAAGCTATAGACATCGCATTTCTCTGTCACAACAGATGTGTACGACAATTCTGCACAAAATAAAAACATTAGAATTCCTTCAGATGAGTCCTTCTGACATGAGAAGAAAGGTTATAGTAATACTAGTACATACCAGGAGCTATGTAGCCATATGTTCCTGCAAGTGCACTCCAGTTTGATGAATCAGGCTTAAGAACCCTTGCTGTGCCGAAATCCGAGACAAAAGCCTTGAAGGTTGTATCAAGTAAGATGTTGTTGCTCGTGATATCTCGATGGATTATAGGTGGACTGCATTCGTGGTGCAAATAAGATATTGCTTGAGCCACATCATTTGCAAGAGCAATTCTCTTGTGCCAATCTAGTTCCGTTGCTAGTTCCTCATTTTCCAATGTCCTGTGCAGGCTTCCCTGCTGAATGTAGTCATAGACAAGAAATTTATATGCTGGATGGGAGCAGAATCCATACATTTTGACAATACTTCGTTGTCGGATCTGTGATAAGATTTCCATTTCACTGTGAAACCTTCTCTGGTCATCCAACTCTTCTTCAGTCTGATAAAGCTTCTTTACAGCAACTAGCTGCCCGTCTTGGAGTCGTGTACTTATCATCGAAGTCCTCTGTTGCCCTTACAATGTCGTCAAATGCTAATCTTCCATCAAAATTCCAAACAGAGAATAGGTCCCTTCCTTGAGAAGTAACATTTTCTTGAGGTTTTCTCTTGTTACGATTAAGCATTATTATGACAACAACTGCAGCAACAATGCTCAAACCCACAACAAGAAGAATTGGCAAAAGCAAACCAAGTATCTTTCGTTTATGGTGACCAGCTACTGGAGTTGAATAACAAGGAGGCAAGCCAGAGAGGTTACCGCATAGACCTTTATTGTGAAGAAACCAACTTGTTGAAGCATTTTGGAGTAGCCGTGTTTTTGGTACTGGTCCTTCCAAGTCATTGTACGACACATCGAGTGTTGAAAGGCTCAACATGCTTGATAAGGAGGATGGAATGCTGCCACCAAACTGATTATGTGATAAATTCAGAAATTCTAGCATCTCCAACTTCCCAAGTTGTTGCGGCAACACACCACTGAGATTATTGTTGCTGACATCTAACATGGTCTGTAGGCCTGCTAAATTTCCAATCGCATCTGGCAAACTCCCACTGAAGTTGTTGTTGTTGATCTTCAAGGACTGTAGTTTCATGTTCCCTAGTTCCTCAGGTATTGATCCACTCAGTTTATTCATAGATATATCAAGGTATCCTAGATTGCCAAGCTTTTCTATCTGTGTAGGTATGGATCCCGATAGTTGGTTTGATGACAAGTTCAGTCCATATAGGTTTGCTAAAGTGTAGATTTCTGGTGGAATCTCACCACTGAGATGATTAGAGTCGAGTCTTAGTTCTTCTAGTCTGGACAATTTTGAAAGGATTGGAGGTATGGAACCAGTGATGTTATTTTTTTGGAGATGTAGTACCGTTAGTTGGGTACATGCACCTAAACTTTGTGGGATCTGCCCAGAGAGTCTAGTCGATGACAAGATCATCCATATGAGTTGTGGATACACACCGAAATCGTGAGATATATCTCCTGTTAGTTGGGTTTTCTGAAGGATAATTTTAACCAATCTCGTACATGTCTTTAAACTCCTTGGAATGGGTCCACTAAACATATTATAATGAACAGTGAGATGTTGAAGTCTCCCACCTGAACATATATTTGTGGGCAAAGGTCCTGAAAGTGAGTTGTTAATTAGACACTGCAAGTTCAACAAGGTTGGTGAGATCTCCTAATTCTTTAGGAAGAGCACCTGATAATTTGTTATCAAAGAGTTTTATTGATTGGATACTTTGCAACTTCCCAAAAGTTTTTGGTATTGAACCTATAATTTGGTTCTGAGGCAAGGATAAATATTTTAGGTTCATCAGATTGCCAATTTCCTGGGGGATGGAACCGCTTATCTGATTTGTAGCGAGGGCAAGTCGTACTAGCTTGGTTATATTTCCTAAGCTGCCAGGAATAGAGCCAGATATTTGGTTCTCATCCAATTCTAAATCCTGGAGATTCAGCAAGTGGCCCAATTCTAAAGGTATTGGGCCTGTAATTTGATTTCTATATAGAACAAGTAGATTGAGCATAGTGAGATTCCCTAGTTCTGGGGGTATTGAACCTGTTATTTGATTTGTGCAGAGAGCAAGTTGGCTTAGCATGGCGAGGTTGCCTAGTTCTGGTGGTATTAGACCTATGATTTGATTTTCATGGAGAAAAAGTCGGTTCATCTTAGTGAGATTGCTTATGGAGATTGGAATTGGACCTGAAAAATCATTTGAACTAAGATCAAGACTTCGTAGATGGACTAGCGTGCCTAGTTCTTGGGGTATAGGCCCTGAAAGTTGATTACCATACAGGTCCAAAACATTCAGTTGGGTCATATTTCCAATGATTTTTGGTATCATGCCGCTTATGGTGTTGTTGCTTAGCTGCAGAAGTTGTAGGTTGACAAGCCTTCCAATGTCCTCGGGAATGGGACCTGATATCATGTTTTGGTGAATGACAAGTTCAGTTAACATTGTTAGGTTACCCAGAGACGCAGGGATATGTCCCGTGAGTCTGTTGAATGAGAGAGCAAGCAACATGAGACTTTGCAGGTCACCAATCTCATGAGGAATTTTCCCTGTGAACTGGTTCTGCTGAAGGGTAAGTTTCGAAAGTGCAGACAGGGAGCTGATACTAGCGGGTAGTGCACCATGGAGACTATTGTTATGAAGGTCAATATATGTGAGGAATGGAAGAGCTGAGAAGTTGAGCTCACCAAGCTGGCCATGGATGCCAGCATCTGGCAGGGAGATGTTGGTCACCACCCAGGGCATGCGGCGGCCATGTGGAATAGCCGTGCACATGATGCCCGTCCAGTTGCAGGGGCTGGTGTTTTCCTGCCAAGAACTCATCTGCAGCGGTGGGCTTGCAAGTGTTGCTTTCCAGTGGAGGAGGGCCATGTGTTGAGACCTCAGAGAGATCCCTCCATGGCGCACGGCATGTGCTTCTTGCAGTGGAAGGAGGCATGGCAGCATGAGCACCATGCAGAGGTAGAACAAAGGTCCCATTTTGCTGCCTAGTGTTTGCATGTTGTGTTTGGTTGGGGGATGTGTGATTCAGTAGACGTTGCAACACTATTCATAGATAAATAGTGTTATATGAGGTCCTGAGTGAACAGAACACACCTTTGGCAGCTCGTACTGGGCAACCTGTTTCTCTTCAAGTCATGAGTGTCGCCATCTTTGCCTGCTGGATGCCAATTAGCTCTTTTTTTGGACCACATGTCGTGCTGGAAGTCATGTATTTGAGGAAACACGCGACAATAGCTGCATCTTTTGTGGAAATCAAGGCTTGTACAAACCAAGCAGCATCTTCACCACACAAGTTGAAGCAAGAAAAAAAAATCCAAGCTCAGGTTGGTGCCAATTAATCCCATAGAGGAACGTAGACAGGCACCTAACCTAGCTGAAACAAGTCTTGTTGGAAGTCCCCCGGAAAATGAGGCAGTGTATGCAACTTGTGGAACTCAAAGCAATTGTACAAGCAAGCAGCCTCTTGAGTTCTTGACCACACAAACTGAAGAAAAATTTCAAACTCAAGTGGGTACTCATCCGCCGAAATTCTGACTGACTGTTGTTTGCAGGCTATTTTCCATTGTCTATTATGACTGACTATTGTCTCAGCTGCTGAATTTGCTGCAGAGACACCTAACCTGCCAGTGTCGGCTGAGACAAGTCTTGTTGGAAATCCTGTACTTGTCGGTGGGAAAATGAGGCAGTGGCTGCAATTGTGGAATTCAAATCAATAGTACAAGAAGCAAGAAGCATCTTGACCACACAAACTCTAGAAAAATTCCAAGCTCAGGTGGGTACTCGATCCGCCGATTCTACTACCATCGCTTTCTGTATGCCTGCCTGCCCATGGTGGGCTCCCATTGCATGGTTGGTTGGTACTGTTATGATATCTTGCTGTTCTCGAATATCGCTTTCTGCTTTTTGTTGCTTGGGTTTTTTGTTTGTTTCACACATTATCATTCTCCTCATTCCATCCTATTGAGAAGTAAGAATGTGGCTGCATTTAATGTTCCAATGCTTCTACTCCCTCCGTTCCTAAATATAAGTCTTTGTAGAGATTCTACTGTGGACTACATACGAAGCAAAATGAGTGAATGTATACTCTAAAATGCATCTATATACATCCGTATGTGGTTCATAGTGGAATCTCTAGAAAGACTTACATTTAGGAACGGAGGAAGTACTTGCGCATGCCTAATACAAACTGCATGCCTAACCGAAGGTGCCAATATTTGGACATTGCCTGAAACTGTACTAGTAGTAGTAGATTATTTGCTGTTCCATGTGAATCTCTTATGAGTAGATACATACACACATGGATTTAAGCTTGCCTGTCGACAAGATTTTGTTGTTTTGGAACTCGACGATTGTCCAGACTATTATGTTAGCTGCTGAATTTGCTGCAGAGGCAGGTAGGTATTCCTAGCTGAGTGAAGCAAGCACTGGATTCCCAAGGTTGGCGATTTAGTTTCAAGCACTGCAATTCCCAAGCCTGGGTTTAGACGAGAGATCTGCAAGCCAAGCCAAGCATACACATTGGTTGAAACCCTGACATGAACTCACCTGGCCAGACGACTACCTGCGAGCTGCTTGGTTGGAGACCTGGAGCTTCCACCCATTATTGTTAGCATATTAATCCACTTCCTGTTCCGTGCCTATCGCCTTCTTTCTGTATCTTGTAGTATTATTTTGCTTGCATTTCTCTGTTTCGCAGGCTCAAGTCACGAACCAAACAATCATGTCTAAAGCATGGCTGTCAGGCAAAAATCGCCGGAGACTCCGGCTACTCTCAGGCTGCCATATTTTTCAGCACACTACTCAGGTCAAGCAGCTCCTCGGTTCGACTAAAAAGTGCAAACCTTTAAGGCACCTCCTACCAAATCGGGCAAGATTCATGTGTGGGATCATGCTACTTGAGGATAAATGATTGGAAGTCTTGCTTCTATTTTTCTTCCTGCTCGCATTCTGACGAGGGGAGAGGGGCAAATGTTGGAGCACAGGGATGTGCAGTGGGTGGGATAATGAGGTTGCAAAAATGTTGCTTGAGAGCACATGATCTGTATCAGTCATCTGTCTGGCTGTAATTTTCTGGGATGTAGTTTTCTCTGGTTCACACAACATGTTTGTAATTGAGTTGGAAGCTTAAATTGCTGAACTGGATAATATTACATCGTGTTCAGGAAGACATCACAGAGGGATAATTTAGTTAATCGATAATAATAATAGATATTACAATTAAAACTGCCCCTCTAGATGGACATTGCAGTAAACCGAACAACTAAGGCTATACGTCGGGATAGCCTGGATTGCTTATTTCAAAATTGTTTCCCAACCTAAAACTTCGAACTGTTGTTCTGACCATCTTCATCTTGCATCATATACTCCTCGCTCTCTTGCCAATATGATCAAAGGTACCGCTGGTTAGGGAGCCCAATGTAGCATTCACTGAACGCCTACACATTTCAGAATTTTTTGATTTTTTTTTCTATTTTTGGATTTTACTGTTTTCACCTGTAGCATTTGAGCTCGTGTGTACTTTTGCCTGCAGTGGCCTGTTATATTTCACGTACGTGCTTGGCGAGGAGCTGCCATGGTTGATTGGCCGGTCCTTTTCCAGAAACATCAATGGCAGAAACATGTATCATGACCAGACACTAACAATAAAAAGATGAGGGGGTCAAGGACCCCGTCCCTCCCGTCCCTCGCGTTGCCCCTAGGGCGACTCGGGGGAGTCTAGGTTTTTCCCCGCCACCTCCCCCACCTCCCCCACCCCCCTCGCCGCCACCGGAGACGAACGCCGGGAAAGCCCGCGCGGGCGTCGGGGAAGGTGGCGGTGGGGTCTTCGGCGCTTCTTCGCGGAGGCCATCGGATCCAGGGGAAGCGGCCCCTGCTGGCGTGGCGTGCGGCGTGCCTGAGGGTTCGGCCGTGAGGACAGCGAGCCGCAGGCGTGCCAGATCTGGAGGTATTGCCCCCTTCCCTTCCATGCATCCCTTCCCAGTCCCCGGTTCGGTTTGGATCTTGCCGGATCCAACTCCGGTGTGTTCTGGTGGAGCAGATCGGTGTCCGGGGGAAACCTTGGCAGCCTTGGCTGGCCGGCAGCGGCGACGTCGCTATTTGGCGCCGCTTTCCTCCTTGAGGGCGCTGCTGAGGGCACCATCTCTCCACTCCGACCCATGTCCTGGTGAAAGCCCAAGATCCGATGCGGATCAGGCGTCGGCGGCGCCCCGTGCACCGTAACCTTCCTGGAGGCGACGCCAAGGACATTGGGATCGGATGGAAGGGTCTGCAGGTGAGGGGTGGGGGTGTGCTGCCTCCCTTTCGGTGGAGCGGTGTTTCATTCTACATTGATACAGGCATGGCATCATCAATTGTTAATTCTATCGAACCTAAGCCAGTTAAGCAGAGAGGTCATAAAAATGTTACAGAAACTAATGCCATGCAAGTGGTCAGATTTCATCGAGGAAAGGATGGTCATGTACGTGAACCAAGAATCAATTTGGCAATTAGCAGACCAGAGACCAATTATATGACGCATGCATTGGAACCAGGCCAAGAATCAATTTGGCAATTAGCAGACCAGAGACCAATTATATGACGCATGCATTGGAACCAGGAGATGTCGTTGGCACGTTAGTACAGAGGCCTATACGCATGGAGTCTAAAGGTGTACAATTATGTTTGACCAAAGAGAAGAGAGAAGAAAAGTCACATAGGCATAAAATGGCAAGAGATCAAATTGGTTTTCAGAATAAAAAAGAATCAGAACGGCACCATGCATTTTACAAGAAAATACAGGAGATTAAGGCAGAGCCAGCGCTGGTTTCGGTGGAGCCTAATTTCCGTACCCCTCCGTATCAAGTTGGGATAGGTAGAATCCTGGTGCAGATTTGTTAGATTCTTATCCTTTTGTTTGAGTCAACGAGCTAGCTAGCTAGCACGTACGTGAGTCCTTTTCTTGTTAGGATTTGTTTTTCCTAGTTAGCACATGACGTGAGGGAGTTGGAGTCTAGTTGACGTACTATTTTTTGGCATATAAAAAGCCAGGCTACGGCCTTGTAAGGGGGGCAGTTTTTGTTTATCGGGGAGTTATGAAAAAAGTCAGAAAACGTCCATGTTTCGGACGACCCAATTGTGAGTATTTTCTGTGATTTTTCTATCGAGAAAATCTATTAGCGACGGAGGGTTGATCATCATATCGACGCCTACGTGCTGATCCGAGGGGATCGTTATTTTTGTTCATGTATTTTCGTACACGGGTGAATCTTATTATTGGAGGTTGAGGGACCAGGTGGAAGAACAGTTGAACAAGGATCGTCGTGAAAGATCAGGCCATCTAAACGCGCGAATTAGCATCTCGCTAGTCTGTGCCTCATCAAGTGGTATCAGAGCTAAGGTTAGTCACGGTGATTCAATTTGCAATATCGTCTGCAGAGGCGAGTATGAAGGTATTGAGCAGGAACGTATTGATGGAGGAGGAAGGCATCGACGAGGTTGTTCTTTTTCACACACGATGCGTCGTGAAGGAACGGTGTGTGAATTTGACGATCGATGAAGGTTCTACGGTTAACATGGTGAGCATCGAGGTGGTGAACAAATTGGGACTGAATATGGCACCTCTGGAAAGACCGTACATGCTGAAGTGGTTCAAAGGTGAAATAAAAATTATGCATCAGATTTTGCTAATTTTTGATTTGGGAAAATATTGTTGTGCAGAATTTTTTTATGTTTGTCCTGTGCCCATGGTGTCATGCCATATGCTACTTGGAAATCCATGGTACAAGCGCGTCGGAGCTGTTCGGAATGCCAAGAAAAATACTTACTCGCTATCATGGAAGGGCCAACGAATTTGTTTTACTCCAATGCCAACAGATGTATTTGTTTCAGATTGGAAAAGTCGTTTTCTGAAAAGAAGAGAAGAGCAAGAAGAATTAAAGGAAGAAATCGATGCACCGATAGAAGGGCTGAATCTTTTGGTGGAGAAGGTGCAAGAGGATGGTGGTGCAAAGGGGCAGCGATGGAGTGTTTTTAAAACACAGTGTAAGATCAAGAATCGTGCTTGCAAGATGATAATTGATGGTGGCAGCTTTACCAACGCCATTAGCAAAGATCTAGTGCAAGCTTTGGGTTTATCCACGTGGCGGCATCCATATCCGCACCACGTTGAGTGGTTGTACAATTCCGGAAAATTAAAGATCACACACAAGGTACGTGTAACTTTTGCGGTTGGCGATTATATTGACAAGGTGGACTGTGATGTTGTGCCAATGAACGTGTGTCAGTTGTTATTGGGAAGACCATGGCAATTCGATCATGATGTAGTGCATGCTGGAAGATCCAAGACATACACGTTCATGCATGATGGAAAGAGACGTATGCTGAAACCAATGGCAGACAGCGCAATCACCATAGATATGCAAATTCCGGAAAGGAAGGCTGCAGATAACTTAGACTCGAAACCGAGGACGGTTTCATTTAAAGGGAGGGAGGATGATACAGGCATGGCATCATCAATTGTTAATTCTATCGAACCTAAGCCAGTTAAGCAGAGAGGTCATAAAAATGTTACAAAAACTAATGCCATGCAAGTGGTCAGATTTCATCGAGGAAAGGATGGTCATGTACGTGAACTTTGTGGGCCAAGAATCAATTTGGCAATTAGCAGACCAGAGACCAATTATATGACGCATGCATTGGAACCAGGAGATGTCGTTGGCACGTTAGTACAGAGGCCTATGCGCATGGAGTCTAAAGGTGTACAATTATGTTTGACCAAAGAGAAGAGAGAAGAAAAGTCACATAGGCATAAAATGGCAAGAGATCAAATTGGTTTTCAGAATAAAGAGGAATCAGAACGGCACCATGCATCTTACAAGAAAATACAGGAGATTAAGGCAGAGCCAGCGCTGGTTTCGGTGGAGCCTAATTTCCGTACCCCTCCGTATCAAGTTGGGATAGGTAGAATCCTGGTGCAGATTTGTTAGATTCTTATCCTTTTGTTTGAGTCAACGAGCTAGCTAGCTAGCACGTACGTGAGTCCTTTTCTTGTTAGGATTTGTTTTTCCTAGTTAGCACATGACGTGAGGGAGTTGGAGTCTAGTTGACGTACTATTTTTTGGCATATAAAAAGCCAGGCTACGGCCTTGTAAGGGGGGCAGTTTTTGTTTATCGGGGAGTTATGAAAAAAGTCAGAAAACGTCCATGTTTAGAACGACCCAATTGTGAGTATTTTCTGTGATTTTTCCATCGAGAAAATCTATTAGCGATGGAGGGTTGATCATCATATCGACGCCTACGTGCTGATCCGAGGGGATCGTTATTTTTGTTCGTGTATTTTCGTACACGGGTGAATCTTATTATTGGAGGTTGAGGGACCAGGTGGAAGAACAGTTGAACAAGGATCGTCGTGAAAGATCGGGCCATCTAAACGCGCGAATTAGCATCTCGCTAGTCTGTGCCTCATCATACATATTCTTGGCGGCGGCTCTTGGCGGCATGGAGCAGCGGAGGCTTGGCGTCAGATGTGTGGTGATGGGCACGCGCAGGAGGCCGACGCTGTCTGGCGTCGTGGTGGCGTCGGCCGATGCAACAATACAGCTCTAAAGATGGATATGTGGTAGGGTGGCTGTGGCGGCCTCATACCCAGCAGGCGTCCTGGTTGAGGAGCACGTCGGACTGGTGGGTGTCCATACCCGACAGGTGTCCTGGTTGGGACCTCAAGTCTTAGATGTTAGGTTTGGCTGCGAGGTCTGTTTGGTATTAGGCCCAGACCATTAGCGCCCCTTCATCAGTTAGATAGGAGTAGCGACAGAGGTTGTGAAGATGGTGGCTTTGGTCTTACTGTTGTACGACTTTGTAAGGTCTTGTGTTAATAATTAATAAATTGGCCGTATGCATCGTCCAGATGCAGAGGCCGGGGGTATTCCTTCTTTTCTAAAAAAACAATAAAAAGATGCATTACAGAGAGATAATTTAGCTAATCGATTATAATAGATACTGTAATGAAATTGCCCCTGTAGATAGACATTGTGGTAAGCTGAACAATGAATACTGCAAATAATTAATCTGGCAACTAGCTTATGGTCACTAACACATGACACCGTACAAATGCTCGTATCCCAAATGTATTTGAGTTACACAAGACATTCTCGAAAGAAAGAAAAGTCCCAGAAGTGTAACACAGATATGAACCAAGTACGGACACGATATTGGTGAAAAGTGCACCCATGGGAGACATAATTCGGTTAATCTATGGAACATCCACACAATTCAGTCACATAAATTGCGCATGAACTATGAAATCACTGTGAAATTCATTGCTTATATTAGGCGAGCATGGTGGTGGACATTATTGGCCTGAGGCCATCTTTGCGCCACCAAGGGTCGGTAAGTAGACTGGATTTTTCATAGTTTGTATTTTATGCCTCTTGAAGAAGACTTGATTGGCTTATATGGAGGTTTGGAGCCTTTAGGATGTTGAATGGTAAAAGCTGGACACAAATTAATTTATACGGGGCTTGATCACTCTTCTGTTCTTCAATGTGACTACACATTTTTGAATGTACTCCCTCCGCTCCAAATTACTTGTCGTGGTTTTAGTTCAAATTAACTAAAACCACGACAAGTAATTTGGAACAGAGGGAGTATTAGTTTGGAGGACGAAGCATGCCTGTACAAGTTGTGGCGGGCCAGTCGCTATCTCATCACTCAACAGGAATATACGTTCTTTAGCATTTCGAGGGAATGATCAATTCGTATATGCACGTAGGAGGAACCCGAGTCGATATGCACAATGAAAGATGCAAAACTTGCGGCAAGCAGACATTTATAACCACATGAACATAGTACAAATGTATATATTTGAGTTACACGAGACATAACACATACAACACGCATGCCATTTATTTAACCACCCAACATAGGTATTACAACACCACCACGCTCTTATCCACATCTCCTGACTGCAGGCACGAGAGCCACACATACCATAGTTCACATTCGTGTATGGTGGTAGCTTGAGAAAGAAAGCATGCGACCACGGCGTACATAGTCGTTCCAACATTTTAGGGTTGATGCATGCATGGGAGGGCTTCAAGCAGGAGGCGTTGGGCGCTTCCAGCAGTAGGGGTACTGGCACCTGCAACCGCTGCGAAAGCAAAGACCAGAGTAGCACATCTCACCCCCGCAGGCAGGTACTGTCTCCCACCGTTGTCTTCAGGATGAGACATATGAACTCATCCCGAGGTATATATTATTGGAGCAGAGAGGGGAGGGAGAAGAATCAATGAACACTCAGGATATTTGCGTCGTGTAAAACGTTGCAACTTTTCTGCTTTGCTTTGTTCTCCTCTTTATTTAAATAGCTCATTAGCTCAATTAACTACATAAGGATCCTATTCGTGCACCACGATCAAGCTTCATGGACGTGCCATCCTACTTCCCTTGATCATGCCTCAAGTTCTAAGCCGCTACGGCCAGTACTCGTGCCATCCCATGAGCCGGTCGTAACAACATGCAGCTATTGATCCGGCCATGTCATGAACACGCTCACGCTGCATGGACCGGTTCTTATTTTTGCTAGAAATAAAACCTAGAGATGACACGACATGATTACATACTTCAACATATATAGGTGGCATATGAGTGACTCGAGGAAAAACGGAAACCTAAATCAGCTTCCGCTACGATAGAACCTGGCTTCTCACTAAAATTCAGATCATATATCAACAAGAACCCTTTACTTGTTGTCAGTGGTGGAGCCAGGATTGGAGCAAGCCCCGGGCCCAAAAAAAGTTTGCCCCAAGAAAAATATTTAATGTCCATAAGGCTCTTAGCTACCATAAAAGAAACCCCATACAAAATATGGCTCAAATGAACAAAAAATTTAGAATTTAAGCTCAATGCTTAATGGTACAAAAAAATAGATAAAACATGTCAAGCACTACAAAGAACATTATGTGATAAAAAAAGTACCAAATCAATGATTTGCTTCATCAGTGCGTCACCTAAACTCATCATCGCTGGAAGAAGAGCCAACACCTTGAAGACATGAAAAGCAAAATTTCATATGAGAAGGCTAGATATCAAGTGAAAGAATTATCATTGATACAAATCTAAAACTTACCACTTCGACGGGGTAAAAGCCCTTTGCGAGACATATATGATTGAAATCGATATACAATATCATCATCGATAGTACTTGCAAATACATCTAAAATGATAGGTGTGGACACCCTCGTTGCAGACACCGGTGAAAAAAATCTCTTCATCTTGTTTTTCTACAATATGAAATGAAATTGACAATCACATCAATTCGAGTTCAACAATACACTAGATATATGACTTGATACACATACACACATTATTGCAATTAAGAGCAGTTTATATACACTGATACATAGACACACAGTAATATATACAAATGTCACACCGACGTTGTAGGAACATGATACAGCAGTCAAGGTACCGGGAAAGCATAAAAAAATTACCAAGGTACAGCAGTCAAGAAGCGGCAGATTGGGCGAACAGCGCACTGCGCACAGGAAGGCTGCCCAGCAGTAGCCGAGACGGCGGCGCCGGAGGCCGGCGTGAGCGCTGGAGCCTGGACTCTGTACCTCTGCCCTCTGCCAGATTGATCTTGTGTTCGCTGGAACGCTGGAGTCTGGACTCTGTACTTCTGCCAGATTGATCTTGTGTTCGCTGGAACGCTGGAGGCGTCGCGTGCGCGTTAGATTGGCGGCGGCACACACGCACAATCGCTGGAGCTTTTTTTTTTAAGCATCAATACAGACACAAGCGCTCATATACACGCGCATACACTCATCCCTATGAACGCACACACGCACACTCTACTCCTATGAGCACCTCTGAGAGACTGAGCCGGCATATCATCTTGAGATTTATGAAGCCACCGTAGGCACCTCGTCGTCGACGGGAACATCTCCTCTCACTGAAAGCGTATCGCCGGAAATCCTGAAATAAATCCAAGAATAATGCGAGCACCAGGATTTGAACCCTGATGGGTTGGGGATACCACTATCCACCTAACCAACTCAACCACAGGTTGATTCGTGTCTGTTTCACGAGCTGAGACAGCAAATGCCGCTCTGGGCCTTCGTTTTACTGGGCTGCACCCCGGGCCTGCAGAAAATTATGCATATATAATAGGCTAGTAAAAATTCCATGCCCCGGGCCTGGGCCCTGGGTGCCCGGGGCCCAGCTCCGCCCCTGCTTGTTGTAGTGTAAGTGCACTGAAAGGCACGGGACATGAGCTAGAAGAGGGTCGCTTGATCAGTGTTTGGTATGCCTCCCGCATGGTTGGCCTTGATTGTGGAGAAGATTCCAAGCAAGAAAAGGCTAGCTTGATGAGTAGAGATAACCTATTCTTTTGTGTTGTTGTTGGTGTTGTCGTTCGTTCGTCCAAAATATCTTTCACCAACATAGCTTGCTCCCCACTTGGAAAACTACCATCTAATAGATCCCTTCGATGCTTCCCTTGATAGATACTGTGGATCGGTTAGGCTAGGATTCCAGCAACAGTGATAGGTATTACCTTTCCTTGTGGCTCGAGGAGCTCCGGTTGCCGGCTATGGGGCCGGTGCCGGTGTGATGGCAGAGAGTGGTGGTGGCAGTGCTTCCCATCAGTACTGCACTAACCCTAGATCGGTAGGGGATTAGGTGGGGTGTACGGCGCTGTGACGAAGCTCGTGATGCGAGCCGCCGGCCCCCACCTCTTTATATAGTGCAGGTGATAGGGGCCCGTCACCCATAGTGGGTTGAGCGCCCCCGATCAGGGCGCGGATCTAAGGGCCCGGTGAGCCGTTGGGCCCACACGGTGGAGATCATCCTAACATTCTCCCCCTTGATCTCAACTTTTACTTTTGACCTTATACTTTTACTTTACTCGTTTCATAATAGATCAATACATAGAACATGTTTCATCGTCACAGCTCAATTGTCGATAAAATCAGACAGCCACAACGTACCTCTCTGTTTTGAAACAAATTCTTTAACCTTGGGCCCTTTTATTGTCCGGAAATTTTAGACTATACCATAAAACCCATGTCGACTGTGTGTTCTCCGAACACACTGGGCGGTAAGCCTTTAATAAACAGATCTGCAAACACTTGTCTGTTGCTTTTATGCTTCAAGCATTCCTACATAATTCCGGACTTTCTCCTTTACAACGCATAACTCTGTGTCAGTGTGTTTGGCATCAACACTTGACTCGTTGTCATAGGAGCGAAAGACTTAAAATAGTTATCGATGTTGTCAACCATTATCAACTCTGGGTACAGGTCTCCTTAACCATTTTGCCTGTCCCTCAGCCTCATATCAAGCTATAAAATATTTTTGCATCACATTGATGATAATTGTTTCATTCTTTGGAGCTTTTCCACGCAAAAACCTCCAAGTATGAAAGTTAGCGACAATTATGGATTTCGCTGTATATTTCACAAGTCATGTCTTTGTACTCACAATCTTTGGAGAGCACTTATTTCTTTCAGCTTGAGGCCGATATCTTTGACTCCATTCCAGTGATCTATATATGGACTGGACATTGCCAAAACAACCCGGATATGTGAACTGTGTCAGGGTAATGTATTGAGCTTCCAACAACTGGAGCATATGGTACCATCCGTTTTCAATCTTTTCTCATCAACTCTTGGAACACCATAATTTCCAGTTCCATTACCCTTGACTATAAGAACAGGCGTAGGTTTTCTCGCATGCATACTTTAGAGACCTTTCTTAGCATGTCCATTCGACATCCCTAATACCCTCTTTTATTCTTTTCTTCGTGAATCTCGCTACTTATAACGAGAGACACTCTACCGAGAACATTCTTTTAACTTTGAGGACAAGAACTTCTTTTATCCTCCTGCAGTAGGTTGACATCACCACTAGCAAGTAGGATGTCATCCACATGCACAGGATTAGGAAATGAATTTCCCATTCTATAACTTTGCCCGAATACAATTGTCCTCTCATTTTCTTTAACCCAAAACAACATTTGATTGCTTTAGTCCATAAAGGACTTCTTCAGCTAGTATCCCTTGTGTTCTTTACTTTCATCTGATGTAACTCAGATCATAATATCTTTCATATGATGTAACTCAGATCATGATGTGCTACCAACACTCATTGTAATCTATTCAGTGCAAAACGCGCAAAAATCTTTCGATTTAAGTCGTGTTTTACACCTTTACATATTTCCTTTGGAGTCACATTGTCCTTGTAGACTCTTTGCAGCCTACTGTTTTGGCTCCATTGGAAATTACTCATCAGTCCCAAATATCGTCGGGATGCACAATTTCATTTCATCTCACATAGTCTCTTATCATTTAGATAAGCAGACACTTCACAAATCTTGAATGAGCGCTTTAAATGAGGTGGGATCAACCTCCATTTGAATTTCACTAACATAGACTTTATAGTAATCAGAAGTATCTGATTTTCTCATTCCTTTATAGAGCTAACAACATGTGTTGTATAGGTCATACAACATGCTCTCCCAGATTACTCCATCTTCACTAAAAATGGCATATCTTTAAACTTTATAATATGGGTTTATTCTGTTAAAACTTTCTTCTTTATGGCACTTTAAGCACCGTCTTAGTATTCCTTACTCTGCTTTCGGAACTGTAAAAGATCTAGAAATACAACTATTTCTTTTCTTTAGGGGTATGATTATGACCGTCCTACTCCCCCAGACGATCACATTCTTCATCACGTTATCTAAAGTATAGGGGAGTTTCATCAATCTTAATTTATCTCATATTTCTTTCTCCCCCTCGAAATGTGGCAAGAACTTTTCTGCCACAATTTCGAAAACCTTTGATAACTCTTGTGAATTGAGGAAACTTCGATTATCTACTTCATTCATCAGATTACTTCATACGAAATGAAGTTATCTCTTCATACAAAATGAAGTTATCTTTTAACTAATATGGAAGTACTTTTTCCTCATTTTATTTCAGAAACTCAACAGAGTTTTTTTATTTGCAAGTCACACTTGTATATCATTCTTATCTTTAGGTTCATCTGTAACTTTTAATCTCTTTGGATTTATTGAGTGCTTAATGACCATTACACATAAGGTATACGGTCGATACTAGGAAAGCATAATAGCTATTTCATACTTTTCTCCTAGAGTGAGACACATTAAGCACATGAGTCATCATATTTTTCTCCTGTCATACAGGATAAGTCCTTTGCCAGAATTTCTCATGACATATAGGATTTTTGACATAATACTATGTCAACTTTACCCAGTTACGCAGGTATTTTCCCAGACTTTCCCCGCCATGCGGGTTTTATCATAATCCTCTTTCCCGCTATGCAGGTAATTCCCTGTAAGGAACATGAATGCCAGAATTGGCTCTTTTGACCGCATATGCAATCATCAAATTCAGAAATAAATCCGAACGCTCTTTGACACACATGCTTAATCCGACGTTGGTCAAATTAAACACGCATGTTGCTTGTTTCATCTCAAATCATGTTGACTGAAAAATCTTCTTCATATAGAATACATGAAAGACATTCATCAACCAAGACTCTCAATGATCTATCTGTTTTCTTCTCTTGGATTAATATCCAAGATTTTTTTTGAAGCCATTCTTTAGAGAGAACATACTCCGTCACGTTATGACCTTTCCTGGTCATCTTTTGGGTCACAAGTACCCATCCATTCGCTTTCATGAATGAAAGCATGAAAAACTTTTAGTCTGAGAAAACATAGCCAATAATCAACAATAATGAGCATAAAAATAACCCTACGTTGGTCTGGTTAATAAATATGCACATTAAACTTTTGTAAAGCTTTCTTTTTATACTCTAAATCACCGTTGTGGTAGAATTAGAATAAAACTCATTCTTCTACATTAGTTCCATATCACCGTTGGGCGGAAATGGAAATAATGCATATAAATCATAAACAATGTGATGATAGTATTTATATTAAACAACTTTGCTAAGAAATAATCATCATCATCAACTTTATTGCAGCGGAAACAAGAAATATACATTTCGCTAGTTCAAGAGCATTTCTTCATCTTTAACTCTTCTTTGAAAAATGATCACTTTGATACAAAATTTATCAGAGATTTAAGCTTTGAACATAAGACTCATAGAATTATAGTATTGTTATCATCAACGTTGGTCAGAAAATAACAATACCATATTTTAACTTTAAAAGAAATATCTTTCTTTTATCATATCAGAAACTATCTGCATCTTATTTCACCCACAGGGAAAAACATTGCTAGAACAATTCTTCCAATTAAATTTTCCCGTTGGTTCCAATTTAATCGAAGGATAAAACTTTTTCTTTGCAGTAGAAACTTTACAATATTCTAATCAGAAACAATTCTGTACTCTTTTACTCTCTAAGCAATTTTAATCGGTTTGTTCAAAATTGCATTAGAGAAGCAACAATTTAATCTTTTACTTTAGTTCTGTTCACTTTTAGAAGAGCACTTTTATCTATTTGCAGCGGAAATCATGAAAAAATTCATCAACTTTATTGTTTTCATCAAATTTTCTTTTACTTTTCTATTTTCTAGAAAAAAATCTCTGAATAATTTGAATAGAAAAACTGTGTCATATTTGTCCAAAAAAAACTGGACAAAAACAAAAAAGGACAGTGAAAGTGTTCTGTGCGCGCGCGCCGCTCGCGGTCCACGGCCTGCTGTGCGAGCTTCGCTCGGCCGCCCGAGCTCCTCGGCCCATGGCCCACAGCGGCAATGTGGCTGCAGCCTGGTCCGTCGGACCAAAGACCCGCCTTTCTTTCGGCCCATAAGACCCAGCTTCGGCTAGGGTTTTAATCACGGCCGTTCGTGACGATCCGAAGGCCCAGCGCGGATATCGCTGGATCAAAACCAGTCCCGATCCGCCTGGGAAACCCTAATCCCATTCGATTTTTTCCGTCGCTGGCTCTTTCTCGCACGCCCGGCCACCGCGCCGCGCCCGGCCGCCGGCTATGGCGTCGACGGCCAACACGCCGCGCCAGGGCGCCGACGCCGGCGTCAACTACCACCGCACCGCGCCGTTCTTTCTACTTCTCCCTCCTGTTCGTCCCCTACCCACCGTCATCCACTGTCAGAGAGGGAGGGACGTGCTTGCGCCCTCCTCTGCTCCCCTTTGCGCTCGACGGCGCCCTTCTCTAGTGGAGTAGCGGTGGGGCACGGCTGCGCCGGTGCAAAACCATCGCGCCACACGAGCGACCTCCCCTCTCCTTTTCTTCCTTCTTTTTCTGTGGCAAAGAGAACGAGAGAAGGAGAGTGTCGCGGCGCCGCTGCGCCCCCTCTGCCCCCTTCCCATCTGCGTCGTTGCCATCCCCTTCGCCGGCTGCGCGTTCGCCTCGCGGTGAGCGCGCCGCTGTCGAACGGTTTGGCCGCGGTGCCCCTTTTTTTCCCTTTTTATATTCTTCTTCCGACGCCTCGGCTTACCGATGCGCGTCCGGATCGAGAGGAACGGCGCGGCCTTGCGGCCACGCTCTTTGCCGGCGAGCTCAAGGCCCTGCCCGGTGATTTCTTTGCCCTGTCTAGAGTTCTTGGGGGGAAAGGATGATCTTTCTTTCTCTGTATATGCTTTGTACCGAAGATCTTAGCCTAACATGGCTCTGAAACCATTGATAGATACTGTGGATCGGTTAGGCTAGGATTCCGGCAACAATGATAGGTATTACCTTTCCTTGTGGCTCGAGGAGCTCCGGTTGCCGGCTATGGGGCCGGTGCCGGTGTGATGGCAGAGAGTGGTGGTGGCGGTGCTTCTCATCAGCACTGCACTAATCCTAGATCGGTAGGGGATTAGGTGGGGTGTACGGCGCTGTGAAGAACCTCGTGATGCGAGCCGCCGGTCCTCACCTCTTTATATAGTGCAGGTGACAGGGGCCCGTCACCCATAGTGGGTTGAGCGCCCCCGATCAGGGCGCGGATCTAATGGCCCGGTGGGCCGTTAGGCCCACACGGTGGAGATCATCCTAACATCCCCACTAGCTCTAGCACAACAACGCCAAAGCTATAGACATCATATTTCTCTGTCACAATAGATGTGTACGATAGTTCTGCACAAAATCAAAACATTAGAATTAGGAACAAATGGACTGAGACGAATGCTTATGATGTGAAAGGAAAAGTTATGCTAGTACCTGATGATGGCACACCGTTTTGCCCCCCTCCCCCTAGCTTGCGGCCCTGCTGCATCTATATCGTTATCAACGCCATGCTCATGAACCATTTTTGCAACATCCTATTGGTGAGCCGTTGTCGTCAACCATGGGTCAATGTGGCGTGTACGCCACATTGAATTGGCTATGTAGGTTCGACTTGGCCTATTATAACTATATTCATAGATAGTCTTCGAGTGGATCACATGTGTGACGTCTCTGTCTCGTTGTCTAATGGTCTTTGTCCGCTGCTTATGCTTTTTTTGGCTCTTGTGTGTGTGGACGTGGTTGCTTCGTATATCGAGTGATTTTCTTAACACATAAAGAAAACACAAAACTAACAAGTCAAATATCGATACAACCCTAGTGACACGATAAAGTGCGCGGCCGCTTCTAGTACCTTGTTAAAAGTGAAAGCACACCACAAATATCCCAAGTGACACATCTTCCTCCCGCTCACCTGCTATCAAATCGGGGCAAGATTCATGTGCAGGAGGTATCCGCCCGACCAGCCTGCCCATGTCAGCATGTTAATATTTTTTTAAAGGAACACCGTGAATATCTTTTATACACTGGACAATTCCTAGATACATGGCAAACAGTTCTTATATGCTACATGATAAACAATTTTGAGAAAAGGATGAATTGCTGAAACACATGATGAAATAAAAAAGCACTATGAGCATTGGCAATGAAAAAAAGAACGGACACGAAGAAAAAAAACACAAAAAAAACTCCAGCCAACTTGAGTGCTTTTTTTGGGCCAACGCCAGCCGACAGAAGAAAACACGGGAACAACTAGTTAACGAGCGCTACTTCGGGAGCCTCGCAACGATCAACGCCACTTGGCGCGCTCTCAGCCATTCGCCACGTGTCGCGCTCTGGACACTCCTTTCGGATTTTGTTTTTATTTTTATTTTTCCGCACGCGTTTTCGGCTTTTTAAACGGTGTTTACCCGGGTTTTTTCGACGTTTTGGTTCCCCCCCGGTCTTTCTTAGCTTTTCGATCAAAAAAAATTTTGCGCGAAAAAAACACGTTTTCTTTTATTTTTCTTTCGCGAAAGTTACGGTTTTGCTTCCACGAGAGGCACGGTCGTGCTTTAGCGAGAGTCACGGCCGTCCCTTTCGGAAACGAAAAAACGCGTTTTCTGTTTTTTTTCTTTCGCGGGAGTCACGGTTTTGCTTCCGCAAGAGGCACGGTTGTGCTTTTGCGAGAGTCGCGGCCGTGCCTCTCGGAAAAGGGAAAAACAAAACGCGTTTTCTGTTTTTTTTTCTTTCATGAGAGTCACGGTTTTGCTTCCATGAGAGGCACGGTTGTGCTTTCGCGAAAGTCACGACCGTGCCTCTAGGAAAGGGAAAAACAAAACACGTTTTCTGTTTTTTTTTTCTTTCGCGAGTCACGGTTTTGCTTTCGTGAGAGGCACGGTTGTGCCTTCGTGAGAGTCACGGCCGTGCCTCTCGGAAACGAAAAAAACGCGTTTCTGTTTTTTTTCCTTTCACGAGAGTCACGGTTTGCTTTCATGAGAGGCACAGTTGTGATTTCGCAAGAGGCATGGGCGTGCCTCTTTCGGAAAGGGAAAAAGCCGTGTTCCTGGTTCGGTTTTTTCGCCTGGTTTTTTTCGTCCGGTTTTTTTCTTAAAAAAGTTCGTCAAAACCTATCAACATGGGATCTAGTTTTAAAGATCTCGACGCGAGGAATCTAATGATGAAAACTGTTCGAGATTTGACCGCACAGTTTAAAAGATTAAGCATTTTGAATAAACGAATCTACGAAAAAAGGAAAACTTCCACGTTGCGACAAGTGGCGTGCTGCATATGCGCTACTTGTCGCGACCTAAGAACGTGGAGTGTTCTTTGCAACGAGTACTTCTTAATTAATGATTTTAGAAAAAAAACTACTTAATTGGGATCTCATTAGGCCGTCCACCGTGCTCCGGCCCATGGACCGCCGTTGCCATGTTTTTTTTCTTTTCGAAACGGGCCGACGCCAAGTTGCCTCCCCGCCTCCCGGCGGCATCCTCCCTGCCTCCCGTCCTCCTCCGGCGAGCTTCGGTGTCCGCTCATCGGCAACGCCGCGACCTTAGGCTTTGTGGTGTCCGCGAACTCTGCCACGAGTCTATGACAAGGTCCTCTTCTCCCCGCTTCTCGTGAGCACTGGTCGCCAACTCCCTGGAACTACTTCCAGTGCTCATCCTCCGCCGGCATCAGGTTGGCTTCTGATGCGTGATGCGGTGGATGTAGAGGATTTCGTTGTTGCTGCTGATTTTGGTTGCTTGTGAGTCGATTTCAGGGAGAAGAGTCACATATTTGGATTGGGGCAGGGGGGCCATAAAGATCACTTCCCGTGCACACTACCTATTCGACGAAATGCCTACAAGGCCACAATACGCCGTGTCGACGTTTTCTTCTCCCCTCTCGCCGACAAGGAGGGGACACCTGAATCCCGAATCCTTTTCTTTATGCCACCCATCAATGTTGACAAGTTACTGCCTAAAGTCCTAGCTGAGCAGGTATATAACTATATATAGCTGAATCTAGTCAGAGTGCTTTCCTACACCTTTTCGATCTTTGTTCCATATTTATTACGCCATCTAGCTGATTTTCCTTCCTGACATGGATAAGACATACGTGGAAATGAATGCTCTTGTTGCTCCATGGTTATCCTGTGGCATTTAAATATTCCTTTTGTGGCAGGAGCCTTACTTGTTTCGTGATTTAATATTTATAATCTGTATGCTTCCCTACAGATATGAAGCGCAGCGTGACCAAATTTATAATCTTAACCAAATTCCTTTCGCATCAGAGTGCATTAAGGATGCTCAACAAACTGTATGTTGAAATGTCTTTCATTGAAGTTTCCTATCAAGTTTGCTTTGTAGATTATGGTTCTAGCTCCTAGACTTGTGTTGAAGTGTCTTTCATTTTACAGATGACTGCAACGAAGGCCGCCAATAAAGAGCTGGAAGGGATGACGAAGACTGTCAGGATTGAAGATATAGATGTATGCAGCATCCTGTTTTTTACCAGGCTGTTCATGTTGTCAAGATTTTCAACTTACATTACATATATTCCCATTTCATTGCTTTTGTCCAATTACATCTGAATCCATACCTGCTTTTCAAATCTGCAGAGCATGCAAGACGGGATGATGGATCTTATGGATGTGAGCAATGAAATACGAGACACTCTTGGTAGAAGTGCAGTGCTCCAAATGACATCGATGAGAAGGAACTTATGGGGGGTATGTCTCTTATTTTTTAGCTGTTAATTATTTAGATGATTAAAATACCACATATTATCACCTTAAAGTAACTGAGTCAGCTAGTTTTCCTTACAGTGGCAACCAGCCAGGAACCACTCCAATTTAAATTCTGTTGTTGAATTTGATCCAGCAAACTCTCCGGTTTATATCAGTTTTAGGTCCAGGATTTCTTTTTTGAAATGTTTATTTGGCACTTCTATTGTACTGGTTTTTTGTTATGCGTGCGTTAATTTACAGACAAGATAGTTCTCTGTTTGCTGTTCTCATTTTGCATGTTGAAAAATGCAGATCTTGTTCCATGTGAATTTCGTCAACAATGCTTGAAATCAAGTGTAGTAGTAAATGATGTGTTGTTCCATCCTAAGGATAAGGGCTTCAAACTCCTGCCCTACAGCCCTATGTAGGTCCTTTTGCTTAGTCCTGTGGTAATTTTCCTTTTTTCTGCACCTAGCTTCATGTTTACACTCATTTGTTCACGTTTGCATCGACCATTTGATCATTATAATTGTTTCTGCTTTGTCCAAGGTATTTTACTTTGATTCCTAGAAAACAATAAATCGGGACTTAGGGTGTGTTTGGTTCCTGTCACCAAGTGGAACGGCACGGGTCCGTTCCGTTCCTATAGCCCATTCTTGTGTTTGGTTGATCTGAGGAGCCAGAACCCACTCGTTCCTGGAATGGCATATTCGCTGTTTATGCCGTTCCCTGCGGTCTCTCCAAATCGAGCGGACCAAGCGGAACCGCTCCTCTTCCTCCCGCGACTGCATCTTGTGTTCCCTCTTTCCCTTCCTTGCGCGACCTCTCGGGTAGCCGCCGCCGTCGGAAGCACACGCCGCCGCCGCTGCCGCCGCTGGGAGCACGCGCCCCCTCGTCCAGACCGCCCCGCTGCAGGGCCCGATTTCGACGCCCTGCATGCCCCCGTCAATGAGCTTCCAAGGCGGCCGTGAAGGCCATATAGGTCGCCGTGAATTAGCTCGGGTCCGCGCGGGTGACGGCGAACTGCGTCGCGCCAGGCCCCATGCCGGGAAGCTCCATGCCGCCGTGCTTGACGGAGTAGCTGCTCCCAGCACTGGCCGTTGACCGCGCCTGAACATGCTTGGATCTTGTGCAGGGTGGCTGTTGTTGAACTCTGCGATTTGAGTCTGATTCGTTTCTTTCCTGGTTCTGTTCTGCAATCTACTGCATGCGTGGATGGATGAACTCACGCTCCTTCAGTTCTCTGCGATTTGTTTCTGGCAAAGCGTGCTCAAGCCTTTTTTTGTTTGAGATGGAGCGTGCTCAAGCCTTTGTTGTATGGATGGATTGATAGATGACCATTTTATTCAGCAATTTTGTTTCACTGAACAAATTCATCTCATTCCATCCCTTAAACCAAACATCAAAATATAACCATTCCATTCCTTTGAATTGCCTCTACCAAACACAGAGATGGAACCGACCCATTCTAGTAGAACGGAACCATGACATTCTATTACACTTCGTTCCCCAACCAAACACACCCTTAATGATCTCATGCCAATTTTGGATTTCGTTTTCGCCATCTTCACCTTCATGGGAGCAAAAGTAGATAAATAAAATAAAATTGTACACCATTCCAAGTACCCTTGCCGACAATAGCCGGAAGAAAGTGTCACATGTGAGCATTATGTCTAAACAAATATAAGCATAGAGACCGCATATGTTTTAGAAGCAACCGGCCAAACAAATTATATTTATGCATTGTTAGAAAACCCTTGTGGGAAAACCATGGTCAAACGATGGTGATCTTTCACTGTATCAGGAGTGTCTACAAACACATAGACTTACACTAAGTCATGAACTCATCCTGAAGTATATGTTGTGTTGGAGCATAAACGGGAGGGAGAAGAATCAGTGGAAAGTCAGGATATTTGTGCTGCGTAAAACGTTGCAGCTTTTTTGCTTTGCTTTCATATTTATGTAAACAGCTCATTAGCTCAATTAACTAACAGAAAGATCCTAATCTTGTGCCATGACCAAGCTTCATGGACGTGCCATCCCACGTCCCTTGACCATGGCTCAAGTTCTAAGCCACTATGGCCAGTACTCGTGTCATCTCACGAGGTGATTGTAACAGCATGTAGCTACTGATCCGGCCATGTCGTGAACAGGATCACGCTGCATGTACCGGTTTTTATTTTTGCTAGGAAAAAAACTACAAGATGACATGAGAGAATTACAGACTTCAACATATGTAGGTGGCATATATGAGTGACTCGAGGCAAAACGGAAACCTAAATCAGCTTCCGCTACAATAGAACCTGGCTTCTCACTAAAATTCAGATCATATATCAACAGGCACCCCTTACTTGTTGTAATGTAAGTTCACTGAAAGGCATGGGACAGGAGCTAGAAGAGGGTCGCTTGATGAGTGTTTGGTATGCCTCCCGCATGGTTGGCCTTGCTTGTGGAGAAGATTCCAAGCAAGAAAAGGCCACCTTGATGAGTAGAGATAAGCTATTCTCTTGTGTTGTTGTTGGTGTTGTCGTTCGTTCGTCCAGAATATCTTTCACCAACATAGCTTGCTCCCCACTTGGAAAACTACCGTCTAATAGATCCCTTGGATGCTTCCCCATCACTAGCTCCAGCACAACAACGCCAAAGCTATAGACATCACATTTCTCTGTCACAACAGATGTGTATGATAGTTCTGCACAAACTCAAAACATTAGAATTAGGAACAAATGGACTGAGACGAATGCTTCTGATGTGAAAAGAAATGTTATGCTAGTACATACCAGGGGCTATGTAGCCATAAGTTCCTGCTAGTACACTCCAGTTTGATGAATCAGGCTTAAGAATCCTTGCTGTGCCGAAATCCGAGACAAAAGCCTTGAAGGTTGCATCCAGCAAGATGTTGTTGCTTGTGATATCTCGATGTATTATAGGTGGACTGCATTCATGGTGCAAATAAGATATTGCTTGAGCCACATCAGTCGCAAGAGCAATTCTCTTCTGCCAATCCAATTCCAATGCTAGCTCCTCATTTTCCAATGTCCCGTGGAGGCTGCCCTGCTGAATATAGTCATAGACGAGAAATTTGTACGCTGGATGGGAGCAGAATCCGTACATTTTGACAATGCTTCGTTGTCGGATCTGTGATAAGATTTCCATTTCACTACGAAATCTTCTTTCATCATCCAACTCTTCTTCGGTCTGATGAAGCTTCTTCACCGCAACTAGCTGCCCATCTTGGAGTTGTGCCTTGTATACTTTGCCATATCCCCCTGTTCCAATGATGTACTTATCGTCGAAGTCTTCTGTTGCCCTTACAATGTCGTCAAATGCTAATCTTCCATCAAAATTCCAAACAGAGAATAGGTCCCTTCCTTGAGCGGCAACAGTTTCTTGTGGTTTTCTCTTGTTTAGGCTAACCATTATTATGATAGCAATTGCGGCAACAATGCCGAAACCCACCAGGACAACAATTGGCAAAAGCAGATGCAGTATCTTCCATTTATGGTGGCCAGTTGGTACTGGAGTTGAATAATAACAAGGTGGCAGGCTAGAGAGGTTACCACACAGACCTTTATTGGGAAGAAACCAAGTCGCTGGAGCATTTTTGAGTAGCCGTGTTGTCGGGATCGGTCCTTCCAAGTCATTGTAGGACACATCGAGTGTTGAAAGGCTCAGCATGCTTGCAAAGGAGGATGGAATGCTTCCACTGAATTGATTATGTGATAAATTCAGAAATTCTAGCATCTCCAACTGTCCAAGTTGCTGCGGCAACACACCACTGAGGTTATTGTTGCTCACATCTAATATGATCTGCAGGCCTGCTAAATTTCCAATCGCACCAGGCAAACTCCCACTGAAGTTGTTGTTGTTGATGTTCAAGGACTGAAGTTTCATGCATGCCCCTAGTTCTTCAGGTATTAATCCACTCAGTATGTTCCCAGATATATCAAGGGATCCTAGATTGCTTAGCTTTTCTACCTGTGTAGGTATGGATCCAGATAATTGGTTTGATGATAAGTTAAGGCTATATAGATTTGCTAAAGTGCAGATTTCTGGTGGAATCTCACCGCTGAGATGGTTAGAGTCGAGTCTTAGTTGTTCTAGCTTGGACAATTTAGAAATGACTGCAGGTATGGAACCCGTGATCATATTTTGTGCTAGACGTAGCACCGTTAGTTGGGTACATGCACCTATATTTGGTGAGATGTGCCCAGAGAGTCTATTCGATTTCAAGATCATCTTTATGAGTTGTGGATACACACCAAAGTGTTGAGATATATCTCCTATTAGATGGTTCGATTGAAGGTCAATTTCAACCAAACTCGTACATGTCTTTAAACTCCTTGGAATGGGGCCATTGAACATATTAGAGAAGGCAATGAGATATTGAAGTTTGCCACCTGAACAAATATTTGCGGGTAAAGGTCCTGAAAATGAGTTGTTAGACAACTCAAGTGTAACAAGGCTGATGAGATCTTCAAATTCTTGAGGAAGAAAACCTGATAAGTTGTTATCAAAGACTAGCAGTTCTTGCATGCTTTGCAACTTCCCAAAAGATCTAGGTATTGAGCCTGAAATTTGATTCTGAAACAAGGATAAATATTTGAGGTTTATCAGATTGCCAATCTCTTGGGGAATAGAGCCAGATATTTGGTTATCGGACAAGTCCAATTCTCTTAGATTCAATAACATGCCCAATTCTAAAGGTATTGCGCCTGTGATTTCATTTGTATAGAGATAAAGTACATTGAGCATAGTGAGGTTTCCTAGTTCTGGGGGTATTGGACCTGTGATTTGATTTGCATAGAGAGAAAGTTCATTGAGCACAGTGAGATTCCCTAGTTGTGGGAGTATTGAACCAGTTATTTGATTACTATAGAGTTCAAGTTGGTTTAGAATAGCGAGGTTCCCTAGTTCTAGGGGTATTGAACCTGTTATTTGATTTTTGTAGAGAACAAGTTGGTTTAGCTTAGCGAGTTTGCCTAGTTCTGGGGGTATTGAACCTGTGATTTGATTTTCAAAGAGTAAAAGTTGGTTCATCTTAGTGAGATTGGTTATGGAGATTGGAATTGGACCTGAAAAATTATTTGAACTAAGCTCAAGAATTTGCAAATGGACTAGCCTGCCTAGTTCTTGTGGTATAGGCCCTGAAAGTTGATTACCATACAGGTACAAAGTATTTAGCTGGCTCAGATTTCCAAGGGTTTTTGGTATTATGCCGCTTAAGGTGCTATTGCTTAGCTGTAGAATTTGCAGGTTGACAAGCCTTCCAATCTCCTCAGGAATGGGACCTGATACCATGGTTTGGTGAATGGCAAGATCAGTTAACATTGTTAGGTTACCCAGAGATGCAGGGATATGTCCTATTAGTCTATTGAATGAAAGATCAAGCACCTTGATACTTTGCAGGTCACCAATCTCACAAGGAATTTTCCCTGTGAGCTGGTTGTACTTAAGGTAAAGTTCTGAAAGTGCTGACAGGGAGCTGATACTAGCTGGTAGTACACCATGGAGACTGTTGTTATGAAGGTCGATATATGTGAGGGATGGAAGAGCCGAGAAGTTGAGCTCACCAAGCTGGCCACGGATGCCAGCATCTGGCAGGGAGATGTCGGTGACCACCCAGGGCCTGCGGCGGCCATGGAGAACAGCTGTGCACATGATGCCCGTCCAGTTGCACAAGCTTGTGTTTTCCTGCCAAGAGCTCATCTGCAGCGGTGGGCTCGCAAGTGTAGCTTTCCAGCGGAGGAGGGCTATTTGTTGAGACCTCCGTGAGATCCCTCCATGGCGTGCCGCATGTGCTTCTTGCAAGAGAAGAAGGCATGGCACCAGCAGTAGGCAAAGGTACATCAATGGTGTCAAGGGAGCTCCCATTTTGTTGTCTGGTGTTTGCATGTTGTTTTTGGTTGGGGATTTGATTCAACGCACACTTCAACTGTATTTATACTTAACTAGTGTTTTGAGGTCCTCTGTTCTTCAGTGTCTTTCTCCATCATATCTATGCCAGCTGGATGCCTATTAGCTCTTCGGATGCTAGCACACCCCTTTGGCAGCTGCTGCTGGGCACCTGTTTTTCTTCTTCAGTGTCGGCAGCCTGTTTTTCTTTTTTCTTTTTCTCATGCCTGTTGAAAAATGATACAAGCAATTGAAGGCGTACCTATGGTGTACGCCTACTCGTATCTTTCGCAATTCCGCTTTGTCTACAACTTACTTACAGACTCGAGTTAACATCGTAGTAGAGTTTTCATTTGATGGCATCTCCTGTATTTCTTGTTTATTTCATCATTCAACCTGTATTTAGTTGTGATATGTCTTAAGCTATTCTCTAAAATGTCTCCCTATTTGCTTTTCAGCAGGTACAGAGAACAAACGAAATTGGACTCGTGACTGGAATTGTCAGAAAAACTCCATGCTGAAATTCTATCTATGGTAGAAATAAAGGTATCAACATTAAATTGTGGTCAATATAAATCCTGGACCGCAAGTCTTTGCTGGAAGTCATGTGTGTGAGGAAAACGAGGCACTGGCTGCAGCTTTTGCTGAATTCAAAGCCTGTACAACCAAGCAGCATCTTGACCACACAAGCTGAAGCAAAAAAATCCAAGCTCAAGTGGGTTACTGGCGCTTTTTGTACGCGTTGAGCATCTATGGCCAACGTTCTTTTTTACATAATGGACTTGTTTGAAACTTCTGCTCAGCACCTAACGAAGTTCCATTTGCTTTGTTTTCAGTCACTGTGAATGCCTAAAGCTTGTCTCTCAAGCAGTAGAATAATTTACTCAGCTTGCTTTTGTCTGATTTGGTGCTTGCTTTTTTCTGCTTGTGCAGGAGGATGAATTGGGGCTGCATGCCTACAGTACAGTGGCGCGTGCAGTAATTGAAACATGAATCTCGACGTAAATAGTAGACGCCTTCATTTCTGCATGGAAAGATTTGGTGTATGTTTCCTCGTATGCCACTACAATTTGTTGAAGGATGAAATGTCTCTTCGCAAATAGGGAGCTGTTGTTAGCTTGTCTGTGATGACACTAGCCGAGTTTAATTTGGAAGAATTTTCGGGGTTGAATTGGTATCCACTTCTCTTATAGTCTTCATATCAGTATATACACGTACTGAATTGGAGAAAGCAAGCACATATGGCAACTTTGTCTGATCAACCTCCATTAGAAAGTGATAAATCTTAACTCGACAATTGTCCAAAGACTATTATCTTAGCTGCTAATTTTCCTGTATAATAAGCAGGCACCTCACCCAGGTGAATGAAGTCATTACGAGAAAGAAAAACACAAGCCTGATGGTTTAGTTTCAGGAATCACTGCAATGCGAATGCCATTTTGTTGCCTATTGTTTGCATGTTGTGTTTTGCTGGGGTATGTGATTCAATACACACTGCAATTCTAGTGTTATGAGGTCCTCAGCGAACACACACCAGTTGAGTGGAAGCTGTTGTTGGATGACTATTCTTCAGTGTCTGTCGCCATCTCTGCCCCCTTTTCTCTCCCTTTGACAGCTGCTGCTGGGCAGACAGTTTTTCTTCTTCACTGTCGCCATCTTAGCCTACTGGATGATTATTACCTCTTGTTTCGATGCTAGCACACCTCTTTGGCAGCTGCTGCTGGGCAGCCTGTTTTTCTTCTACAATGTCGGCAGTCTGTTTTTCTTTTTCTCATATCGACACAGGAATTATGGAAGCAATTGAAGGCAGGGCACCCACGGCTCCCCTCCACTACAACTTATTTACTGGATGGATTCGAGTTAACATTGCAGTAGAGTTTTCATTTGATGGTATCTTCTGTGATTGGTTTGATATTATTTCTTGTTTATTTGATCATGAACTTGTAACTGTCTCAGTTATGAAAATTTGGTAAAGAAATGGAACCAGCTTGTCTTAATCTATTCTCTAAAATGTTTCCCTTTTCACTTTTCAGCTGGTACATTGAAGAAAAGATTTAGCTCAAGGAATTATGGGAAAAATTCGGTGCTGGAATACCATCGATGGTGGGAATGAAGATCTTGGTGTTGAACTGTGGTCAATACAAATCCAGGACCACAGGTCTTGCTCGAAGTCATGTGTCTGAGGACAAACGAGGCAGCAGCTGCAGCTTTTGTGGAATTCAAAGCATGTACAGCCAGGCAGCATCTTCAGCACACAAGTGGGTTATTGGCACTTTCTGTGGTAATCAAAAGGGTGCCAAATCAACTCACTTGTCGACCTCAGGTCATCTGTCAAACCGTCCCAATAAAAAATCTGAGAAGGCACTTAGCGAGGCAGAAGAAGACCTGTTTTGGAATAATGGCGAGTGGTAATAGCTCAAGGACTTGTGACTGGAATCGTGGGATGCTGGAATTCCTTCGATGGTGGAATTAAAGGTCTCAGCGTTGAATTGTGGTCAATGCAAATCCTGGACCGCAGATCTTGCTGGAAGTCAGTGGCTGGAGCTTTTGTGGAATTCAAAGCTGAAGTCGGTTACTAGCACTTTTTGTAGCGATCAAAAGGGTGTCAAACATCTCAGAAGTCACTGAGCAAGGTAGAATAAGACTTGTTTTTTGGAATAAAGGGAGGTGCTTTCTGCCTCTCTGTACGCTTATTAGCATGTCAGTCACTCAATGCACTACCCATGCAGCTCAGCTCCTCCTGCTGACCCCGCCCTTGCATAACGACATCCTGTGAAGAGGGAATTAATTAAATTGCTTTATAGTTTCAATTTTCAGCAAAACAATAATATCCGAAAACAGCAGCTGCTGGATGACTGTTCTTCAGTGTCTGCTGGGCTGCCTGTTTTTCTTCAATGCTTGTGGAATTTTTTTGAAAGAAATTGAAGGCAGGGATGGAAGGTTATCGAGGAATACGCCTACTCGATCATACTTCCCGAATTCTCCCCCATCTACAACTATACTGCAGTGGATGGACTTTATTAGTTAACAATGCAGTGGAGTTTTCATAGCATTTCTTGTTTATCTGACCATGTAACTTGCAACTGCTTCAGTTACTGTAATTTGTAGTAATGCTTTCCTTATTCGCTTTTTCAGCTGGTACATATATATAGGCCAAGGGATCTTCCTAGCGCTAGAGTTCTATTGATTCTAAACAAATAAAGGTTCCTGTGTTGAATTATAGTCAATACAGATCTTGGACCCAAGGTCTTTTTGGAAGTCAAAGCCTACAGAACCAAGCAGCATCATTACCACACTGACTGAAGGAAAGTTCCAATCTCAAGTGGGTTGATTCGGCAAACTTCTACTACTTGTGCTTTCTGTACGTATTGATTGCCAAGATTCCCAGGTATACCCCTTCTGATAAGTGTGCAAATTATTACTATTGTTTCCATACTTCTGTAGCTCATTACCGAAAAAGGCTTTCGCCCCGCTTTATAGATAAAGCAGACCGCCAAAGGACATACAACCACACCAAGTCCACACACACACACCCAAGTACCACAACAAAGTCATAAGGTTCTGCTGAGGGCACAGCTCAACAAGCCCAAAGAAAGAGAAAAACAAAGCGAGACCCGCGCCGGGGATTTAGTCAGGCTCCGGCGGCGGCGGCGGCGGTGGTGGCGAAAGGCGGACGGCCATCGAGCGAAGATCGGCGATGAAGGCAGAGATGGCGTCGCGCTCTAGGGGACGGCTAAGCGGCCGCCAAAGCTGCAGGAAACCCGAGAATTTATAGAGAGCGTCAGTAGCACGACGGAAAGGGGTACGCTCGATCACAAGCTTATTACGAACAGTCCAAAGAGTCCAGGCAAGGACCCAACCTCCAGCCACCTAATGTGGCGGGAGGACGAGGGGGACGTTTGGAGTTCAGTAAATAAGTCGGGGAAGTTGGTGTGGGTCCAACCCCCCCGACAATCTCGCGGAAGCAGCTCCAGAGGAACCGGGCGGAGGCGCACGCGAAGAAGATGTGGTTGGAGTCCTCGGGGACAGCACAGAGGGGGCAGATACCAGTGCCTGGGCCATTACGCTTGCGGACCTCCACACCGGATGGGATCCGTCCACGGATCCACTGCCACATGAAGATGCGGATCTTCAGTGGGAGACGGACGGACCATACCATCAAGAGGGGGGG
>NC_041380.1:5563064-5566756 GCF_002162155.2 Triticum dicoccoides
AGCGGAGGAGGGGGCAATGGCCATGTAGAGCGATTTGGTAGAGAACTGGCCCGACGACTCCAAGTGCCAACGCACACGGTCTTGGGCTCCATCCACCAGCGGCTCATGCAGAGCGACGCAATCAAGCAGCTCACGCCAGGCGGCGGATTCCGCAGGCCCAAATGGCCGACGGAAAGCGAGGCGCCCTAAGTCAATAAGGGCCCTATCAACAGAAATCATGGGGTCGACAGAGATAGAGAAGAGGATGGGGAAGCGAGCCGCAAAGGGGGAGTCGCCGGCCCATCGGTCAAACCAGAAGAGCGTCGAGAGGCCGGACCCTACCGAGATAGAGGTACCAATGCGGAGCACAGGGAGGAGCTGGACGAGGGACTGCCAGAACTGAGAACCTCCCAACTTCTGGCAGAAGGCAAGGGGTTGGCCGCGCAGGTATTTATTCCGGATAATGTCCAGCCATAGGCCACCCTGACCCTGCGAGATGCGCCACAGCCACCGGGATAGGAGGGCAATATTCATCCGCTTAGAGCACATGATCCCCAATCCACCCTGCTCCCGAGGCTTGCAGATGTCAGGCCAGCTGACCATGTGATACTTCTGCTTGCCGTGCTCGCCAGCCCAATAGAAGCGGGACTGGATTTTGGCGATCTCCTTATGGAGAGATTCGTGGAGGCTATAGAAACTCATAAGAAATAAGAGGAGGCTGGAGAGGGAGGAGTTGATAAGAATAGTCCGGGCCGCCTTGGAGAGCCACCTCCCCTGCCAGGCCTCGCATCTAGTCTGGAGCTTGGTCACGAAGGGGCGAAGATCGGCGACCAAGAGGCGCGAGTCACTGATGGGCGTCCCAAGGTAGGTAGTGGGGAACGAGCCCAGGCGGCAATTAAGTCTATTGGCGATGGCCACTGACTCAGCGGGAGAGTATCCCATCACCATAACATCGCTCTTATCAAAGTTGATCTTGAGGCCCGACATCTGTTGGAAGCAAAGAAGGAGGAACTTTAGGTTGGTGATATCCAGCTCCGAGCCTTCAACCATGATGATCGTGTCATCGGCATACTGGAGGATGGAGATCCCCGCGCCCCCGGAGAGATGGGGGGTAATACCACGGAGGTGGCCCGCGGCTTTTGCCTTGTCTAGTATGGAGGCCAAAGCGTCCACGACCATATTGAAGAGGAACGGGGAGAAGGGGTCGCCTTGGCGCACCCCACAAAGGGTAGGGAAGAAGGGGCCGATCTCGCCGTTAATGTTGACCGCCGTGCGACCGCAAGAGACCATTTGCATGACTCTCGTGATCCACCGGTCGTCAAAGCCCTTTCGCAGAAGAACTTCCCTAAGGAAGGACCAGCTAACCGTGTCATAGGCCTTGTGAAAATCGATTTTCAGAAAGACCGCCTTCAGGTGTTTGACCCGGACTTCATGAAGGACCTCGTGCAGGACCAGGACACCATCTAGGATATACCGGCCCTTAATGAACGCAGATTGGTTAGGGTGAGTGATCCGGTCAGCAAGCAGGGTCACCCTATTGGCGTACCCCTTGGCCAGGATCCGGAAGATCACGTTGATGACCGTAATCGGGCGGAACTGGCGGATGTCCGTCGCCCCAGGCACCTTGGGAATGAGGGAGATGGTCCCAAAGTTGAGGCGGCCAAGGTCAATCGAGCCCACGAAGAATTCCTCGAAGATGGCCATGATCTCAGGCTTAATCACGTTCCAGAAGGTCTGGAAGAAGATGACCGGAAGACCGTCAGGGCCCGGCGCCGAGGAGGGGTTCATACCCCTGATGGCCTCCCAGACCTCCTGTTCAGAGAAGGGGGCCGTCAGGGATGTGTTATCGGCTTCAGAAACCAGATGGGCGCCGGTCCAGCAATCAAGGGCGAGAGAGAGACCGCTCCGAGGAGCGGGGGAGAAGAGGGAACGATAGAACCCATCAACATGGGAGCGGATGTCCCGGGGGTCCTGAAGGAGAGAGGCTCCATCCCAAAGGCAGGGGATGGTGTTGCGTCTGCGACGCCCGTTGGCGATCGCCTGGAAGTAAGCCGTATTCGCGTCACCCTTCAAGACCCAACGCTGAGCGCCCCGGATACGTCAATAGGCCTCCTCATCAGTGTAGATCACGGAGAGCTGGTCCTCGAGGTCATAGCGGGACAGCCACTCGTCCTGGGAGAGACCCACCGCGTCAGCCCGGAGGTCAAGGGCCTGGATCGCAGTCAGCAGCGCCCTCTTACGCTCCCTGGTGTCACGGCCCAAGTTGGCTCCCCACCCCTTCATAAATTGCCGAGCACGCTTTGCACAGAAGTGCCACGCGTCTATGGCGGAAGGGGGGCGGGGGTGGGGGTGGGCACGAGCCTCGATCCAACGAGCACTGACGGCGTCGGAGAATCCGGCCTGGGAGAGCCAGAAGGACTCGAAACGGAACCGAGGGGGAATCTGAGGACGCTCGTCCGCGGAGGAGAGAAGCAAGGGGACGTGATCCGACCCAATCCGGGTGATGGCACGAAGAGAGGCTAAGGGGCATCGGAGGTCCCACTCGGGGGAGACTAGGACCCTCTCCAAGAGGGAGAGGGTCGGGGAGGCTTGGCGGTTGGTCCAAGTAAAACGGGCCCCAACCCGATCAATTTCCTGGAGGGCAAGGTCGGCAATGAAGTCGTTAAACATGTCCATCCGGGCAAAACTAACATTGCCATTATTCTTGTCATCCGCAAATCGCAGCAGATTGAAGTCCCCCCCCCCCCCCGACAACAACGGGGAGGGAGGTGGCCGAGATTTTCCGGTGAAGCTCCTCCAGGAAGGAAGCCGACCGACTATGGTCGGCCGGGCCATAGACTATGATGATCTCCCACTTGAAGTTAAGCGATCTCTCGAAGACCTCCATGCTCACGAAGAATTCGCCCCGATCCATGCTGCCCACCTCAAAGGTGGCATCCTTCACACCTAAGAGGATGCCGCCCGAGTGACCCGCGCTCCCACTAGAAGGGAGCCAGTGCCACGCAAAGAGGTGAGAGCTCAGCCGGTCAAGCTCAGGAAGCGCAAATTCGCGACGCATGGTCTCCTGCACGGCCACGATGTCTATGTGCTCATCTCGCATGTACTCCACTAACTGGCGGCGGCGGCCATCATGGCCGAAGCCGCGAATGTTCCAGAAGAGGGCTCGCATCAAGGAACCATTGGGGGGCTGCTTGACCCCAGGACACAGGACGCGCTAAGCGCTCGAAGAGCCGCCGTGCGGGAGCGGGTGCGTCCCCGGATCTCTGGCCCGGCCCCCGAGGAAGGGGGAGCCGCCTGCCGTGTCCGAGGAGGGGGGCAGAACCCCTGGTTAGCGCAGGGGCAGGGGGAACAGCGAGGGCCGCTCGGGCCTCCGCCAGTTTCCCGTCAAGAACCTCCCGGGCCCTGATGGCCGCAACCTGGGCGAGAGGGGGCCCCACCTCCCCACGAAAGATGATCGCGGAATCGGAGGCCACTTTGGCGAGATGGCCCAGAGGAACAGATACAAGAGCAGAGAAAGAACAAGACGAAGTAGAGGGGGGAGCGGAGGGCGTACCTGGCTCCAGGTTGCGAGCGGCAGCGCGGAGCTGAGCCCGCTCGGGGATGGCGGCGCTTCCCTCGGGGTGGGCAGCGTCCAGCCGAGCACTCCGGCGGGAGGCCACCACCGGGGAGGAAGCTGACCGGCCGCGGCGGGAGTAGGCGGCAGTCCGTGGGGG
>NC_041380.1:5568292-5569528 GCF_002162155.2 Triticum dicoccoides
GGGGGAGGGGGAGCGAGAATCCTCAAACGCCCCCTCCTCGTCAAAGCGGTGGGAGCGAGAGTGATGCCGGCCGTGGAAGTCTCCGCCGGCCCCCCGGTGGTCGTCAGGGGGGCCGACGTCGAGGGAGCGGGGGCGCCCAACATGGTTGGGCCGCTCGGGGGCGATCCTGAGGTCGAAGCCCTGGTCGTTGAAGAAGACCCGGACCGAGGTGTGCAGCTTGGTGGAGTCGAGACACTTGACCTTGACCCGCACCTCCTCCTCCTTGCGGAGTGAGAGCTCGTCGACCACCACCACCTTGCCAAGGAGGCGAGACATCTGGCGGATGACGAGCTCTGACCGCGCGATGTCAGGGAGACCGGAGATGAGGATCCAGGCGGTGTCGAGGACAGCCACGGCCTGAGCGTCGAGAACTGGCTCGGAGATCTCGACGACCAGCTGGTTGAGCGCGAGAGTGATCCGGCCACTACGCGTGGCGTAGCCGTAGCTGACGGAGTCGGGGAAGACGACAGAGAAGATGTGACCGGCGGTGGGGGTGACCACCCAGTCCCACTGGCGGCGGTAGAGGTGGTTGAGCTCGGCCTCGATCATCTCCGGGGACGCCACCCCATCCACGACGGTGACAATCGCCTGAAGGGATGGCGAAGGAGGAGGGGCGTCCGGGACCTCAAGGTGGAAGAAGCCCAGCCCCTCGATCCCGTGACCATACATCATGAGCTCAGAGACCACCGGTCTGGCCGGGCACAGAATGGCGGGGTGGCCAGGGTCCTTGCAGAGGTAGCAGCACTGGGGGTTGACACATGCAACCTGAGAGTGTCCCCTCACCCCACAGTTGAAGCATGGGGGGCGAGGGAGACCGGAGACGGGGCCCGGAGCGGTGGAGGCCCCCGGAATCGTGGAGGGAGGCATGACCGGAGTGAGGCGGACACCCCGACGCTTCTTCTTCTTGGCGGGGCCAGGGCGGCCGCGGGAGGTGCCACCACCAAAGGCCGGAGCTGGGACCGTAGTCCCCGCGGAAGCAGCGTGCGGGGGGACGTAGCGGCGGGTGTCCGGGGTGGGGAGGATACCGTCCCGCGGACGGGGAAAGCCGGCACGAACCGGCCGGGCGGGGGAGGGGGACCGGTCCCTACGACGGGATGGCGAGGGGGAGCGCCGGCGACGCCAGTCACCCGACGACGCCCGAGGCGAACGGGACCGGGCCCGGTCATCCCGGCGGGAGGGGGAGCGGCGACTGTCCCG
>NC_041380.1:5569711-5570384 GCF_002162155.2 Triticum dicoccoides
GTCAGGGGAGGGGCGGGTCGAGTCATGGGAAGCCTCCCCCGCCTTGCGCTTTGCCCGGGGGGCAGGATCCAGCCGGTCCCGCGGCATGACCAGCCGCGGCGCGACGGGGGCCGGAGGGGGGAGGGGGGCGGGCGGGGACGGGCAGGCCGCCGGGCGGCCGGACGAGGGAGGAGAAGCGGCGAGTGAAGGAAATATGCCCTAGAGGCAATAATAAAGTTATTATTTATTTCCTTATAATCATGATAAATGTTTATTATTCATGCTAGAATTGTATTTACCGGAAACATAATACATGTGTGAATACATAGACAAACAAAGTGTCACTAGTATGCCTCTACTTGACTAGCTCGTTAATCAAAGATGGTTATGTTTCCTAACCATGAACAATGAGTTGTTATTTGATTAACGAGGTCACATCATTAGTAGAATGATCTGATTGACATGACCCATTCCATTAGCTTAGCACCCGATCGTTTAGTATGTTGCTATTGCTTTCTTCATGACTTATACATGTTCCTATGACTATGAGATTATGCAACTCCCGTTTACCGGAGGAACACTTTGGGTACTACCAAACGTCACAACGTAATTGGGTGATTATAAAGGAGTACTACAGGTGTCTCCAATGGTCGATGTTGGGTTGGCGTATTTCGAGATTAGGATTTGTCACTCC
>NC_041380.1:5570394-5589380 GCF_002162155.2 Triticum dicoccoides
AGAAGCGGCGAGAAGGGCCGGCGGAGCGAGAACAGAGACGGAGGACGGCAAAGGAGCGGGACAAGGGGAGCCCGAGGGGGTGGCGGCGCGTGAGGACGGGGCGAGAGGGAGGCCTCGGGGTAGCCAGATTGAGCTGGCGCGCCCCGCTCTGGGCCTAGGGCACGGGGGGGCCCAACCTGGATGGGCCGGCCTGCGGGGGGAGGGGGAGGACTAGCCGAGATGGGCCGCGCATGGGCCCCCGAGCGGGATGGGCCGGGGCCCAGCAGCCCAGCAGGCCCTGACGGGTTGCCAGGGGCGCGGGGGAGAGCGGACCCCTTGGTCGACCTCTCCTCTCCCGCACGATCTCTTCCCCTCCGCCGCCACCCACGCCGGCCTGTTCCAGCGAGCTCCGGCCGCGCGCAACACGCCCCCAAGCTCCACCCCTCCCTCCCCCTCGTCCAGATCCGTGCCTCAAGGCCTGCATCCTTGCCCGCGGCTAGGGTTTCAGGCGCCTCCTGTGTTCTTGCCGGAATCCACCACAATCGGCGATGGCGAGGCCGGCGCTTGCGGGATCCGTCACCGGCGTTGCCCAGGTAGGCCATTCCCCTCCTTCCTTGGCCGGATCCGCCCTCTCCTCAAGGATGTACTGTAGCTTGCAAGTCGAACCAGCATCCCTGTTTCCATGCACGCCCCAAGGATGTACTGTAGCTTACAAGTCAGTAACTCTAGAGACAAACCCAGTCACCATTGCCAAGTGATACAATTGGATGACAAAGGCTCGAGGCATTGGTTATGTAGACAAAGGCTTGAGACATTGGTTATGCAGTAAAATCTTGAATATATTTTACTTTCTGTTGTTTGATTTTGCCTGCCAGGTGCAGTGGGCGTGGTAAGATTCGCACCACCATGGAAGGAGATGAAAACTCAAGGTTCTTCCACGCCTCCGCCTCCGCCCGTTGGCGAAAAAACAAAATCAATGTGCTCGCGGTAAATGGCTCCGAATTCTTTGCGCACAACAACAAGTCCGACATCCTCTCGGATTACTACGCGTCCCTCCTTGGAACCACCTTCCAGCCCACTTGGTCCTTCTCTCTTTTGGATCTCTACCCCTCTCCCATCCCTCAGCTAAGATCTCTTGACGCCCCCTTCACCGACGATGAGATTGCCACCGCGTTCCTCTCTATGAATCAAAACGCTAGTCCTGGACCGGATGGCTTTGGACCTGGGTTCTATCGGAAATTCTGGCCCATCGTCAAAGGCAAGATAAAAGACTTCTTCCTCGACTTCCATTCTCACCAAGCTGATATTTCCTGCCTTAACAGAGCTCATATAATTCTTCTCCCTAAGCACAACGAAGCTCGCTCCCCCTCTGACTTCCGACCCATTTCCCTCCAAAACTGCCCGGTAAAAGGGGTGGCCAAGCTGCTGACCAATAGGCTAAAACCCCTCATTCCCCTCCTGATCCATGCTGATCAAACTGGCTTCCTCGCCGGGCGAAACATCTTGGAAAATTTTCTTTACGCAGCGGACATCCTTCACTGTTGTGCTAAAAGAAAAGCTCCCACTCTCGTTGTTAAGCTTGATTTCCGGAAGGCCTTTGACTCGGTCTGCTGGACCTCCCTCCTTTCTACCATGCGGACTCGCGGTTTCCCCGACCGCTGGAGCGAATGGGTCAGTTCCCTCCTCTCCTCTGGACTCACGGCGGTCATGCTAAATGGTGTGCCGGGCCGTTGGATCCAATGCAAAAGTGGACTCCGTCAAGGCGACCCCCTTTCCCCTTACCTCTTCATCATCTTGGCCGACATCCTCCAGCGGATGATTATCAAGGACAATATTGACGGTCTCCTTCTCCACCCCCTTATCTCCCACCTCCCCTGCCCGGTTCTCCAATACGCGGATGACACGCTTATTATCGCGAAGGCCACTCCCACGGCAGCAAAGCACCTAAAAAATATTTTGGATCAGTTTGCTGACGCAAAATGGTCTTACGATCAATTTCACCAAAACCACTTTCATCCCCCTCAATGTTGATCCCTCAGATGCTAATGCTATGGCCACTGATCTTGCAACCAACATCTCATCCTTCCCCCAAACCTACCTCGGGCTCCCCCTCTCTCCTCACAAACTACCACCCTCCGCCTTCCAACCAGTTATTGATCGCTGTGACATGTACCTTGCTGGTTGGTGTGCGCTTCTCCTTTCCCGTGGTGGCAAACTTGTCCTACTCTCGGCGGTACTCGACAACCTCCCCACCTACTTCATGTTGTGTTTCTCCCTCCCTATCCAGGTTCTCGAAGCTATAGACAAGCGTAGACGTACCTTTTTTTGGTCCAAAGATGATACCTGCTTGGGAGCTAAATGCCTGGTTGCCTTGGATAAAGTCTGTACCCCAAAGGAAGCCGGCGGTCTAGGTGTGAAAAACCTTCGCGCGCAAAATTTTTGTCTACTGCTGAAATTTGCCCATAAATTTTTACACTCCGCCTCCCTTCCTTGGAAAGACTGGGTTCTCCACCACTCCCCTCTCCAAATTGGGTTTGGAAAGAACAGCTCCTTCCTCGCCAAGACCATTTTTAAACACCTACAGAGCCTAAGAGAGATTTCCCAGTGCGCCATCGGTGATGGTCACTCCACCTTCTTTTGGTTAGATCGTTGGCTAATGCCAGAACCCCTGGCCTTAGTTTACCCAGCTCTTTTTTCCCACCACACCAACCAAAATGCCATGGTTCATACAATTTTGCAGGATGGGATCGAACTTGCTCTTCGTAATCGGCTAACCTCTACTGCGACTGCAGAACTTGTCTCTCTTAACTCTCGGTTGCAGGTTGTTACTCTCTCCCAGGTGCCTGACTCGCGGACGCTACTCAATGGTGCGGCCTTCTCCGCACGTGGGGCTTATGCGGCTCTTACCACCCAACTCTCTGACCCTGTGCTCACCGTCGTTTGGGATTCCAGGGTCCCAAAGAAGGTGATGATCTTCGGCTGGCTGCTTTACCTCGATAGACTCAACACGCGGAAGAACTTGCACAAGAAAAAAGTTCTGGACATAGATATTTGCCCTCGTTGTAATAATGTTGTTGAGGACAGCGCCCACCTTTTCTTTACCTGCCCCGCGGCGCGCGGGATCTGGCAGGCCATTGGCATCAGGCCAATTTCCACCTCGCTTGGGGATGTTTTTCACACTCAGCTCCCAGGCTCACTCTCATCCTCTGTTAGTCCCTTCATGTTTCTCCTCTTCCTATGGAAAATCTGGGATGCGAGGAACAAGAAGGTCTTCCAAAATCTGGAGGTAGATGCTAGCTTTACTATTAAGTGTATTCTAGATGACCTAGTTGTTTGGACTCATCGGCTAAAGACCGCTGCTCTAAAAGAGGACGCCGGCTTGTGGCGCGACTTCCTCTCATCCCGTAACCTGTAACCCTTACTCTTCGTTCCATTTGAAATATATTCAGGTGGGGAGCCTTTCCCCCCTGGTGACCATTTCAAAAAAAAAGATGAAGAGGATGAAGCGGGCGACTATGAAGAGGTATTCTGGTGGAGGCAAGATGCAAGGATATGTATGTTCTTCTGAACTTTCTTTGGTACCAGAATTTCATAACGTTGTTGTTACCATGTCCATGGTGAATTGTGTTTTCTGTTTTCTTTCACAAGAATTGAGATTTTAGTTGGTTACAAGGGCCAAAAAGGATAGAAATAGGGCATGATGAATCTGAACTGTCCATCAGAGAGCTTTGCAACCAAAGTGACACTCTTACATATGCAGTTAGAATCCAGAAAATGTATTTGAACAATCCATGGTTCCATGTTTGGCATTTATTGGATAATGGACGAACAGTTCTGAATTCTGAAGCTGCTTTATTATTCAGCTAGACTGAAAAAACATTCAACTATTAATTAATTAAGCACAACAAAGATGGTATTTTACATGTAATTAAGCTAAGTCTGGCATCAGGTGCTAGACGGAGGAGAGATTCAGTGACCCCAAGGATGGACCAAACAGCAGCAGCAGCATCACAGTAGAACAGTAGAAGCAGCAGCCGCCGCGTTGCTACCACCACCGCCACTGCTTGGATTCCGTCGAGGCCATCTGGACTCGCCTCGCCGCCGCCGCCTGTTGGCCGTCACCAGCAAGGTATCCCCCCGGCCCTTCCCAATCTCTGCTCTCTTCTCTGTTCCGGTGGTGTCTGGTCCTCCCGCTCTTGCTGGCTTGCTGTGTGCTGATTATGGGTGTGCTTGCTACGGCGTGCGTGCGTTCGTGCTTGGTGTGTCCGTCTGCATACTTGTTCTGTAATTGTGTGCTTGCTTGCTAGCTACTGCTGGGCACTGGGTATTGGCCTCTGTTGTATCAACTATGATTTGCTGCTGACCTGCTGAGGTTGCGGCTAGTGCTAGGGAGTGAAATACTGACAATGTCATCTGCAGGCCAATCTTCAGTTGAGATTGGAAGCATCAATCATGTATTATTGGGTAAGCAAGCTACAAGCCAACGTCTTTACTGTTATAGGCTTTTAATGCACAAGTGTTATGTTTAGTTCAAGTTCTAACATTAGCATATGATGTATTTTGCAAGCAGTATGAGGATTCAGTAAATTGATGATCATTCAGTCATGGAGACGACTTGATGAAAAGAGGCATGAATGCAACTTATGGGGCAGTATTTTGATCTCATCTCATGCATTTAATTATTATTTGTATTTATAACATGCAATTTTACTAATTATTCATATATACTTGCCGTATCGCTGTATTGCTGTTTCTGGAAATTGCCGTATCCCGTATTGCCGTATCCGTGTCGCCGGTGCTACGTAGGTTGATAGCTTAGTCTTTTTGGATGGTCCTCTATCTGTATAGCATTACAAGCAACAACCACTGAGCCATGACAGTCTTTCTAGATGGTATTCTATCTACATACTCTTACAAGAAACATGCCACGAGTTATGACGCACGCACGCACGCACGCACCGTACTGATATTTATATTTTTGATATAATATAAGGGCACCTGCTCATACTTTTCAATAAAATCACTACGTTGATTTGAAAGTAGAAACTCCTCATTTATTTCCAATTTAAGACCGCATTAGATAATATACATAACACATCTATTTGATTGGTGTTACAAATTTGCAAGTGCAGCAGCTTAACTGTCACTAATATATGAAATGTTGCTCTAAGTCTCTTATGTCACATGAATGAATGTTATTACAAAGTTTGCTTATAAATATAGTAATAAACGGGAAGTTGTCATGTCGACTATAATGAACAATGATATTTATAATGACCAATTGTTGTTACTGCTGATGATTACTAGTAATACAACAATAATACATCTGCAACCAAGGGTTAAATTGAAATGACCTGACAGTAAAGGGTACAATGTTGGTAATAATATGCTGTTGCTGATGCCTTCTTGCTTGCTTGCTTGCGAATGACCTGGGAATTACTCCTACTTGGTGCACAAACTTTGCTTGTTGCAATTTGCCACTAGAAACAAACTGTCACTAGTTTCCAGTTTGATGCTGAATTATAAATGAATGCCTACATAAAGTTGGATTTCGTGTTGCTTACCGACTGCTTCTTGGGCCCTTCACGTGGCGTCGTCTCTTCCTTTCACGAAGTTTGTTGTTTACGTATTCTGACTAGTGGTTTACTATCTCTCTAGATAGTTTCTTAGATGAAAACCTCACAGAGTAGTTAGTGTGCAGCCAGAGTCCAGTATGATATCTCAATCTTGAATAAAGCATTTGAATTTAAGCTAGTAGATATTGAGCTCTGTGATTGAAGTGTTTGTTGAATACATCTAATCTGAACAATTTCACATTTGCTTCTCTGATAAGTAAGGTCTGTTTTCATTTACAAGTAGAAGATAGCGACAGAGTTTGAAGGTATGTGCAAAGATCTTCTCCTCCGTCTCCGCGACAAAGCTGTTGGGTGCATCCGTCCATCATCTTTAGATCTGAGTGAAGAGGGCATCCGTCCATCTCAAAAGGTATAATTTTTGTACCAGCTAATTAACTTGTCTTTTCATCAGTTCCTCGAGTAATTGGAAAGGGAATTATATTAGACTGCTAGCTGATTCTTGGTGAAAATTGATTTGCCTGTATGTATGTAGAGAGTCTTGTAGCAATTATTCTTAGAGTAAACCAGAGCAGTATTTGATGATATATTGCGAGTCACTGAAAATGTATACTGTTTTTCTTCAGGATATGGATGACCATCTGAAGGTATGCAGGTTTCTTCCCAAATGTATTCTGAGTGAAGAATGCGAACTAACATGTTTTCACTTTCCCAACGTGGGCACAGAGGTGATCGACGCAGACTACCGCGACCCGGTGGGCGTCGTGCTCTTCAACAACTCGGAGGCGGACTTTGCTGTGAAGCCCGGCGACCGCGTCACACAGATGATTGTCCAGGTGATTGTGATGCCGGAGCTCGCCGAGGTGGAGGACCTTGACGTCACTGTCTGGAGGTCGTCGAGGTGGAGGACCTCGACGCCACCGTCTCGAGGTTGCCGAGGTGGAGGATCTCGACGCCACCGTCTCGAGGTTGCCAAGGTGAAGGACCTCGACGCCTTGGTAGATACATCTAGAGTAGTGGTCATGTTAGGTTGGTGGTGGAACGCTAGGGAAGGTACCCACCTTTCGGTGACGGTTGTGTGCGTCTGATGTATAAATGGTATCTCGTGATCTCTTTGAGTTGAGATGTTCAATGTTGTATCCATGAATGTTGCAAGTGCTAAGATGGTTCTGTGACCTTTTATTTTGCCTTGGATGTGTCTTGTTTTCCATCCATGAATATTGCATGTAATTTCAAAAAAAATTCTAATTACTTAGCAGTAGCGTGGGGTAAGAATGGCATGCTTCTAGTACTTAGAATAGTAGTAGCGTGGGGAAGAATGGCACGCTACTAATACTTAGAATAGTAGTAGCATGGGGGAAGAATGACACGCTACTGGTAGTTAGGAGTAGCTGTAGCGCGGGGTAAAAATGCGCTACTGCTAAAATTTAGCTGTAGCGTCGTAGCAGTAGCGCGGGCACCAGCGCTACTGATAGTCAAAAACCCCACGCTACTAGTAGCCCTTTTCCTAGTAGTGGTAAGTATTTCCCTCAGTTTTTTAGAACGAAGGTATCAATTCAGTAGGAGACCACGCGCGAGTCACCTCGTACCTACACAAACAAATAAGAACCTCGCAACCAACGTGATAAAGGGGTTGTCAATCCCTTCACGGCCACTTGCAAGAGTGAGATCTGATAGAGATAATAATAATAAGATAAATATTTTTGGTATTTTTATGATATAGATTGAAAGTAAAGATTGCAAAATAAAGCAGATGGAAACTTGTATGATGGAGAATAGACCCGGGGGCCATAGGTTTCACTAGTGGCTTCTCTCAAGATATCATAAGTATTATGGTGGGTGAACAAATTACTGTCGAGCAATTGATAGAAAAGCGAATAATTATGATGATATCTAGGCATGATCATGTATATAGCCATCACGTCTGAGACAAATAGACCGAAACGATTCTGCATCTACTACTACTATTACTCCACACATCGACCGCTATCCAGCATGCATCTAGAGTATTAAGTTCATAAGAACAGAGTAACGCCTTAAGCAAGATGACATGATGAGGGATAAACTCATGCAATATGATCTACACCTCATCTTTTTATCCTCGATGGCAACAATACAATATGTGTCGTTTACCTTTCTATCACTGGGATCAAGCACCGCAAGATTGAACCCAAAGCTAAGCACTTCCCCCATTGCAAAAAAGATCAATCTAGTAGGCCAAACCAAAATGATAATTCAAAGAGACTTGCAAAGATGAATCAATCATACATAAAAGAATTCAGAGAAGATTCAAATATTGTTCATAGATAAACTTGATCATAAACTCACAATTCATCGGATCTCGACAAACACATCACAAAAGAAGATTACATCGAATAGATCTCCAAGAGAAAGGAGGAGAACTTTGTATTGAGATCCAAAGAGAGAGAAGAAGCCATCTAGCTACTAGCTATGGACCCGAAGGTCTGAAGTAAACTACTCACACATCATCGGAGGGGCCATAGAGTTGATGTAGAGGCCCTCCGTGATTAATGCCCCCTCCAGCGTAGCTCCAAAAAAGGCCCCAAGATGGGATCTCTTGGCTACAGAAGGTTGCGGTGGTGGAAATAGGGTTTCGTGGTGCTCCTGGATGTTGTCGGGGTATATGGATATATATAGGAGGAAGAAGTACGTCGGTGGAGCAATGAGGGGCCCACGAGGGTGGAGGACGCAACCAGGGGGTGGGCGCGCCCCCTGCCTCGTGGCATCCTCGATTATTTCTTGACGTCTACTCCAAGTCTCCTGGATCACGTGTGTTCCAAAAATAACGCCCCCGAAGGTTTTATTCCATTTGGACTCCGTTTGATATTCCTTTTCGGTGAAACACTAAAATAGGCAAAAAAAACAGCAATTTGGCTGGGCCTCCGGTTAATAGGTTAGTCCCAAAAATAATATAAAAGTGTAAAAACAAGCCCATTAACATCCAAAATAGATAATATAATAGCATGGAGCAATCAAAAATTATAGATACATTGGAGACATATCAGCAAGATCCGCACAAAAACTATCAAGAGCCCTGACCCCAACACATCAGTCTCAGCATCATTCATGGGTTTAACAGCTGCTATGTTGCCAATCATTTCCAAAGCGCGCTCCGCTTCGAGATCAAGAATATCATTAACTGATTTCACTACCATTATTACCTACCGAAACCCCTAATTGATTTGCATTGTGAATAATCTCATCATTGGAAAATGCAGAATGGAATTTGATGTATTGACTGACATACCAGTAGTGACCTCAATGTACGGAGCTTGGCTGCCCGCATAGCGCACCTTAGCTGCATGTCATCCACATCCGGCTGCTCCTGGAGACGACTACTCACCCGCCGCCCCTCAGAAATAGGATCCGGTATCCCTCCATAAGCAATGACCTCCTCCCTCGTAGCCCTATTTGGGGTAGGGCCTCCTGCCCGGCCCCCAACCGAGCTCAACTGAACTGGAGCAACCGACGAGTCACCAAGAGGCCTCGAAGCCTCCCGCGGCATCGACCGATGCCCAGATCCTTGGGCTGCCACAGGAACCCCACCAACCACGGGCGCAACCGAAGCGGCTGAAACGTAGGGCGAGCAGGGCCCCTGGCTGGCAACCCCAGGCAACCCTCCTGCCAGGGCTGCCGTCACCGGTACTGGCGCCACTAGCAGCGTCAGCGGGCGCATCGCCTGAGGGGTAGAAAGGGGTGCGCAGGCCTCCTGCTCGCATGCCCCTCCGAGGTCCTCCGGTCCCCCACGGGAACCCATGGTCGCCGATCCTTCCTTGGGCCCCTTCAGCGGAGATGAAGAAGTTGAGGAAGAGGGCCGGGCCATCTGCCCGCCTCCTCCCACCATGGCGTCCAAAGCAGCCGCGACCTCCATCATACACAACGGTGAAGAGGGGGCAATGTCGTCCTCCTGTCCACCGACTCCAGCATGTCCATCCATCACAAACAAAGACTTAGACCCCACAATCACCGGTGTAAGATGTTCCGCCGGATCGTCCAAATCAACTCGATCACTCCAAAGACGAGGAGGCGCAGAGAACGCCCCCAAGGATCCTAGCTAAAACATGTTGGTCAGAGCAGAAACCAAAGACTTGTCATTAGCCGGCTCTCTTGCTTTAGACGAAGTGGAAGGCCCTATGGCCTTGTCAACATTGTTCTGTGCATTATCCTCCTGGTTCCCGGAGTCATCTCCACCCCCAGAAGTATCCATTTGTTGAACCTCTTCAAAGTCCTGAAACAAATTCAGATCCTCATACTCAACATCCAACAAGTGCACCATGCCCTCATGAGTCCATCTTACCACATTTGGCAAGAACCCAATGTTAGCCACACTAACAAGCAAACATGCCACCCCATGAGCGCTTGTGAAGGGCATATCCACCTGTTCCATCTTGCCAAGCAGGGATCCCAGGATCCATGTGACAAAGAAATTATCAAGTGGTTCCGATGGCGCCCCCGAGAAACGAACCCAAATCCGAGTCAATGGCGTACCCTGAGGCTCCTTCTTTTTCCACTCATCAAATTGCAACACAAAACTTGTTCCAGTGACTTTAAACATGCCAAATTTGAGGATTCTCAACTGATCCACTTTAGAAGGAAACTCCACTTTGTAAGTCTGATCTGATAACTGCAGCACATACCACTAAAAATTACCCGGTGCCAACTCCCGTAGCTGCTGAATAATCTGAGCTTTGGTCAGAGGGCATGAACCACTTTCACCACACCTGGGAAGGAGGTTTCAATCACGGGCGTGACAGGAGCCACATTAGGTGACTCGAAGAACATCAACTCTGAGCAACAGACCCCATAGATAGTAACCGAGGGCTTGGGCCCTAAAAGAAGCGGACACTCAGCCACTGTATGCTTCGGTCCGGCATAAGCCACATAACTCAGCAGAGCATTCATCCATAATGTGTCCCGATTCATCGCGACGAAAAAAAAGTCAACTTTTTCTTCTTAACCGCCCACTTGGACGGTTTGTCACCATCGGATTTTTCCGTACCTTTGTCAGACGCAGTATCACCATGCTGAATGGGCTCCGGCACCGTCACGTCGACCAAGGCCCAAACAGTCTCCACTGCAACCGTGAGTAATACCGCACCATTAGCACGTCTCTCCTCTAGGCTCGTCTCTGAACCTATAGCAACGGGCGGAAGACGCGGAGGAGGCCGGCGCAGGTAGCCGCCATGACCTCCGCGGAAGCGGCCCCGGAAACAGTTATTGGGGCCAACCGCTCCCTCCACAAAGTTTCCCGGCGGTCCTTGAAAATCTCTACCGGCAGCCCCGCGATCTGTCCAAGCATAGCCGCGCCCACCACCGGTAGACGACGAACCTCGATGAAGGCCTTCTCCATAGGCATTAAAACCATCGTGACCCCACTGACCACGAGGAGTATTGAGGCCGTCTCCCGCAAAAGCTCCCGTACCTCGGCCACCCGCGCCATGATTAGAACCACCCCATGAAGGAAATATGCCCTAGAGGCAATAATAAAGTTATTATTTATTTCCTTATTTCATGATAAATAATTATTATTCATGCTATAATTGTATTAACCGGAAACATAATACATGTGTGAATACATAGACAAACAGACTGTCACTAGTATGCCTCTACTTGACTAGCTCGTTAATCAAAGATGGTTATGTTTCCTAACCATAGACAAAGAGTTGTTATTTGAATACATCATTAGGTGAATGATCTGATTGACATGACCCATTCCATTAACTTAGCACCCGATCGTTTAGTATGTTGCTATTGCTTTCTTCATGACTTATACATGTTCCTATGACTATGAGATTATGCAACTCCCGTTTGCCGGAGGAACACTTTGTGTGCTACCAAACGTCACAACGTAAATGGGTGATTATAAAGGAGCTCTACAAGTGTCTCCAAAGGTAAATGTTGGGTTGGCATATTTCGAGATTAGGATTTGTCACTCCGATTGTCGGAGAGGTATCTCTGGGCCCTCTCGGTAATGCACATCACTTAAGCCTTGCAAGCATTGCAACTAATGAGTTAGTTACGAGATGATGTATTACGGAACGAGTAAATAGACTTGACGATAACGAGATTGAACTAGGTATTGGAATACCGATGATCGAATCTCGGGCAAGTAACATACCGATGACAAAGGGAACAACGTATGTTGTTATGCGGTCTGACCGATAAAGATCTTCGTAGAATATGTAGGAGCCAATATGAGCATCCAGGTTCCGCTATTGGTTATTGACCGAAGACACGTCTCGGTCATGTCTACATTGTTCTCGATCCCGTAGGGTCCGCACGCTTAAGGTTACGATGACAGTTGTATTATGAGTTTATGTATTTTGATGTACCGAAGCTTGTTCGGAGTCCCGGATGTGATCCCGGACATGACGAGGAGTCTCTAAATGGTCGAGACATAAAGATTGATATATTGGAAGCCTATGTTTGGATATCGGAAGTGTTCCGGGTGAAATCGAGATTTTACCGGAGTACCGGGAGGTTATCGGAACCCCCCGGGAGCTATATGGGCCATGATGGGCCTTAGTGGAAAAGAGAGGAGGCAGCCCTACATGGGCTGCACGCCCCTCCCCTCCCTTGGTCCGAATAGGACAAGGAGAGTGGGCCGTCCCCTCTCTCTCTTTTCCCCCCTCCGCGAATCCTATTCCAACTAGGATTGGGTTGGGGGGGAATCCTACTCCCAGAGGGAGTAGGACTCTCCTGGCGCGCCCTCCTTGGCCGGCCACCTCCCCCCTTTAGTCATTTATATACGGAGGCAGGGGCACCCCAGAGAGACACAAGTTGATCCACGTGATCATATTCTTTGCCGTGTGCGGTGCCCCCTTCCACCATAGTCCTCGATAATATTGTAGCGGAGTTTAGGCGAAGCCCTGCTGCAGTAGTACGTCAAGATCGTCACCACGCCGTCGTGCTGACGGAACTCTTCCCTGACACTTTGCTGGATCGGAGTCCGGGGATCGTCATCGAGCTGAACGTGTGCTAGAACTCGGAGGTGCCGTAGTTTCGGTGCTTGATCGGTCGGATCATGGAGATGTACGACTACATCAACCAAACGCTTCCGTTGTCGATCTACCAGGTATGTAGATCATACTCCCCCTCTCGTTGCTATGCATCACCATGATCTTGCGTGTGCGTAGGAAATTTTTTGAAATTACTACGAAACCCAACAGTGGCATCCGATCCAGGTTTTATATGTTGATGTTATATGCACGAGTAGAACACAAGTGAGTTGTGGGCGATATAAGTCATACTGCTTACCAGCATGTCATACTTTGGTTCGGCGGTATTGTTGGATGAAGCGGCCCGGACCAACATTACGCGTACGCTTACGCGAGACCGGTTCTCCCGACGTGCTTTGCACAGAGGTGGCTTGCGGGTGACAGTTTCTCCAACTTTAGTTGAATCGAGTGTGGCTACGTCCGGTCCTTGCGAAGGTTAAAATAGCACCAACTTGAAAAACTATCGTTGCGGTTTTGATGCGTAGGTAAGATTAGTTCTTGCTTAAGCCCGTAGCAGCCACGTAAAACTTGCAACAACAAAGTAGAGGACGTCTAACTTGTTTTTGCAGGGCATGTTGTGATGTGATATGGTCAAGACATGATGCTGATTTTTTGTATGAGATGATCATGTTTTGTAACCGAGTTATCGGCAACTGGCAGGAGCCATATGGTTGTCGTTTTATTGTACGCAATGCAATCACGATGTAATGCTTTACTTTATCACTAAACGGTAGCGATAGTCGTGGAAGCACAAGCTTGGCGCGACGACAACGATGCTACGATGGAGATCAAGGTGTCACACCGGTGACGATGGTGATCACGACGGTGCTTCGGAGATGGAGATCACAAGCACAAGATGATGATGGCCATATCATATCACTTATATTGATTGCATGTGATGTTTATCTTTTGTGCATCTTATCTTGCTTTGATTGACGGTAGCATTATAAGATGATCTCTCACTAATTATCAAGAAGTGTTCTCCCTGAGTATGCACCGTTGCGAAAGTTCTTCGTGCTGAGACACCACGTGATGATCGGGTGTGATAGGTTCTACGTTCAAATACAATGGGTGCAAAATAGTTGCACACGCGGAATACTCAGGTTATACTTGACGAGCCAAGCATATACAGATATGGCCTCGGAACACGGAGACCGAAAGGTCGAGCGTGAATCATATAGTAGATATGATCAACATAGTGATGTTCACCAATGAAACTACTCCATCTCACGTGATGATCGGACATGGTTTAGTTGATTTGGATCACGTGATCACTTAGAGGATTAGAGGGATGTCTATCTAAGTGGGAGTTCTTAAGTAATATGATTAAATTGAACTTAAATTTATCATGAACTTAGTCCTGGTAGTATTTTGCAAATTATGTTGTAGATCAATAGCTCGCGTTGTTGCTTCCCTGTGTTTATTTTGATATGTTCCTAGAGAAAATTGTGTTGAAAGATGTTAGTAGCAATGATGCGGATTGGATCCATAATCTGAGGTTTATCGTCATTGCTGCACAGAAGAATTATGTCCTTGATGCACCGCTGGGTGACAGACCTATTGCAGGAGTAGATGCAGACGCTATGAACGTTTGGCTAGCTCAATATGATGACTACTTGATAGTTTAGTGCATCATGCTTAATGGCTTAGAATCGGGACTTCAAAGACGTTTTGAACATCATGGAGCATATGAGATGTTCCAGGAGTTGAAGTTAATATTTTAAGCAAATACCTGAGTTGAGAGATATGAAGTCTCCAACAAGTTCTATAGCGAAAAGATGGAGGAGAATCGCTCAACTAGTGAGCATGTGCCCAGATTGTCTGAGTACTACAATCGCTTGAATCAAGTGGGAGTTAATCTTCCAGATAAGATAGTGGTTGACAGAATTCTCTAGTCACCATCACCAAGTTAGTAGAACTTCGTGATGAACTATAATATGCAAGGGATGACAAAAATAATTCCAAGCTCTTCGTGATGCTGAAATCGACGAAGGTAGAAATCAAGAAAAACATCAACTGTTGATGGTTAACAAGACCACTAGTTTCAAGAAAAGGGCAAAGGGAAGAAGGGGAACTTCAAGAAGAACGGCAAGCAAGTTGCTGCTCAAGTGAAGAAGCCCAAGTCTGGTCCTAAGCCTGAGACTAAGTGCTTCTACTGCAAAGGGACTGGTCACTAGAAGCGGAACTACCCCAAGTGATTGGCGGATAAGAAGGATGGCAAAGTGAACATAAGTATATTTGATATACATCTTATTGATGTGTACTTTACTAGTGTTTATAGCAACCCCTCAGTATTTGATACTAGTTCAGTTGCTAAGATTAGTAACTCGAAACGGGAGTTGCAGAATAAACAGAGACTAGTTAAGGGTGAAGTGACGATGTGTGTTGGAAGTGGTTCCAAGATTGATATGATCATCATCGCACACTCCCTATAATTTCGGGATTAGTGTTGAACCTAAATAAGTGTTATTTGGTGTTTGCGTTCAGCATGAATATGATTTGATCATGTTTATTGTAATACAGTTATTCATTTAAGTAAGAGAATAAATTGTTGTTCTGTTTACATGAATAAAACCTTATATGGTTACACACCCAATGAAAATAGTTCGTTGGATCTTGATCGTAGTGATACACATAATCATAATATTGAAACCAAAAGATGCAAAGTTAATAATGATAGTGCAAATTATTTATGGCACTGCCGTTTAGGTCATATTGGTGTAAAGCGCATGAAGAAACTCCATGCTGATGGGCTTTTGGAATCACTTGATTATGAATCAGTTGATGCTTGCGAACCATGCCTCATGGGCAAGATGACTAAGACTCCGTTCTTCGGAACAATGGAGCGAGCAACAGATTTGTTGGAAATCATACATACTGATGTATGTGGTCCTATGAATATTGAGGCTCGCGACAGGTATCATTATTTTCTGATCTTCACAGATGATTTGAGCAGATATGATTATATCTACTTGATGAAACATAAGTCTGAAATATTTGAAAAGTTCAAAAAATTTCAGAGTGAAGTGAAAAATCATCGTAACAAGAAAATAAAGTTTTTACAATCTGATCGTAGAGAAGAGTATTTGAGTTACGAGTTTGGCTTTCAGTTAAAAACAATGTGAAATAGTTTCACTACTCACGCCACCTGGAACACCACAATGTAATGGTGTGTCCGAACGTCATAACCGTACTTTATTAGATATGGTGCGATCTATGATGTCTCTTACCGATCTACCACTATCATTTTGGGGTTATGCATTAGAGACAGCTGCATTCACGTTAAATAGGGCACCATCTAAATCCGTTGAGACGACACCGTATGAACTATGGTTTGGCAAGAAACCTAAGCTGTTGTTTCTTAAAGTTTGAGGTTGTAATGCTTATGTGAAAAAGTTTCAACCGGATAAGCTCAAACCCAAATCGGAGAAATGTATCTTCATAGGATATCCAAAGGAAACTATTGGATACACCTTCTATCACAGATCAGAAGGCAAGACTTTTGTTGCTAAATTCGGAAACTTTCTAGAGAAGGAGTTTCTCTCGAAAGAAGTGAGTGGGAGGAAAGTAGAAAACTTGATAAGGTAATTGTACCTTCTCCCTTATTGGAAAGTAGTTCATCACAGAAATCTGTTCTTGTGACTACTACACCAATTAGTGAGGAAGATAATGATGATGATCATGTAACTTCAGATCAAGTTACTACCAAATTTCGTAGGTAAACCAGAGTAAGATCCGCACCAGAGTGGTACGGTAATCAAGTTCTGGAAGTCATTTTACTAGACCATGACGAACTTGCGAACTATGAGGAAGCGATGATGAGCCCAGATTCCGCGAAATGGTTTGAGGCCATGAAATCTGAGATATGATCCATGTATGAGAACAAAGTATGGACTTTGATGGATTTGCCCGATGATCGGCAAGCCATAAAAATAAATGGATCTTCAAGAGGAAGACGGACGCTGATAGTAGTGTTATTATCTACAAAGCTAGAATTGTCGCAAAAGGTTTTTCGACAAGTTCAAGGTGTTGACTACGATGAGAGATTCTCACTCGTATCTATGCTTAAGTCTGTCCGAATCATGTTAGCAATTGCCGCATTTTATGAAATCTGGCAAATGGATAAACAAAACTGAATTCCTTAATGGATTTATTGAAGAAGAGTTGTATACGATGCAACTAGAAGGTTTTGTCAATCCGAAAGGTACTAACAAAATGTGCAAGCTCCAGCGATCCATCTGTGAACTGGTGCAACCATCTCAGAGTTGGAATATACGCTTTGATGAGTTGATCAAAGCATATAGTTTTATACAGACTTGTGGCGAAGTCTGTATTTGCAAGAAAGTTAGTGGGAGCATTACGGCATTTCTGATAAGTATATGTGAATGACATATTGTTGATCGGAAATAATGTAGAATTATTCTGTAAAGCATAAAGGAGTGTTTGAAAGGAGTTTTTCAAAGAAAGACTTCGGTGAAGCTTCTTACATATTGAGCTTCAAGATCTATAGAGATAGATCAAGACGCTTGATAAGTTTTTCCAATGAGTACATACCTTGACAAGATTTTGAAGTAATTCAAAATGGAGCAGTCAAAGAAAGAGTTCTTGCCTGTATTACAAGGTGTGAAGTTGAGTAAGACTCAAAGCCCGACCACGGCAGAAGATAGAAAGAGAATGAAAGTCATTCCCTATGCCTTGGCCATAGGTTCTATAAAGTATGTCATGCTGTGTACCAGATCTATTGTATACCCTGCACTGATTTGGCAAGGGAGTACAATAGTGATCTAGGAGTAGATCACTGGACAGCGGTCAGAATTATCCTTAGTGAAATAAGGATATGTTTCTCGATTATGGACGTGACAAAAAAGGTTCGTCGTAAAGGGTTACATCGATGCAAGTTTTTGACACTGATCTAGAAGACTCTAAGTCTCAGTCTAGATACATATTGAAAATGGGAGCAATTAGCTAGAGTAGCTCCAAGCAGAGCATTGTTGACATAGAAATTTGCAAAATACATGCGGATCTGAATGTGGCAGACTCGTTGACTAGGATTCTCTCACAAGCAAAACATGATCACACCTTAGTACTCTTTGGGTGTTAATCACATAGCAATATGAACTAGATTACTGAATCTAGTAAACCCTTTGGTTATTGGTCACATGGCGATGTGAACTATGGGTGTTAATCACATGATGATGTCAACTATCAAAGTTAATCACATGGTGATGTGATCTAGATCATTGACTCTAGTGCAAGTGGGAGACTGAAGGAAATATGCCCTAGAGGCAATAATAAAGTTATTATTTATTTCTTTATTTCATGATAAATGTTTATTATTCATGCTATAATTGTATTAACCGGAAACATAATACATGTGTGAATACATAGACAAACAGAGTGTCACTAGTATGCCTCTACTTGACTAGCTCGTTAATCAAAGATGGTTATATTTCCTAACCATAGACAAAGAGTTGTTATTTGAATACATCATTAGGTGAATGATCTGATTGACATGACCCATTCCATTAGCTTAGCACCCGATCGTTTAGTATGTTGCTATTGCTTTCTTCATGACTTATACATGTTCCTATGACTATGAGATTATGCAACTCCCGTTTGCCGGAGGAACACTTTGTGTGCTACCAAACGTCACAACGTAAATGGGTGATTATAAAGGAGCTCTACAGGTGTCTCCAAAGGTAAATGTTGGGTTGGCGTATTTCGAGATTAGGATTTGTCACTTCAATTGTCGGAGAGGTATCTCTGGGCCCTCTCGAGAATGCACATCACTTAAGCCTTGCAAGCATTGCAACTAATGAGTTAGTTGCGAGATGATGTATTACGATACGAGTAAAGAGACTTGCCGATAACGAGATTGAACTAGGTATTGGAATACCGACGATCGAATCTCGGCTAAGTAACATACCGATGACAAATGGAACAACGTATGTTGTTATGCGGTCTGACCGATAAAGATCTTCGTAGAATATGTAGGAGCCAATATGATCATCCAGGTTCTTCTATTGGTTATTGACCGGAGACATGTCTCGGTCATGTCTACATTGTTCTCGAACCCGTAGGGTCCGCACGCTTAAGGTTACGATGACAGTTATATTATGAGTTTATGTATTTTGATGTACCGAAGCTTGTTCGGAGTCCCGGATGTGATCCCGGACATGACGAGGAGTCTCGAAATGGTCGAGACATAAAGATTGATATATTGGAAGCCTATGTTTGGATATCGAAAGTGTTCCGGGTGAAATCGGGATTTTACCGGAGTACCGGGAGGTTACCGGAACCACCCGGGAGCTATATGGGCCATGATGGGCCTTAGTGGAAAAGAGAAGAGGCAGCCCTACATCGGCTGCGCGCCCCTCCCCTCCCTTGGTCCGAATAGGACAAGGAGAGGGGGCCG
>NC_041380.1:5589651-5601332 GCF_002162155.2 Triticum dicoccoides
GGCGCGCCCTCCTTGGCCGGCCGCCTCCCCCCCCCTTTAGTCCTTTATATACAGAGGCAGGGGCACCCCAGAGAGACACAAGTTGATCCACGTGATCATATTCTTAGCCGTGTGCGGTGCCCCTTTCCACCATAGTCCTCGATAATATTGTAACAGAGTTTAGGCGAAGCCCTGCTGCAGTAGTACGTCAAGATCGTCACCACGCCGTCGTGCTGACGGAACTCTTCCCCGACACTTTGCTGGATCGGAGTCCGTGGATCGTCATCGAGCTGAACGTGTGCTAGAACTCGGAGGTGCCGTAGTTTCGGTGCTTGATCGCTCGGATCGTGGAGACGTACGACTACATCAACCAAATGCTTCCGTTGTCGATCTATCAGGTATGTAGATCATACTCCCCCTCTCGTTGCTATGCATCACCATGATCTTGCGTGTGCGTAGGAAATTTTTTGAAATTACTACGAAACCCAACACCCCACCCACCGGCCATCTGCCTAGACCAAGTGCGTTGCGGAGGAGGGTGCAACCCTGGGCGGTGGCGGCGGCGCAGCCCTGGCAGTAGGTGCCGTGGCAGTAGGCACCGCAGCCCGCGGTTGCGCCGGCGCGGCTGGAGCCGAAGCATGCACCGGAGCAGCCGCCACAACCCTGGCAGCAGGCACCGCGGCCCACACGGGCACCGGCGCGGCCGGGCCATGCACGGGAGCAGCTCCAGCAGCCCCCGAGGCCGTCTTCGTCACAGGCGCAGTCTTCGCCGGTGGCGCAGCTTTTTGCGGCATCACGACCCCGCCGACCGGCAACACCGCAGACTCGCCGGACGGGCCAGGAATCTTCCTCACGCGCCCAACGGCAATGGCAGGGAAGCCTTGTCTCCCGCGGCGGCGAACCCTGGAAACAGCACCACAACAGGATAGACGAGGCGCTCGTGCATGCGACTGGATTCGATCCGATACCTCGTCATGCACGTTGGTCTCCTCAGGCAGATCGCAGGGAGCTGGTTTTGCCTGAGCCTCCCGCCAACAACTCTCCCAGGCCCGACGGCCCTAGCGCAGGCACAACCACGCTGCGGCCCGCCGCTTCCAGCCCATTAGAGCCCAGCAGCATATTCAAACGCGTGATCCGCTCCGCTCGAATCACGCCCGATCGGTCTATCGCCGGCGCCGGCGCCTGCACCGCCGACGGCCGCCGTTGCTTTTTCCTCTTCACTATCTTCCACGACCCTTCCGTAATGAAATCTGATAAAATCGGTTTGGTAGACTCACCTTGGGAAGAGGTCCCTTCCACGGCTGGATCGCCGTTGCCGCCGTCTGTCGATGAACCACGCGTCTGACGATTTCGATCTTGTCCTCTGCCCGCAAGCCACTCCTCGCCGGATCGTCGGACGGAATCGGCATGTCCACCAACAGAGCCACCTCTTCCTCAGGATATCCCACCGCAGGTCTTCGCAAATCGCATCAGATGGGGTGGGGGACGAAGGCGCCCTAAGGCCCGCCATCCGAATCGCCATCGTCGTCGTCGGAGTCGCCGGTGCCAGCCACAGCCAGCGCCCAAAACCGGCCCCCACGTGCCTCTCGCTGGCGGAGTTAGCAGCGGCGATCCCCCGAGTCAGCCCCGAGGTCACCCCTCGAGTGCCCGCCGAGTCGCCATATGTTCAACAAAAAGGAGGCTTATTGGGCCGTCGGGGGAGAGGGGCGGTTCCCCCAAGGCTAAAAACCTCCATTGTTGTCTGCCATGCATCCTCTCTAACGCTAGCGTCCCCGCCTCTCCACCTGATACAACAGCATCTCCGTCATCATCTTGACTATTAGTCCGACCTGTCTAATACAAACATTGTAGTAATTTGTTGGCAAATATGACACTCTGTGCTATGAGTTGTTTCTACATGACTCGTTGCATCTGCACATCTGTGTTGAGTAGTTATTTGGTTTATGGCATTAATTAGTGAAATAGTATAAAGATTGGTTGTACATATCTGTGTTAAATTTTGTGCTACCATTTGTGGCATTTGTACGATTGCACACATTAAGGTAACACATAGGACTTGCAATTACAAAACAGTAAAATGCAGCTAGCTAGGAGCCTTCACACTGATTTGAAGTCCTCAACTGTCAGATCACTTTGATAGACGTCTAGGATTTTCGCTCGGTCATCCCCTAGCTTCTTTATGCTAATTAATCCTTTCACATGGTACACGGGCCGCTGCTCCGCCGAGCGAGCGGCCAGTCACATGGTTAATCGGGCCATGAAGAGGTCCGGTCAATTGGAAAACCTTTCTAGCCTGATTCCTTCGCTCCCGCGTGGCAGTTCGTCTCGAATTTTAATCTCTAGCCCTATCGCGGGTTGCTCCCTGTCACTCGATGCTGCGCCGCCGCCGTCATGCGTCACGTCAGTGAGATTACACTACACGCGTGCCTCGTCATTTGTCCTCTACTGTTCATCCGCGGCCCCCACGACAGATCCCTTCTTTCCTTTACATTTCCCTGTTGCGTTCTTCCATGGGGGCTGCGGTGGCCGCACGAGTCATCGGTGTTAGAGTTGTGTCGAATATTATTGTACGAGGTAGGTTACAGTTGGACTTGGTTTTGGATTGTGTGTAGATAGGGTAGGATTTGTGCCCTAGGGCCAGTTCTTTTCACCTCTGGCTTATGCAGAAGCCACTGTGGAAATAAGCCCCTGACAAGCCGCTGTGGAAATAAGCTCAGTGAAGATAAGCCATCTAGTTCTTTTTAGCCTCTGTCCGTTTAGCTTATTTTCTATATACACAATAAAAAGTCTGCAATACCCCCTAAATTCTGTTTTGATGGAATAATAATTGGGTTATTCTGTAGTGCTTAGCCGCAAATACGAACATATTTTTTTTTGAAACATCGCTTAATTGTAACAAGTCCACATAAGGAATATCGTTGTCGCACATATGGAAAATAAAAATAAATGTACGTAGTACTTGTGAAGAAAGAAAGATATTCTATATATTACATGGTTCTCCCAACAAAAGCATACACAATAAAGCTAGTCATCAAGGAAAGACACTCGCAGCAATAGCATCTCGTACGCTACCCATATTGCCTTCATCATAGGGTGCAAAGTGATGAGAAGCGCTCTCCTCGTGAACATAGGATCCATTCTCAACTATGTCAAAATGCTCATCAGGTAGTTTGCTCTCACGGATGTAGTTATGAAGACAAGTACATGCAGTAATTATCATTGTTTGTGTTTCAACTTTGTAACGCCTAATGCCAAGAAGGATTCGCCATTTCATCTTGAGAACACCAAAAGTTCTTTCGATGACGTTTCGTAGTGAGGAATGTAGATGATTAAAGGTCTCATTTCTCCCTCGTGGAGGTACTTGCTGGAAATCAGGTACATGGTACCGTTGTCCTTTGTACGGTGCTAGATAGCCATCTCTGTTTGGATAGCCTGAGTCAACAAGATAGTATTTTCCTATACAGGAAACAAAAATACAATGAAGAGCGATAATTTAAAGCAAAAGGCTAGTGTAAAAAAATGCATGTACGAGTCATTACCATTCGGAGGGTGTGGGAAATTGGGATATTCAGCTCGTGCATCAGCCCATACACGGGTGTCATGAACAGATCCAGGCCATCCAGCAACAACAAAAATGAACCTCATATCAAAATCACATATTGCCATGACATTCTGAGTGGTGACACCTTTTCTATTGCGATATTTGGGCTGCTCTTTTTCAGGCACAATACAAGGTATGTGTGTTCCATCTATGGCCCCAATGGCATCCTTGAAGTGAGGCCAAAATCTTGGTTTTTTAAGCGAGTCATGAACTTGGGTGAAAGTTTCATCTTTGGGTCGTACGTAATCACCAGCCATACGATATACACACATTAAAACCTCTTTAAACTTTTTGTTAATGGTAGACCGACTGTGTTCAAATCGATCTGCAATATTGTCGATGGTCTGGCATGTCCCCAAAGTCCATAAAAATAGTGCTAATGCTTCTTTACTTGACATGTTGCAAGTTGACTTTAAACCGTATTTCTCAACTAGCATGTCATGCAATGGGTAAAACACTGACCTCCGCATCCTAAACATTGAGTAGAATGCTTTTGGATTCATCTCTTTCTCTTGCACCCATTGCAACCCCGTCATCATTGGTGCTCTTCTAGGTGCATAGGGCACCCTCTCTTTGCTTTGAAGATAATGTGCCATTGCAAGAATGCAGAAATCTAATTCTTCATCTTCATCCTCAACAGAGATATCCATCTGTCGCATAAAGAACACAATATAGATGCATTATAATTTGGTACACAGAAAAACAAAATAATTTGAGCCATCAAAAACGACACATGGCATTAAAAACGACTAGAAAAAAGATCCACGATGCATACGAATTGATGACAAATGATCCAGTTTCCCTATATTACAATCTGAGTGCAAACAAGAGGTTCCAAAAAAAAACATAGGTTCACGACAGTACAAGTCGATAGCAAGTAATTTTGTTCAAAGCAAATAACATCACAGAAGTTCTAATCTTTTTTCATAAAGAGATCCCATGTCCGCTTGATCCATTCAAGCCTCACACTAGGAGCCTCATCCTTGAGGGCACTGAATACATCACGATGTTCCTTCTTCGTAAACAGCTGTAGAGCATAGAAATACACATCACTTCCAGGCCGACATCCATCGTTCACCACCATGGTCGTCATCTCTTTTATCTCATCTCTCACATGATCCACATTTGTTTGAGACATCGCCGAATTGCGGCTAATCTCCCTCCTCTCCCAAAGGTCAACCATACGGTTAAATACCATTTTATCATCACTATCTTTTGCCGCCTTTTGGACCATCTTGGGACTCGGTGAATAAGGACATGATCTCTTCTTTCGACCTTTAGATGAAACATTGGTGGGTGTAACTTGGTTAACATCTAACTCACATCCCGAGCCGTCCTCATTATCCTCTTCAATGTTAATATGAGAGGCATCAACTTGAGACGAGGGAGTTGCGACCCTTGCATATGCATTCGTCACACTATGGTCATCAAATATAAAACTCATTCTTTGCTCATCAACTAATGGAGCATATCGAAACTTGGCGGCAATCTCATTTCTCTGCAAAAATATCACACAAATAAATTAATTAAGAAAGTGGATGGCAAAAGTAACAAGTAAAAGTAATATGAATGCTTCAATACCTGTATCTCAGTCGCCCACCATTCATCAGTAGCTGCAATGCTCCTAGTAACAGGATCTATTCCAATTCCAGATGCCTTTTGGTTCAACGTCTTCCAACAATTGTACTCTTTTTTAAGTAAATCCCACCTATTCTTGAATTGCTTGCGAACATAATTTCTGTTTGTCCGCTCATTGAACTTTCTTATCATATTTTCGTACCCAATTGGGCTCAAATGTCCATCAGAACGGTTATTTGCATTCACTTCTTCAACACAAATGTCAAGGAAAATTTTATGGGCAACAGGATCCCAATTTGCTTTCCCAGATTTACCTTTATCCATCTATCATAAAATGAATGTTACAATTTTAATCAAATAACACATAACCCATACCAGATAACCCTTAGCAGTAATAAAATCCCACTATATTTAATAAAAATATTAGCTCACTGCCACAACACCAAATTCATACATGACAGTATTTTTGGTCATATAAATACACGTACATAGCAATCAGTGTACAATTAGAAGTAATTTTGTTCACTCTCTAATGTGGCATATGTTGGCCCAGTCCGTGCGCCGAGTACTTCCGACGACGGCGATGAAGAACGACGACGACCAGCACGAACAAAGCTAAGCTGACTAGTTGTTTTTGCCCCAAGCTGGCTAGACCTTCGAGCAATCGATTAGGAACACCAAGATAAGACTCGCACATCAAGCTGCTGGACGATCTTTGCTTTGATCTTTATAGAGCTACTAGTACTAATACTAATGTACGTGTAGATCATTCGGCCGATTGCCACAGGAGCGTATCTGTAGGCAGCTAGCAGTCCTACCCAGTGACAATTGTTCAAACCTACACAGACACGTACACATGTATTGAACCCCGGACACAGATAGATGCCATCGCATGACATGGTTTATAACATCATGCATCACATGCAGAACTGGAAAGAAGTCCGGAGGAGAAAGATAAAAGGACAGACGGGTGCTTACCTTGGTAAGAGCTTGGACGGGGACGATCGGACTGGAGCTTGCCGTGAAGATGGGAGTAGTGTGGAGGCCGGATGTGCAGCAGGACGGGAAGCAGCAGAGGGACGGGCGGAGGCCAGCGATTGCGACGTTGGGGCAGGATAGCGACGTTGGCTAACCTCCCTGCATGGCGTCGGGAAGGACGGCGACGGCGGCGACGGCGGCGGCTCGCTGGACAAGAGGCGGCGGCGAGGAAACCTAGCAGACAAGCGAAGCTGATGATGCGTCGGGAGAGATGCCTTCGATGCCAGGGGTTATATCTTTCGCGGGTGGCCTTTTTGTTGTAAATACTGCCAACGCCGAGGGCATAGCGATGTACCGCTTCAGTTTTTAAAGGGCTGCGCTCGGGAAGCTGCTCTCCCCTGGCTTCTCCCCAACATGAAGGGACCGGCTGTGGCTGGAAATTAAGCTCAATACAAAAAAGCGAGTTCTTTTCAGCTTAGGCTTATTTTCCACAATAAGTCGTCCATAAGCCAGAAAAGAACTGAGCCCTAATAGGACAGTTTTATCCTAGGCTTCTCATATATATCGGGGATAGACAACTGATGTAACCTATGCCAACATAATAGCACGGGCACGCGGGGGAGCCGGCGGCGTGTGCCGGCGCCCGGGCGGCCGGGGTGTGCGGTATTGTGACGGTGTCATGGGGAGGAGCGCCCGTAGTCATGCCCCGGGGATGTAGTCATGATGGTGAACCTCGTTAACAAATCTCGGTATCGTGCTTGTGTAGTTGCTTGGTCCTTAGTAGATCGACGGAGCGCCTCGGATTTATTCTAACAAGTGGTATCATGAAAAAGGTTCGAGAAGGTCGCCGATTGTTGATCTGGAGGATGGATCGTCGTCATGTTTCGGGACAAAGACGATGTGCGGAAGTGATGTTCCGCGGAGGTCGTCTGGTGCTCTCTCGACGAGATCGGAAAAAGCAACCCGCGTGCGGCGGCAGGAGTCTTACGTCTCGGAGCGGCTGTACTAGGGCAGGCGCGTGGCTCTGGCCGAGGCGGACCGAACAAGGGCTAGGCCAAGGCGTGGTTGCCTAAGTGGGCACTGGGTTCCAGGACCAGCGTGACGCGAAGACGGACAGGGCTGCCAAGGATAACGCGAGATTTTGTTGCTGGAAAAAAGAGTAGCCTGCACACGGTGATGGAGTTTACGTGGCATGGATAGCAACATGAAAGATAATGACATTGGGAGTTGTGGCACATGCTTGGTGCACCACGGAGGCTACCTGAAAGTTATTTTTTCTTTTGGATGTGTTGCTAATTACAACGTGTTTCTATCTTGTTGATGGCAGGACTACGAACATGCGCATAAGGCTTGGAGAAGTCTAGAGTGCGTTATGCAGATCATGCAAACACATGGTGTCAAGCAATGCATGGAGAAGTGCTGGGCGGACACGACGTAGGGTGGAGCATGATTGCAGTCGGATAACTTCGTCTGGGTCGGACTGGAAGTCTGATGGATCGACGGGGATGTTGGTCAAAGTAGAAGACGGCGGTGATTTCAGCGACGACGATATAGGAGCGTGATGCTGATGGTGTCCAACTTCTGGGGCGTGGAAACACGTGGTGCAGGCCTGAGGGCTTGTGCGGCTTCGACAGACTATGGCGCGGGATTGATTCAAGACGGTGCACATGAGAACTTGAAGTCGCAGGGCGCGGGAGGGTGGCACGTACAACCACCATGAAGTCATATTGAAGGTGGAGCTGGGGTCTTATGGACGACTTCACTCTGTGCTGATGGAGGGGCTACGGCGTAAATGTATGAAGAGTCGAAGCCTATTTCAGCGGGATAGCGAGAGACACGTGGATCGGACTGGGGCCCAATGGTCTGATGGAGACGTGATACTCGGCATCGGTCGGTGATGATCGATGGTTCTCTGCAGTGGGGGGGTTGAGGCAGTGTGGGCTAGCTACCCGGGAGACTCGACTAGGACAGCAGAGACTCGACACGGTGATAGCGGCGAGGCGTGCGGTAAGCACGGGACACAGCGACAGGCCAAGGCATTGGTCATCAGACATGTGGTCAGATAAAGTGTGCAGAGGGTGTTGAAGCAGTGTTGACGAGTACCGGATTCAAGTTGGTGACTAGGTCTATCGGTGCCGGTTGATGGACAGGAGTTGACCATGGAGAATCTGATAAAGTGACGGAAAGTCTGAAATTGTCAAAACAGAGAGAGTACATGGCCGTATATTCTGTGGTGCTCGGTGCACATAGCAAGGTGCGGATGACAAGACAGAAGGAGGTGGAGTGCTATAGCTGTGGGACATGCCAGAGACTATCCGGGAAAAAAAGAATGAGACAACTGCGAATTTGACTCAGGATGACATAGGGTGACGGTGAAATTCCTTCAACTTTCAGACAGACGGTTAAGAAAGAGCAGTGATGTTGAGTTCGGGTAACTCTTATATGTGGCATCCAATATGTGAGTTGTTCATTTTCACGCAGACAGTGATCGGTGTGTGATGTCATTGAACGGATACTCTGGAAGTTGGAAGCACAAGGTAGAGTAATGAGGAACTTAATTTTGCTCGAGTGTTGACTGTGAAGAAGACGAGAAGGGACTACAGTTGCAGGTGGAGTCACGTGAAGTCTGGGAGTAGCAGCGGTGCTCATGACGTATCTCAAGTCCAATGTACGTGGAGGTTTGACGCACGGACGAATTCAAGGTGGTGGAGAATATTCGCCAAGGTGGAGTTTGTTAGAGTTGTGGCGAATATTATTGTACGAGGTAGGTGACAGTTGGACTTGGTTTTGGATTGTGTGTAGACAGGGTAGGAGTTGTGTCCTAATAGGACACATGTATCCTAGGCCTCTCATATATATCAGGGGTAGACACACGATGTAACCTATGCCAACATAATAGCACGGGCACGCGGGGGAGCCGGCGGCGTGTGCCGGCGCCCGGGCGGCCGGGGTGTGCGGTATTGTGACGGTGTCACAGGGAGGAGCGCCCGTAATCATGCCCCGGAGATATAGTCATGATGATGAACCTTATTAACAAATCTTGGTGTTGTGTTTGTGTGGTTGCTTGGTCTTTGGTAAATCGACGGAGCGCCTCAGATTTATTGTAACAGTCGGTATCCATCCCAGGCTATCCTCCGTGGGCGTTCGTCTCCGTGCTCTTAGCAGCTGTAACACCACGCCCATGTCCGCGTGCTTTCCTATACGCCAGGTCTGCCATCCATGTTGCTTAGTTTCGATCTTGCCGACCTTCTATCTCCATGCAATTGGTGTGATGCTGAGCTGGGGAAAGAAATTCGCTACCCTGTGCCACGGTTACCACACGGAAGCTGGTAGATCTCATATCTGTTTTGTGCTCGTGCTTCAAAAATTTTATTCGAGGTAAGATTTACTAGATGAGGTTCTGTTTGTGCGCGCATTTTATTCAGTGTCTGGTCATTCTGTTTGATGCTTAGATCCAAATGCCCTATAGGGTTTGAGGAATGGTGTGCCTCTCCTCTCAAATTGCAATTATTTATGAATTGTTTTGTTGACCAGGTGCAGATAAGCCTTGGCTCATGAATGGATATTCGATGAGGATGTTTCTTTACTACACATTAAACATTGTTATGTGTGTTAGATATTAAAAAGTGGAGGGTGTATTCACTAGCGCGGCATGTTGCCTAGCTCGAGGTCACTTGTTCGAGTCCCATTTTCCCTTTGTACTGATAGGTGGGACCAACCGGTCATAGACTACAACATTAGAAGAAGTCCCAATAAGAAAGGAGGGCGAGAGGGGCGGTTCCCCCAAGGCTAAAAACCTCCATTGCTGTCTGCCATGCATCCTCTCTAACGCTAACGTCCCCGCCTCTCCACCGGATACATCAGCATCTCCGTCATCATATTGACTATTAGTTCGACCTGTCTAATACAAAAATTGTAGTAATTTGTTGGCAAATATGACACTCTGTGCTATGAGTTGTTTCTACATGACTCGTTGCATCTGCACATCTGTGTTGAGTAGTTATTTGGTTTATGGCATTAATTAGTGAAATAGTATAAAGATTGGTTGTACATATCTGTGTTAAATTTTGTGCTACCATTTGTGGCATTTGTACGATTGCACACATTAAGGTAACACATAGGACTTGCAATTACAAAACAGTAAAATGCAGCTAGCTAGGAGCCTTCACACTGATTTGAAGTCCTCAACTGTCAGATCACTTTGATAGACGTCTAGGATTTTCGCTCGGTCATCCCCTAGCTTCTTTATGCTAATTAATCCTTTCACATGGTACACGGGCCGCTGCTCCGCCGAGCGAGCGGCCAGTCACATGGTTAATCGGGCCATGAAGAGGTCCGGTCAATTGGAAAACCTTTCTAGCCTGATTCCTTCGCTCCCGTGTGGCAGTTCGTCTCGAATTTTAATCTCCAGCCCTATCGCGGGTTGCTCCCTGTTACTCGATGCTGCGCCGCCGCCGTCGTGCGTCACGTCGGTGAGATTACACTACACGTGTGCCTCGTCATTTGTCCTCTACTGTTCATCCGCGGCCCCCCACGACGGATCCCTTCTTTCCTTTACATTTCCTTGTTGCGTTCTTCCATGGGGGCTGCGGTGGCCGCACGCGTCGTTGGCATCCATCCCAGGCTATCCTCCGTGGGCGTTCGTCTCCGTGCTCTTAGCAGCTGTAACGCCACGCCCATGTCCGCGTGCTTTCCTATACGCCGGGTCTGCCATCCATGTTGCTTAGTTTCGATCTAGCCGACCTTCTATCTCCATGTAATTGGTGTGATGCTGAGCTAGGGAAAGAAACTCGCTACCCTGTGCCACGGCTACCACAGGGAAGCTGGTAGATCTCATGTCTGTTTTGTGCTCGTGCTTCAAAGTTTTCATTCGAGGTAAGATTTACTAGATGAGGTTCTGTTTGTGCGCGCATTTTATTAAGCGTCTGGTCATTCTGTTTGATGCTTAGATCCAAATGCCCTATTGGGTTTGAGGAATGGTGTGCCTCCTCTCAGATTGCAATTTACAAACCTGGCTAATTCTATATAAAATTTAATGTTCCAAAATTTTTACAGGCCAGGACCGAACAATTCAAGATGTTTTGATTGCAGGCCTATCCTGTGACACAACACCGTACCAATGAAAGTGCTCTATCAGACATTGTTATCTAAGGTACTATTTGTTTAGACAAAGTCGGTGTTGGATCCATGAACTTTGTTGATTAATTATAGATTGTTCTCTAACTGATGGATGTGGTGTAATATGCCATTCTTTGTATAAGAAAATCAAATGATATGGTTTATTCAAATTCTAGAAGCATCAATAATATTCTGAAAGATGAGCGATGACGCACATGAGGGAGTACAAGCCAAGTCCTTGCAGGATAATATGCAGCCATCAGTGCGATTCGTTTCCTTATGCTAACACAATTTGTGCACATATAATTGTTTCAACTGCTTGATGAAACGAATTAACATGTGGTGCACTATGCAAACAACTGACAATCTGAGAACGCTCGTTAATATCACTAAGGTGCTTATTATTATTATTTTTGAAAGAAAGGGG
>NC_041380.1:5601622-5609644 GCF_002162155.2 Triticum dicoccoides
CCCCAATATTATATATCGAAGCAGAACAGACAACATCCAGTTTTGGACCGAAACTAAAAGTTACTACCAATGGGGGAACTACGCCACCCAACTCGACTGAGAGCAGAAGTTCTCTCACAGCTCACGGAAGCAGTACCATAAGAAACTCTATTCAGCAACTACTCTTTATTACATGACCCATGAAAAACAACAGAAAGAGTGAAATCGAAGCCAGCCAACAGCTCCTTCCTCTCTCTCCTTCCTCCTGTTTTATCACGCGTCCCTCCCCTGCTTCAGCTCCAGGCAATTCGCATCAGCTCCCCACGCCGCTTGTCCAGCAATAGGATACATCTTTGGAGTAGAGTAGCTTGGGCACCGTCGCAGAGAACTTTCCATTGGTGCAAATAACATCTTAGTTTTGCAAGAATGCAGTTTATATTTTTCCACTTTTGTCCCTGAAAACAGAAATTGTTTCTCAGTCTCCATAGAATCCACAAGGAAGCAGCAATTACCATATTCAGAATAGGTTTTTTCTTATGCATGTGCCAGAAGGCAAAGATATTTTCAAAATTGACTATTCTTTCTATCTCAAAAAATTCAGATACAAAATCCCAAACATGGCGATCAACCACACAATCAAAAAGCAAGTGTTGCACAGATTCAGGTTCGGTACAGAAGAGACAGGAAGGATCTTCCACATTTCTTCGTTTGGCAAGATTGTCTCTAGTCAGAATTTTGTTGTGCACACACAACCATAGGAACACATGAATCTTTTGAGGACAGAGGACCTTCCATAAATCATCTCTGATAGCAGAAGCTAACGCCCCCAAAGTTAATATGATGGTAAAAGGATTTAACTGAATAAATGCCATTTGGTTCTAATGTCCAGATTGACATATCAGATTCAGTTGACAAAGTAAAATGTTTTACAGTACCCAGCAATAGGTTCCAGCGGGCTAAACCCTCTTTATCAACACATCTCCTGAATGTTAGTTTAAGGTTCACACCATCCCACACCTGAGCAACAGTGCATTCAGTTTGATTACATATGCAGAAAAGGTCCCAGAATTGTGTCTTCAAGGAACATTCCCCTACCCAGATATCATGCCAAAAGTTAATTAATTCACCATTGCCCAGTCTCCATTTGTAAAAGTTTTTGGTAGCAGACAAGGCCCAGGTGATGCTCTTCCAGAAGGTAGAGCCCCCATCACCTTTTGTCCAGAGAAGATTAGGAGAGTTCACCCTATATTTATGCAACAAATTTTTTTCCAATCTGAATCTGTGTCATCAAAGAACCTCTTACCCCAGAAAGCAAGTAGGGCCATGTTAAATTCTTTGATATTGGGTATCCCCAATCCCCCAAACTCTTTTTTCCTAGTAACAAGTCCCCAGTTAGCTAAATGATACTTGTGATGGTCTCCCTCATCCCCTCAAAAGAAATGTGCCATCTGAGAGTTGATGTCATTGATAGCCCACTTAGGAAACTTGATAACAGACATAAGATAAGCAGGAATGCTAATCAAACATGCACACAATAAGACAATCTTCCCTCTATATGTAAGATATCTCCCAAGCCACCCAGAGATGCCTTTAATAATCCTGTCAATAATGGGTTGGATATCTTCTCTCCTCAAATTATCATAGTGCAGAGGAACTCCTAAATACTTAATTGGAAAAGATCCTTTCTTACAATAGAAAATCTGGGCAAATTCATTAGAAGCTGAATCTTCCATATTAATAGTCATCAGCTCACTTTTATGAAAATTAATTTTCATTCCTGATAAAGCTTCAAAGCAGGACAAATACCATTTAAAATTTCTGGCTTTATGGACAGAGTTTTCCAAGAAGAGGATAGTGTCAGACTCACCACCCCCCTTGGAATTATATTGGGCAGAAGCCCAGCAATCAAATCTTGTGAAGCAGCTTTTTTAAGCATTTTAGTAAAAACGTCGGCTACCAAGTTAAACAATAATGGGGAGTGTGGGTCCCCCTGTTTAAGCCCTTTCCCTCCAATGAAATAGTTCCCATTAGTGTCATTAATCCGTACCGCAAACGTACTATCAATTAAAGTACTTTTTATCCATGAAATCCACTTGGGGCAGAAACCCCTAGATTGCAGCATTTCAAATAAAAAAATCCCAGTTGGCTCGATCGTAAGCCTTTTCGTAATCCAGTTTAAGGACTAAACCTTGAGATCCAGATTTCTTAACCTCATGGATCACTTCATGAGCCATAACCCCGCTCTCCAAAATATATCTCCCCTTAATAAACGTTGTTTGGTTGGAGGAAATTAATCTACGACCCACAGGAGAGACCCTGTTAGTCATAGCTTTGGAGAAAATCTTTCACACCGCAATTACTAAGACTAATTGGCCTAAATTTCTTCATTTCCCTGGCATCAGCCTCTTTAGGAATAAGAACAATCAAAGCAAAGTTTAATCTCCGCATGTCTAGTTTCCCATCTTCAAAGTCCCTGACTAACGCCATAAAATCATTTTTGATCACATCCCAAAAGGTTTGGTAGAAGAGAAAGGACAAACCATCCGGACCAGGAGCCCCATGTGCATAGGACCCAAAAATAGCTTCCTTAATTTCTTCTTCAGAAAAATTCCTTTGAAGAAGATCGTTCTCTTCATTAGTAACTAAATCGTCCTCCTCCCAGAAGGAAGGGCCAAGGTGCACATTAAGTTTATCCTCTGTACCAAATAGGTTCTTATAAAAGGAAGTAGCTACATCTAACATCTCCTTGGTAGTGTAAACAGGACCATTGTCTCCAATTAATTCAGCCAAATGATTTTTCCTGTGCCTATGATTAGCCAATGCCTGAAAATATGCGATCTCTGGAACGCTGCCAAAAGGCAGTCTCTTCTTTGTTCCAGATATCCGTGAGTTCTTTCTTAATCTCCTCCATTATGGATCTGTCTACATCACTAATTTGATTCCTCTCGGAGAAGACATCAAGGATATCAAATTCGAGCAGAAGCTCTCTTTTCTTCTTTTTCATCCTAGCCTCTACATTGATACTCCAACCTCTCGCTTTTTTCCTAAATAATCTACACTTGTTCATCCAAATGTCAATGGCTGACTTGCCAGGAGCTGAACAGCTCCACGTTTTGATCACCATGGTTTTAAAATCCGGGTGGTCAAGCCACCATTTTTCAAATCGAAACAATTTTGGGGAGGTAACCCTCCGAGCTCCCGTGTCCAAAATAAGAGGCGTATGATCACTTCCAATGCATGGAAGTGCAGTTACCATCGAAAGAGGGAATTTAGTATCCCAGGTACCAGAAGTAAAAATTCTATCAATCGCAGCAAAGATAGGGTTGTTTTGATTATTACTCCAAGTAAACTTCCTATTAGCAATCTTGATCTCCATAAGGGACCACTTATTTATCCACTCATTAAAAAGGTAAGAAAATTGACTATTGATAATCCCATTGTTCTTATCATCAATTGATCTAACCAGGTTAAAATCTCCTCCCATCAAAACTGGGTATGTGAGATTATCCATAATATCATGCAATTCAGCAATGAACTCTAACTTATCTTCATTATAAGAAGTGCCATACACAGCCACTAGATGCCAAATGAACCCGTCGCTCTTATTTTTAACAGTGGCAATAATGCAAAATTTTCTATTTATGAATCCTATGATTTCAAACAAATCATTCTTCAGACCCATAAGGATCCCCCCAGCAGTCTTCTCTGCAGGTAAGAGCTGCCAAACAAAATCCTCTCTACCAGAAATGTATTTGAGAATATGACTATCAATTTTCTCTTTTTTGGTTTCAAAGAAACACACAAAATCCACATGGTTGTTATTAATAAAATCACGAAGGCACTGATTTTTCCCTGTTTGACCCATACCCCTAATATTCCAAAAGGCTCCGATCATTTGATCTTAAAATGGTGTGATAAGCCACATGGCTTCTTCTTGGTGTTCAGAACAGGGTTTTTCATCAATGGTCCTGCAGTGCCCCCAGCATCATTGATGGCCGAGTTGTCATTTACACCCTGGGTACTCTTATCATCTATATTTTCCAAATCTAAACTATCAGGGAGAACAATCTCCAGGTTATCATCCGCAAACTTGAGACCACGAGCTTTCTCAACATCAACCATATGCATAATAATATCTTTTTGCTCTTGAGCATCCATACCAATGCATAAATCAACTTTACTAGTATTTAAAGCCAGAACTTCAGGATCAAGGTGCTTATTTGGTATATCATTTCTTCTATTCTGAATAAGTGATGTTTAATGGAGCCCTTGACATCTACCATGGATTTCAGACATTCGCATTGCCACTATATTATAAGTTAAGCAAGGTTTTAGTTACCGGACAAAATTTCGAGATTTCCCATAGTTACTATGTATTTTCATGCCCCTCGGTAAATCCCCGTACCGACCAAAAAATACCATTTTTTTGAATTTTTTAACTTAAACACTCCATTTATAGTAAAGTACGTTAGGATCTAATTAATTCCATGAGAGTGGGATTTAGCGTGTTGGTAGCAATCTAGTTTCTGTCTTAAGAGGTCTCTGGTTTAAATATTCGTTCATTCACTTATTTGAATTCAAAATTCAACTATAAAATTCGTTCGAAATATTCTCGGTATTTTTTGGTAACTGTGGTAACCACATTTACCAGTCGCCCTCGGTAAAAATGCCTGATGAGCCACAACCGCGGGCGCACTGACGGGTCCCCGCAGCCGCATGCTGGACGCCGCCGGGTTTGCGTGCGCAGGAGGGCGAACTGCCAGGCGAGCCGCCATGTGTGCCTGCTGGCCGCAACCGAGGGCGCGCTGACGGGCCGCCGCAGCAGTGTGCTCGACGCCGGCGGGCGTGCGTGCGCAGGAGGGCGGACCACCAGCCGAGCCGCCGCAGCCGTCGCATGCGGGAGCGCCGGAGGGTGCTGCCGGCAGGCGCAGGAGAGCAGGCAAGCTGCGTGCGGGTAGGCGAGCTCGCGTACAGCCGTGCTGGACACCTCTGTAGCTCCTGGCGGCCGTGCCGCAGCAGCATGCGTGCACGCGCAGCAGCCGTAGCTGGCGCCGGGAGCCAGGTACCGTTGCCGCTTCCCTCGGGGCGTGGTGGTTATGGAATGCCAGAGCTCATGCGCGCCAGGGCTGTTGCGCTCAAGCCGGGCCGCGCGCGTGCCGGAGCATGGCATGTCCTGCATGCTAGCATAGGCTGCCGCGCTCGCGTGCTCACCTAGCTGTGCGTGCGGCCGCGCTCGAGCTGGCCGCCGTGCTCCGTAGCCATGCTAGCGTTAGCTAGCTTGCTTCTGGCCGCCGCAGCTGCTGGCCACAGCCACTTGCTGGCGCAGCCGCGGGCTTGCTAGCTCATTGGCCTCGTACGTGCCCTGCCTGTTGGCCCACAATGTGATCGACGAAATGACAGAGAAAATAAGAGGAAAATTTGAGGGGTGTGGTTATTTGGCAGCAAATATGAGGAGTCAAAACGGACAAGCCCAGTCACTGTTTGGGCGTGTCCGCGGGCGTTCAAGGGGTCAAATTAGCAATCTTTGACTGAAGCTGCTCTTAAGATATCATTCTATGAAATAAAAAATAATGGAGTTTATTTTGGTGGCTCAAAATGAAATGAATTTCACAAGAAAATATTACTCCATCAAATTTAGGAGATCGGTTAGGTGCGGCCAAAACTTAGTGGAGTAAATTTACTCCACTAATATTTTACTTGGCCGATTAAACCTCTATTTTTTAGGGATCGATTAGAGATGCACTTTACGTGAACAAATTTGGACCGGAGAATATACCTGGTACACCCTTCGTTCCAAAATCTAGGAGGTTTTGGCAGTTCAATTTAAACCGCCAAACATCTTATATTTATAAACATAGATAGTAGAACATAGACCATTTGAGTTTTAGTTTCAACTATCATTAATTGTTGGAACATAGATCATTTAGGTCTAATAGGGTTAATACTTCTTTCAGATTTCACTATCATTAATTTTTGGATGGGCTCAGGAATCTGTGGCATATTTGTTTGAATTTGTATTTGTTCTGGGCTACAGATTTGTCAAAAAAAATATCATATTTTTATCATTGTTACAGTTCGTATAAGGTACAATACATTCTTTTGCTTAGTTTTAGTAGTTTGCTGGGTTATTTGGTCAACAATTGATCAAACATTCTACTCAAATATATATCCTACTATTTGTTTCCCACACTTGTATTTCAAACTTTCCACTGGTTATGCTGATTTTCAGCTTTAACTATGCAAGACATGAGTACAATATTAAATTTGTTTTGGTCAAAACTATTATATCCTATTGAGTTATATATATATGTGTGAACATGCAACCGTTGGGGGGCTAAGATGTAAAAGACCATATCCATGTAGAATACAGAGAGAGGAGGCTGGATAAGGCGCTCCAGTTTCCCCCTATTCCAGCTCTTCCTTCTACTATATTCGAATCTAGATTTGTTCAATATTTCCTTGATTCAGAACATATCCTACTAAGGAACTTCTACACAGACTGATTTCTCATCTGTTTGGAGTCCAGAGCTGTAAAAGTAATATTTGCTTTGTGTTCGTAGTTTGAGACAAGTCAATACACAATGCATGTTTAAAGAGATAACAACTGAGGAATTCTACAGGTAAAAGAAATTTGTACAATCAATTAGAACTTATGATACTTAAGCTTTGCTTGTCATGTGTAAATTGTTTCCGTCTCTGAAACCATATCAAGAGTCCAATTGCATGTTCGGCGCTTGCTATTGTGACTCAATATTCCCTCTTGCTCATGGCATGCTTTATCTTTTACCATGTGGCAACTTTAATTTCATTTTCACCTCTTTGGAATCCCCTCAAGAATTGCTTTTCAAAAATGCTTTGATGCCACCAAACTCAAAATTGCACCAATGCAAAATTATCCATATTGACATTTACAGTGATGGATGGTTTCTAATCAGGAGCTTGTTTTGGTGCTAAAATGGCCCATTTACTTCTAGACATTGAAATATGTGAATTATTATTGCGTGCAATATTTAGGAAATCGGTAACTGATAGCTACTCGGTCGGCTTGGGAGCAGTAATTAATATATCAATTGTCCTGTTAACTAGATTAATAGGTCGACCATTAATTGATAGATTAAATAGCAACCTGCCATCACAAGCTGCTAGCTATTGATGTCTAAGGCTAGTATTGCGGTTAGGGACGAACATTGAAATAAAAAGTGAATGGAACAGTGACAAGCAATGCTAGCAAACAAGAACTTTGTTTGTCTTTTATTCCCAAGCTTGAACTAGCACTGGTCGGGGTCACACATGATGGTGCACACCACTTTATTTTTCATCGTTACAACGATTGGTGCATCAACTAAGCAACGATGATCCATCTACCTATTAGCATAACGCTTGCATTTTTCATTGGCCACCAATGTCGGCTACTATGCTGGCAAATGGTGCCTTGGTGGTGGAGCACTCAGGTGGAACAAACACGTTGCACATGGTTGGAAGAGTTCCCAATACCAATGACCTGATCACCTCCAATTGAGCTGGTTGTTGAGGTTGGATGATGCCCTGACCCTGGACGAGCTGAAATAGTGGCCGCATGATCTGTATGCCTTGTTGTTGTTGTTGTTGTTGTTGTTGTTGTTGTTGTTGTTGTTGTTCTTGCTGCATGATGATGGAATGCACGACGCCATGGATGGCTGCGCACTGGAGCTGCTGAGGAATCTGTGCTAGTTGTTGGCAACATTGTTGCCGCATCACCTTGCAATCACTTCGTGGCAAGATCATTGACACGAGGGATGACACCAATGACACAGGGTTGCATTGCTGCAAGAGGTAATTCTTGCAGGGGTTCATCTGTTGTTGTAGGTATGGCTGAATCAATGGTTGTTGTTGCTGGGGGAATGGTTGTTGCGGTTGTTGGGGCTGGGGTAAAGGTTGTTGTGGTTGCTGTAACTGGGGAAATGGTTGTTGGGGTTGTTGAGGCTGGGGGAATGGTTGTTGTGGTTGTTGCGGAAATGGTAGTTGGGGTTGTTGGGGCTGGGGAAATGGTTGTTGTGGTTGTTG
>NC_041380.1:5610208-5621496 GCF_002162155.2 Triticum dicoccoides
GTGGTTGCTGGGGAAATGGTTGTTGTGGTTGCTGGGGCTGGGGAAATTGTTGTTGTGGTTGATGGGGGAATGTTTGTTGGGGTTGAGGAAATGCTTGTTGTGGTTGATGGGGGAATGTTTGTTGGGGTTGGGGAAAAATTTGTTGTGGTTGTTGGGAGAATGGTTGTTGGGGCTGGGGGAATGGTTGTTGTTGTTGTGGCCATTGTACTTGGCCACTAGGGTCGACCTGTATATTGGCGGTGGTGGTAGTTAGTGCCACCGCAATGATTGTCAGGATGAGTAAGGTCTTCATGGTGGATTTATGTTAACTATTACTTACTTGGATTTGATGATTGTGCTCGAGTTGTGTGAAGGATGGATGATGGTATGGAGTCTACATATTGCGGGCTCTTTTATAGCTACCATGATTAGGTTTCTTTTCATTGTTGCTTTCCATTTTAAAAGTGATTCGATGCTTATCGAATTGATTATTTGGTTTTTTGTGTTTGGTGGCACTACATACAAACATACTTTTGGAGTGATCATCAAAGTTGCCTTTTTATTGTACATGTCATCTAAGAGTGAGGAAAACTTGATAATTGGCAATGACTCATCTTACTCACTTTACATGTCAAACAATTATCTGGATTGCGTTCCTTTTGGATCTAAGTTTTTCATGTTGTACAAGTTGTTAGACATAAACCAAATCTCCATAGCGGGGGACTAAATTTGTATCCTTGTGCATGTTGTTAATATAGATCGGGCTAGAATTCTTATGTTCGTTCTGGACTCTTCTTCTTTCTTCAACTAACTTGTAGTGTTGTATAGTAGGATGGTAAGATGAACAAGCTGATAGTAATGTTGTACACGTCATCAATACATGACTCATCAAATTCTCCTTTTATGTCAAGGGTAGTAATGGTGTACACATTATCAATACATGACTCATCATATTCCCTTTCAATATCAAGGGTTGTAATTCTATGCAAGTTATTAATAAATATTAGATTAGTACTGGCTTTACACGTCTTAATTGATTCAAGTGTATTTGATGGTTTGTTCTGGCTTCAATTGATTAATTTATTGAACTAAGTTTGTATGTACTAACATTTGCTGCATTTAGTCGAAAAAGCAAGCAAGAAGAGGTGGTAAAATTGTCATTGAGTCAATCTTCTTGTTTGTTTAATTACCTAGTAACCACAGTTGACTCCTGAGCTTGTGAGCATATTTTTCCAAAATAAAAACTGCACTCAAGTTTTAACATGTACCCGGGTCTTGGTGTGTGCTCAGTCGTTTTTCTCGCCTATCCCCCGCCGAGGACGTCCCCGTCACGGGAGCACGCGATAGGAACACATAGCTGCTAGCGTCAGCATGGTGTCGCCCTTGCTGTTGGATTCCGCACCAGTGCTCAGTCCGCTATGGCTGACAACATCAACATCACCCCTGCCACCCTTTCCAACGGCCTTGGAAGATGCCCCCCTCGCGTGTTTGACACGGGGGTGGCTTGGGCTCTATCCTCGGACAACATCCAGGCTATCTCAGTCGTCCGCTCGTCCTCGACTAGGCGCACCATTCCTACATCAACGTTGGAGAAAATTGGATGAGATAAAACACTTCGTGCCGACCAATGGAAAAAGAATACGCGAAGATACCAGAGGTGCCGATTTGGCCACGCCGCACCTGACGCCAGCCTTGTTATTTTGAAAGTTGGCAGCTTTCCCTTTAAATGTAATGAGGGAGTTCAACTAATGGATTTGCCATCAAAAACTTTGCCCCGGATATCGGATGCGCCCGGGGTTGGCAAGCGCTGGATGCCACGGCCGAGAGCCACGTGCATAACTTGGTCCAACGTCAACTTGTTCATGACCTAGAGAGTCACCTTCTCGCTTAAATTGATCACCTCCTCTAAATCTTCCGAGTTGTTACCAGTACCCACGAAATGGAGAAAGTGTTCTCCGGGAACGCAATCTACTACATTAGTTGGTGTAGCCAAAGAAGAGGATATCCCCTTTTTTGACCCATTGGTCTTCAGACCAGACCCTACAGTGCCGCTCCTTGGTGTCAAGCGGTCGTCCGTGGAGGCGGCGCTGCGGCAGGATGTTTTATGAACCCTAAACCCTAAATAACTACATGAACTCATCATTTCTATCTATCATGCTAGGTTTAGATGGTAAACCTTGGGCCGCGGTGTAGACGTCGCCGGCGTAGCACGACGGGCCTTTAGGCAAGGGTCTACGACTTGATTCTAGCCGGAGACGACGTGTAAGAAGAGGAAGCCGCGAGATTTTTTGCCATTTCCGCGGCGGGGGATGACGGCGCGGTCAGTCACGGCGGAGGCGACATCGGACATCGGGCTATTCACGTCCGCGGCTCGGACGAGGACGCTGAGATGCGGCGTCGAACGGGGTTGGGACGGCGGCGATCGGCCAGTTGGAGAAATGGAACGGGAAATGGAACAGGAGGAGCATGATCGCCGGGCAGGAGACAAGATCACGCAACAGCCTTTTTTTACTGTACACGCGCGGCGGCCTTTTTATCTACATCAGCTGAAATGCACGTATATGAACGCGTAGCCTCGATGGTACGACAATCACCAAAACTTGAGTGCTGGAATTTGATCTACTTTTGGTGCAACCCAATAATCATTTCAGAATTCCTAATTAATGCTAGATGCCCACTTAGCTCATTCATACAAGGCAAGCGGTAGGACTAAAGTTTAGTCCTACATTGCTAGTTTAGTAGGAGTTGAACCTCCTTAATTAAGGGAGGTTGTTCTCTCCGTATGTATGAGCATGGGAAGAAGAGAGACGTATCGCGTGCTCCTCCCTGCTGCCCACCTCGCCTGGTCCTGATGCGCGCGCCTCCCGCCTCTTCGTTCATATTCTCTACATCATATGCTATTTGCATACTCTCTGTTAGATTGTATGGCTTGTCTTATCTCTGTTATTATAGTCATGTTTTATCTACTATTTCTGTTAATAAAATTTATAATAAATTGCTCATATTTCCAACAAACTTAACCATTCATAGGAGTTATTTGCATGCAGTTTGTCAACTACATGTGATAAAAGATTCAAAGTTTACTTATTATGTGCAGTGTGCATAGTGCAAACTAATAAAAACTCAGAAAAATAATAACTACATACCATTATATCTTACACGACCCGGCACAATGATAAAGCTAAGATTTTTCAACAGATGTGTATCCCAAAGCTAATTAATATTCATACAAATCAGGCATGGATCCCTCAGCCCATCCACAATGCTAGCTGAAGCACACAGAAGTATTAGGTGGAGCCGCCATTTTGTTAACTAGATGATACCCCACGTGCTGTTGGGAATATTTTGTAACAAATTTCAGTGTGATTCGTTGTATGAAACATGAATATTTGAAGTAATAATATAAGAAGCTAAAACTAAAAATATATAAAATTTATTATGTTTGATTACTATGTGGTTGTAATTTTTTATTAAATATATATAGCATAATAGAATGAGACTTCTCATTTCTATTTGCATGTTGAGATGGGTCTTTTTTTATGTATGCCATGATGAAGTGGCATGCTTTCATGTGCATATGGTAGTTGAGGTGGGCCTTTTCTTATGTATGTTGTGCGATGATGTGGCATGCTTGCATGTTAAGAAAAGTTAGTAGGGGCTAACTATTTAGATATAGAAGATTCACCAAAGCTCCGTTCCAGCCGACCTTCTAGCGTGAATGAACCGCCGCTCGGAGATGTCTCACGGGCACAACCTAGTTTATGGCAATGCCAGGCCCATATTGTTAATTTTGTACTTCCTCAATCCATATAGAGTGTCGCTATTATAATACCACATTAGTATAACTTTGTACTAAACCAACAACAATTAATATGATTGAGGGACTATCAAATTCTCACAAGTTCATCAGAAATACGTCATGACCATTTAATTCGACAGAAACTGCAATTCATCAATTTCATATCAATTTTTCACAAGTCTATCAACCGGGCTCGTGGTGTGATGTGAAAAAAGGAATCTCCTGATCTGTAAAAATCAGTTTGGGGATCTCACACTCCAGCCACGAAAGCCAGTCGACGGCCTCCATGAGGCAGGATCTCATCGATGGATATTCCTAGAGTAGAGGGAGAGGTCCGAGGCGGTAGTGGTGATCGTAGGGTTGCATGAGGCTCAAGAAGACTCGCACACTTCTGGCGGAGGGTGTGGTCTTGGCCAGGACATCATCGCGTGCGTCCATGCGCGTGAAGGAAATATGCCCTAGAGGCAATAATAAAATTGTTATTTTATATTTTCTTATATCATGATAACTGTTTATTATTCATGCTAGAATTATAGTAACTGGAAACTTGATACATGTGTGGATACATAGACAGAATATCGTGTCCCTAGTAAAGCCTTTACTAGACTATCTCGTTAATCAAAGATGGTTAAATTTCCTAACCATAGACATGTGTTGTCATTTCATGAACGGGATCACATCATTAGGAGAATGGCCAAGTCTAGCGAGCGGCCGGCTGCTCGCTTAACCTACGCGAGCGGCCGGCCTAAACTGGAAATTTTGTGTCCTCTTCTTAAGTAATCATCATAATTTAAGAAACATTTACACCTGGTCCTTAAATGTCTGCACAGTCATTCCTTCGATGCATGTGTTTTATTCTTTGGTGTATTTAATTTGTGGTTTCAAAATCTAAAAAAGCATAACTTTTAATCCGCGTGTCGGAATTAAGATCCGTTTTCGCCGCTGGAATCCTCGCGACGTGCTCTTCGAAACTAGATTTCGCATGGGGATGTTTCGACGAACTAGTCTTTCTGCCAACTAAACATCAATGTGTGTGCAACTAGACTAGATTGCCGCGCCAACTGAGCATATGTGTGTGTGCCAAAAAAGTCCTGCCAACTAAACATCAATGTGTGTGCAACTAGACTAGATTGCCGCGCCAACTGAGCATATGTGTGTGTGCCAAAAAATTCCTACCAACTAAACATCAATATGTGTGCAACTAAACTAGATTGCCGCGCCAACTGAGCATATGTGTGTGCAACTAGTGTCCTGCCAACTAAACATCAATGTGTGTGCAACTAGACTAAACTACAAGCCAACTGAGCATATGTGTGTGACTAGTCTTCCTGCCAACTAAATATCAATGTGTGTGCAACTAGACTACATTACAAGCCAACTAAACATCAATGTGTGTGCAACTAGACTACATTACAAGAGAAGGCTGCACATCGACTTTCATCGAGGCAATAGACTAGTTGCACATCAAAGTTGTCGTGGTTGCTAGGTTGCAATCTCATACGAAGGTGCAGCTCCAAACATTAGTTTTGGAAAAAAGTTGCAGGATGTAGTAATAAAGTTGCACAATACAGTAATAGAGTTGCACTATATAGATTCAAAGTTGGCATAAAAAAAATTCGTCAAAATATACCCATGCGGGATCTAGTTTCAAAGATCTCGTCGCGAGGATTCCAATGGTGAAAACGGATTTGAATTCCGACGCGCGGTTTGAAAGATATAGCTTTCTGAATTTTTGAAAACCCAAAATAAATGCAGATGGATCTGTCTTTCTCAAACTATAGGAGCAGTGTGAACACATTTAATGCCACACCTACATGCACTAGCAGACAAATAAATTAACACATGCATGCGCTGTGAGAGCGATGCCCCTCGTTTTGTCTAAAAAGTACGCGTGCACTTTGAAGAATTTAGGTAGGAGAATTATGTGATGGACAAGACCCATCCGTTAGCTTAGCATATTGATCGTTCAGTTTTATTGCTATTGTTTTCTTCATGTCATATACATATTCCATTGACTATGAGATTATGCAACTCCTGGATACCGGAGGAATACCTTGTGTGCTATCAAATATCACAACTTAACTAGGTGATTATAAAGATGCTCTACAGGTATCTCCGAAGGTGTTTGTTGTGTTGGCATAGAACGAGATTAGGATTTTTCACTCCGAGTATCAGAGAGGTATCTCTGGGCCCTCTCGGTAATGCACAATACTATAAGCCTTGCAAGCAATGTGACTAATGAGTTAGTGTCGTGGTTCTAACTCTAACAGTGATGTCGGGGTGTGTGTATGGAGAGGCTAGATCTCAGCTATTGGGAAGTTGTAAACACACGAGGATTACGAGTTCAGGCCCTTTTCGGAGGAAGTAACAGCCCTACGTCTCGGTGCTCGGAGGCGGTCGATTGGATTATGTGTGTATGAATAACAGGGGTGCGAACCCTTCGTACTGAGGAGGGGGGTGGCTTATATAGAGTTCGCCGGTCCTCTCCTGCCCTCAGTAATGCAGGGTTTAAGGTACATTTAAGGTTGGGCGTTACTGGTAACGCCCCTAATAAAGTGCTATAACAACCATAAAGACTACTTAATAGCCGACCGTTTGCCTGCGGAGTGACTTTAGGCCTCCTGGCAGTCGAGTGGTTGGCTTCATGGTCGAGTGATAGCTTCTTGGTCGAGTGTCTTGAACCCGTCGAGTGGGATACCTTCAAGTCGATTGAAAGGTGACTTCTTCTAGGGATGTCCTTGGGTAGGGCTCTTTTGGACGGGTCCGTGCCCCTACCCTAGGTACATAGCTTCATCATTAGCCCCCGAATGGATCGAGGTTAGAGTGGGGAAAGAGTTGGGGATCTTTCCGACTGGTTCTTCAGGCTACATGAGTGCCTCGTTTTGGTCAATCATCACGGATGACGTCATCAACCTCTTTTAGTCGCCTTAATCCATTCCAGGCCTTTCGTCGAGTGAATTTCTTTACTTGTGACATACCGAGTGTCGGCGCGAGCGGGGTCTTCTGTTTTGACAAGTTGTTCTGCAGCCCGCGGATGTCGCGGGATTCGGATTTTGGGAAGCGCGCGGGACGGGAGCGGCCGCAGTAATCGGAAGCGATAAAGTGGAAGCTCCTCGATTTCCGCGCCACCTTTTTCGCCACGTACTGTGCGCGCGTCCGTTGCGGGATTTGACTGGTTTGCCTGGGCCTACCAGTCAGCCACTCGGGAGCGGCCTCTTATAAGTAGCCGGCTCGGGGTTTCCAAACAGTGTGCTCTCTTCTTCCTCTCTCCCTTCGCAAGCTCCTCCGCCACCTCCGCTCTCACCCTAGCGCCGCAGAACCGTGCGAGATTTTCCAGCGACGATGGCGAAGGACAAGACATCCGCTCTGGAGCACGCGAAGAAGGCGGCGGCGCAGGGGAAAGGGAAGAGATCTTCTCGGGGCGGATCCTCCTCAAGGTCTGCTCTGCCCCGAGGCTGGATCCAGGGCGATTGGATGCCGTCGGTGATTTGGCAAGAAGATCTCGACGACATGGTCGAGGGGGGAGTCATTCCCCACGAGGCTGCGCATCTCCCGGGGAGAGAGATCGAACCTCAACCCCACGACGGTGAGTGTGTGCTCCTAGCCACCCATGTCGACCGCGGGTTTTCTCTGCCGCCCCACCCTTTTTTCCGGAGCTTCCTGAACTTCTTCGGAGCGCAGCTCCACCACTTCACCCCCAACTCCATCGTATACCTTGCTGCTTTCATCTCCATGTGTGAGGGTTTCTTGGGTTGCCGCCCCCATTGGGGACTCTTCAAGCACATCTTTACCTGCCGTTCCCAATCGGTCAAGAAGGCCAAGCCGAGTGACGAAAGGACGCAGGTGATCCAGCTGTGCGGGGGCCTGGCGATCCAGACGAGGGGAAAGAGTTGTTTTCCATCTATCACTTTCCCGGAGTCGGTCCGCGGTTGGCAGGCGACCTAGTTCTACTGTCAAGACCAGGCGACCCCAGGGCAGTCGACCGGACTTCCCCCTTTCTCTCTTGACCGAGCTGAAAAACCTGCTTCTCTGAAAGTGACGCCGGAGGAAAAGGCCCAAGTCAAAGTGCTGGCTGGTCGAGTGGTTGAGCTCGTCCGTGAGGGCGTGACTGGTATGGACTTGCAGGAGGTCTTCCTCCGGAGGCGCATCCAACCGCTCCAGGCTCGTGACCACCCGATGTGGCTGTACTCGGGTCTCGACGACACCACTCGGGTCCACCCGGAGGAGGTTACTGACGAGATGCTGGAGGGGTGGCTGTCGAGCATCACGGGGAACAAAGACAACCCCCGAGGAGCCAGGAGGGTAATTCCACTCGACAACTCGTACGACGTGGACTAGGTATGTCTTTATGCTCCTGACTGAGATCTTGTTTTCTTCATTGGTCTTTTTTTGAGTAGGTCGATTGACCTTCGTCTTGTCTGTTGTTTTCCAGGCGACTACCGAGATGTACTCGACGCCCAACGGGGCACAGGGGCCAACTGAGGAAGGGGAGGCGAGCGGAGGTGAGAGTGGAGATGACCAAGGCGAGTGGGAGTCCGACGGTGAAGGAGAGGGAGACGACAACGTCGACTCCAGCGAAGAGGAGGAGGAGGAGGTTGAACCCCCCCGCCCGGAGGGGCGATCCAAGCTCACACACGATCCAGCGCGGGAACGTGGCAAGGCGACTGCTCCCGTTGGGCAGTCGTCGAAACGCCCTCGGGCCTCTTCTCCTACGCCGACTGGGAAGGCTCCCAAGCACCCATGCGCGACGCCGTCCAAGCCGCCCAAGGCTCTGCCCAAGATGAAGATGGTTGTCCCTACCATTTCCGGGTAATAACAAAACTTGCTTTCCTTTGTCGACCGTGGACAGACCCTTGGTCGATTCATTGAGCCAACTGACTGACTTTCGAGATTTGCAGCGCTGCTACTTCTGAGATCTCCACCAAGGACGACGACCAAGAGATGGAGGATGCTGTTACCTCCAACCTTGGTACGATTACTGACGTTCTGCTTTGAGTCGATTGAACATTTATTGCAACTCTGGTCGATTGAATGTTTCCCTTGTAGCCCCTCCTCATGTTATCAACCTCCCGGATGACGACGACAATGAACCACTGAGAGTGAGGAGGAACAAGAGGGCGTCGGCTGACAAGACCCCCCAATCTGCTCCGGCATCTGAGGTCGTAGCTCGGGATGGTGGTGACACCGCTCGGGCTTCTGTGACTTTCGCCATTCCTCTGACAAGTGTGCGGCCTTCGATGTCGACTGCGGATCCGCCTTCGCTTTTGCCGCGTACCCTGTCCCTGAGGACCAAGCGGCTGCCGCAAAAGAGGCCATACGCCAGGCGAGGATCATGATGGAGCAAGTGAAGGTGGCTCGGGAGGCCAGCCAAGCAGCTTATGACGCGAGCTCGGCTCTTCAGAGCAACGTCCAGGTCAGTCGACTCAACACTTGGTCTGTTATGATATGCTGTTTGAAGAATCTCTTTTCCGAATATCTTTGTATCTGTACGCCCACTGGGTGTGTCTGCCAATTCTTGGACGAGTGGGGGCACGCTAAGTGCACCCACTGGGTGTAGTCCCTGAGACTACGGTGGACTGCTGGCAGTCGACTGTAGTCTTTATATTGTGTTGCTGTAGCTGTATTTCTTCACTCGGTCTGGTCAGGCCATGTCGAATGGGACTGTATCCGGTCGACTGCGGGCAGTCGACTTTTTTTTACAGTGGGGGCACGCTGAGTGCACCCACTGGGTGTAGTCCCCGAGACTACTGTCGAATGTTCTTGATTCGGCTGTAGTCTTAGAAACGTCATCATTGTCTCTTAGTTACTCGGAAGCAACTTATTTTGGACGTCTGTCGACTGATTTTTCTTTTTACAGAAATCCTGCGAACTTGTAGCTCGCTATACTGAGTTGGAGAATCAGCAGATCCAGCTCAACCTTAACTTGAAGCTTGCTCAGGAGAATTTGAAGAAGGCACAAGAAGAAGCAAAAGGTATGGCTGGTGAGGTTCTCCATTCTTTCTTGTCCATTCTTGATATTGATTTCACTCGACACGCCGCAGATAAACTGGAGGAAGCTCTGAAGAAGAAGGATCAAGATCTTGCATAGGCACAGAAGGAGGTCTTGGACAAAATGAGGCTTGTTGAAGAGAAAATGGCCTCTGTCGGGGCTCTTGAGCAGGAGAACTCCAGACTGAAAGCTGCTCTCGAGGTAGCCAATCAAGAGGTCAGCCGACTGAAGAATGACAACGTGGCTCTGCACGACAAGGCAGGTGAGCTGGCGGGGAAGAGGAACGATATGGAGGCTTATCTCGGTGGACTCGCCAAGAAGCTGTTCGTCGTGCTCGAAGGTAATTACTCTGCCCCGACTGTCTTGCAGTTACCAAGTCTGTGTAGGGTCACTGTCTTATTCTTGAATCGTGTTTGCAGAATTCTATCAGAACTTTGAAGAGGAGACCAGTCGAGTGGAGCCAGGCTTGGACCCTGCTAACTCCCTTGTGAAGGACGAGGCTGCAATGAACGTGCTCCGTCTGGTGTCTCGTATTGCCAGCGTGGTTGACTATCTTGCTCGACTGAAGGTTGTGATGTCATGGATCGACACATCACTCTGGCCTGGGACGACTCTTCAGAACGACCTCGAGTCCTTGATGGCTCGACTTAATGAAGTCCCAGGTCGAGTGGCGGAATGGAAGAAATCTTATGCTAGATGTGGTGCTGATGTCGCTCTGTCTCTGGTCCGCGTCCATTGCAAGGAGGCGCGAGAAGTAAAGCTGGCCGCCATCCAAGTTGCCATTACCAGGAAGCACAACTTTCAGGACTTCATGGAGACTTTTATTGCTGCTGCCACCCGTATTGCAGACGGGATCGACTTGGACGAGTTCGTCGCCCCTTCCAATCCTCCTCCTGGGGAATGAAAAACTTTTATGCTTCACTTTAAATTTGCCTCGGAATGCCGAGTGGATTTGTAACCATTAAACTCCACCGAGCCGAGGGCTCGAGTACTTTGATCTGAGGTCTGGGACCTTTTAGGCTTTATCTGATATTGATTTCTCGTTGAATATCTTCATGATTTGATTAGTCGAGTGGAACTTGATCTTCACTCGGGATAACCTTGTATTTGTGGCGCAACTCCGAAGGAGAAGGTAGCAGTCGACTTGCGCCTCGTCGTCCTTGCGGATTGGGTTGTGTCCTGTACTTAGGCGAGCACTGGGCTGCAGCTAAGCCTCCGAGTGGGAGGTTTGCTCTCCACTCGGCAGGATTTTTAAACACTTAGGCGAGCGCTGGGCTGCAGCTAAGCCCCCGAGTGGGAGGTTTGCTTTCCACTCGGTAGGATTTTTAAACACTTAGGCGAGCACTGGGCTGCAGCTAAGCCCCCGAGTGGGAGGATTGCTCTCCACTCGGTAGGATTTTTTCAAACTTAGGCGAGTGCCTGACTGCAGCTAAGTCTCTAGGTGGGAGAACTTAGGCGAGTACTGGACTGCAGCTAAGCCCCCGAGTGGGAGGATTGCTCTCCACTCGGTAGGATTTTTTC
>NC_041380.1:5621891-5646586 GCF_002162155.2 Triticum dicoccoides
ACTGGACTGCAACTAAGCCCCCGAGTGGGAGGATTGCTCTCCACTCGGTAGGATTTTTTCAAACTTAGGCGAGTGCCTGACTGCAGCTAAGTCTTTAAGTGGGAGAACTTAGGCGAGTACTGGACTGCAGCTAAGCCCCCGAGTGGGAGGATTGCTCTCCACTCGGTAGGATTTTTTCAAACTTAGGCGAGTGCCTGACTGCAGCTAAGTCTCTAAGTGGGAGAACTTAGGCAAGTACTGGACTGCAGCTAAGCCCCCGAGTGGGAGTCTGGCTCGCCACTCGGTAGGATTTTTAAACACTTAGGCGAGCACTGGGCTGCAGCTAAGCCCCCGAGTTGGAGTCTGGCTCTCCACTCGGTAGGATTTTTGAACACTTAGGCAAGCACTGGGCTGCAGCTAAGCCCCCGAGTGGGAGTCTGGCTCTCCACTTGGTAGGATTTTTCAAACTTAGGCGGAACGGATTCGCAACTAAGTCACCCACTGGGGGATTTCGTATGCAAACAAAAGTGGCAGCAATTATTGGAACACTCTTGTCTTTGGTAAAAATAAACTGCAGAAATTTTTTCTTATTACATCTCGTCCAAGGGAGAACTCAAGTGTAAAAGGGGCGGAGCAGTTCCGCATTCCAAGCTCGTGGCTCGTCGATCTGGCGATCAACATCGTAGAGGTGATATGCTCCATTGTGGAGGACTCTGGTGACGATGAAGGGGCCTTCCCAAGTAGGAGCAAGTTTGTGTGGTTTCTGTTGATCCACTCGGAGGACCAAATCTCCTTCTTGGAAGGCTCGGCTCTTCACATTTCTGGCATGGAATCGACGCAAGTCTTGCTGATAGATGGTCGATCTGATCATAGCCATTTGCCTCTCCTCCTCTAGGAGGTCGACTGCGTCTTGCCGGGCTTGCTCTGCTTCGTCTTCGTTATAAAGCTCGACTCTGGGGGCGTTGTGAAGTAGATCGCTCGGCAGGACGGCTTCGGCTCAGTAAACCAGAAAGAATGGCGTTCTTCCAGTCGACCGGTTCGGGGTGGTCCTCAGTCCCCACAAAACTGACGGAAGCTCGTCGACCCAAGCGCCTGCTGCGTGCTTGAGATCACGCATCAGTCGAGGCTTCAGTCCTTTGAGAATTAGACCATTTGCTCTTTCAGCTTGTCCATTCGACTGGGGATGCGCGACCGACGCGTAGTCGACTCATGTGCCTTAAGAGGCGCAAAAAGCTCTGAACTTGTCTGAATCGAAGTTTGACCCATTGTCAGTGATGATGCTATGCGGGACCCCGTATCTGAGTATCAACTCTCTGACGAAACTGATAGCAGTGCTAGCATCAAGGTTTTTGATAGGCTTGGCTTCAATCCATTTGGTAAACTTGTCGACTGCCACAAGCACATGTGTGAATCCGCTCCTGCCTGTTCTCAGTGGACCAACCATGTCCAGTCCCCAAACAGCGAAGGGCCAGACGAGTGGAATAGTCCTTAGGGCTGATGCTGGCTTGTGCGACATGTTAGAGTAGAACTGGCAGCCTTAACACTTGTTGACTATCTCTTTCGCCATTTCGTTTGCCCTGGGCCAGAAAAAACCCGCTCGGTATGCTTTGGCCACAATGGTCTGAGAGGACGCATGGTGACCACAGGTCCCCGAGTGGATATCATCAAGGATCATCTGACCTTCTTCTGGCGTTATGCACTTCTGACCGATTCCAGTTGTGCTTTCTCTATACAACTGTCCTTTTATGACTATGAAAGCTTTAGATCGACGGATGATCTGTCGAGCCTCTTCTTCGTCCTCTGGAAGTTCTTTCCTCAAGATATACGCGATGTATGGTATCGTCCAGTCGGGAGTGATAGCCAAGACCTCCATGACTAGGTCGACCACAGCAGGAATTTCGACGTCAATCGGATCTGTGGCACTTTTTGGTTGCGGGGCTTCTTCTGTAAAAGGATCCTCCTGGACCGATAGCGAGCGGATGTGCTCCAAAAACACATTGCTGGGAATCGCTTCTCTCTTGGAGCCTATCTTTTCCAGATCATCAGCTGCTTGATTTTTCAGTCGGGGGATGTGATGAAGCTCTAACCCCTCGAATTTCTTTTCTAACTTTCTTACTGCATTGCAGTAGCCAGTCATAGCTGGGCTTCTGACGTCCCACTCCTTCATCACCTGATTGACCACCAAATCTGAGTCGCCATAGACCATGAGGCGCCGGACGCCGAGTGAAATGTCCATGCGCAACCCATACAAGAGTGCTTCGTATTCTGCTTCATTATTGGAGGAATCAAAGTGAATCTGGAGAACGTATCTAAGCTTATCTCCTCGGGGGGAGACCAATACTACCCCAACACCGGAACCATTCATCATCTTAGATACATCGAAGAACATGGTCCAGTGCTCCGAGTGAACTTGAGTCGGAAGTTGCTGTTCAATCCACTCGGCGACGAAATCTGCAATTGCTTGAGACTTGATAGCCTTCTTTGCTTCAAACTTGATATCTAGGGGAAGGAGTTCAATTGCCCACTTCGCCACTCTACCAGTTGCATCTCTGTTGTGCAAAATCTCTGACAGCGGAGCGTCGCTGATGACTGTAATGGAATGGTCAGAGAAGTAGTGTGCAATCTTCTTCGTGGTCATGTAAATCCCATATACAAGCTTCTGGTAATGGGGATATCTTTGCTTCGAAGGAGTCAAAACTTCAGACACGTAATATACTGGGCGCTGAACTCTGAAGGCCTTTCCTTCTTCTTCCCGCTCGACCGTAAGTACTGTACTGACAACTTGTCCCGTGGCCGCAATGTAAAGCAGCAGAGGCTCTTTACTGATTGGGGCAGCAAGCACCGGCTGGGTGGAGAGCAGAGCTTTGAGCTCTGCGAATGCTGCATCACCTTCTGGAGTCCACTCGAACTTGTCAGACTTCTTCATCAGTCGGTAAAGAGGCAACGCCTTTTCACCGAGACGAGAAATGAATCGACTTAGAGAGGCCAAGCAACCTGTAAGCTTTCGGACGTCGTGTACACGCACAGGGCGCTTCATCCGGAGTATGGTGCCAACTTTCTCGGGATTGGCGTCGATTCCTTGTTCGGAAACGACGAAACCGAGTAACTTTCCACCTGGAACTCCGAATTTGCACTTTGATGGATTGAGCTTGATATCATATCTCCTGAGGTTAGCAAAGGTTTCGGCAAGGTCAGTCAGTAGGTCGGAACCTTTCCGTGACTTAACCACAATATCATCCATGTATGCTTCTACGTTCCGACTGATCTGAGTGAGCAAACACTTCTGAATCATCCTCATGAACGTGGCTCCAGCATTCTTGAGGCCGAAGGGCATGGTGATGTAACACAAGCACTCGAATGGGGTGATGAAAGCCGTTTTGATCTCGTCGGGTCCATACAGACGGATCTGATGGTACCCTGAATAAGCATCTAGAAAAGACAAACGCTCACACCCCGCGGTAGAGTCGACTACCTGGTCGATGCGGGGGAGAGGGAAATAATCTTTCGGGCAGGCCCGATTGATATGTTTAAAGTCAATGCACATGCGAAGTGACTTGTCCTTCTTAGGGACCATGACAACATTGGCGAGCCACTCAGAGTGGTAAATCTCTCGGATGAACTCCGCTGCTAAGAGCCGAGCCACCTCCTCGCCAATAGCTTTCCTCTTCTGGACGGCGGACCGTCGAAGATGTTCTTTCACAGGCTTGAACTTTGGGTCGACTCGTAGACGATGCTCAGCCAGCCCCCTGGGAACTCCAGGCATGTCAGAAGGCTTCCATGCGAAGATGTCCCAGTTCTCACGGAGGAACTGGATGAGCGCTTCTTCCTATTTGGAGTCGAGCGCCGTTGAGATGTGGTTCGGGGCAGCATCGGGGTCGGTCGGGTGAATGTGGGCTGGCTTTGTTTCACCGGACGACTGAAAAGCAGATTCTGAAGCAGGCTTCTTGGCTCGTAGCAATTCACTCGGATCAGTAGTTTTCTGGTACTCTTGCAGCTCAACAACTGCCATCTGAGCGTCAACAATCTTTGAGCCTTTCTGAAAACACTCTTCTGCATTCTTCTGATTGCCTATAATAGTGATCACGCCTTTGGGACGAGGCATCTTCAATTTGAGATACACTTAACATGGTCGAGCCATGAAGCGTGCGTAAGCTGGCCTACCCAAAATGGCATGATAAGCACTTTGGAAGTCCACAACCTCGAATGTCAACTTTTCCTTGCGGTAATTCTTTGAATCACCGAAAACCACATCAAGAGCGATCTGGCCGAGTGATTCGGCTTTCTTCCCAGGAATGACTCCGTGGAAGCTCATGTTACTGGTACTGAGCCTGGACATCGGAATGCCCATTCCTTTCAATGTTTCAGCATACAATATGTTCAGGCCACTGCCACCATCCATCAGGATTTTGGTCAGTCGAGTGCCTTCGACAACTGGGTCGACCACCAAAGCTTGCCTCCCAGGGGTGGCAATGTGCGTAGGGTGATCAGACTGGTCGAATGTGATGGCAGTCTGAGACCACTTCAGATAACTGGGTGTTGCCGGAGCAACCATATTCACCTCACGGTTAATGACTTTCAGTCGACTTTTGCTTTTGACATCAGCAAAAATCATCAGGGCAGAATTGATTTGGGGGTATCCATCGTCACTATCCTCCTTGTCCTCAACTCTGTCCGACTCTTTTTCCTTATCTTTAGACTGTTTGCCCTGAAACTGCCGGATCAAGAGCCGGCACTGTCGAGTGGCATGCTTTGGGTAAATAAAATTACCCTCTTCATCTTTCTTGGTGTGGATGTGACATGGCAGATCCAAAACATCATTTCCATCTTGATCCTTGACTTTCTTGGGCTTCCAGGGGCCTTTGGGTTTTCCCTTGAAATTTCCCTGGGTTACGGCTAGGGCCTCCCCAGGGGCGGCTGGCTCGGCCTTCCGTTTCTGTTTCCGACTGGAGTTTCCTCCGGTTTCTTGGGAGACTGCCTTGTGCTTGCCACTCCGGAGTCGATCTTCGTCTTCACCATTAGCGTATTTGGTGGCAATCTCCATCATCCGGTTCAGGGACATCTCTCTAGTTCGACCGAACTTCAGATTCAATTCTCTGTATTTAACGCCTTCTTTAAAGGCACAAACTGCTTGATGGTCAGGCACATTCTCAACTGTGTGATGCAACATGATCCACCTCTGGATGTAATCCCTCAGAGTTACATTCGGTTTCTGTACGCAAGAACGCAATTCTGTAAGGCCTGCGGGTCGCTTGCATGTTCCCTCAAAGGTTGTGACAAACACTCGGGAGAGGTCCTCCCAAGTGTAGACGCTGCTGGGTGCCAACTGATTTAGCCACGCTCTGGCTGAGCCCTCTAACATGAGAGGCAAATGCTTCATGGCCACCTCATCATTGCCACCGCCAATCTGTACAGCCACTCGGTAATCTTCGAGCCAAGTGTCAGGCTTAGACTCACCGGTGAACTTGCTGACTCCAGTCGCCAACCTGAAGTTGGGAGGAATCACTGCGGCTCTGATGGCTCGACTGAAACACTCTGGCCCCGAAACATGTACTCTGCTGCTGGCAGGTGCATCTCTGTTGTGGCCTTCCCGATGAGCTCTGTTCCTGTCAACCAAACCTTGAACGAGGATAGATCTCGCGTCAAAGCCTGGGTCCCTGGGGTCGACTGGAATCGTCTGCCCAACACTATGAGGGCGCCTGTCATCTCGATGTCGAGGCGCATATGACCCACTCCTCGTGGGAGGGGTTGGCACTCGACGTCGATCATCACGATCGGATCAGTGATCATACTGCTCATTCCTTCTGTACTGATCATGCCGGTCACCACGTCCCTCACGCCTCGGGGGCGATCTCGGGCTGTGAGCCGATTGGACTGTATCTGTTGCAATGGATCGACTGTGGATCCTATTCCGCGACTGAGAAACAGCGGAATTCTGGTTCCCTGCCGCCCGGAGCAACGCTCTGATCTGCAACAAGCCCCTGCCAGCCTCCGACTGGGAGGGCCGAATCAATTCTGCTATACGGGCCGCGGCGGCCAAATTCTGAACTGGGGTTCGGTATACCTGCATCGGCGGGAAGAGCTGACGTCGTCTAGACTTGGGAGCCCGCTGACGCGCTTGCTCGTCGAGTGCTCGCTGGAGATTCTCCAGTCGAGTGCGCTCGGCTAAGTTAGCCAAGCGCGCGTCCTCCAAGGCCCGGGCCTCGCGGGTCTCTCCGACGATAGGAGTGCGGAGTGTGTCCATGTTCCGGCGGCGAAGCTCCTCTCGCTGTAATGACGTGAGAGGTTCGGGGAGATACTCATCGTGGTGATGCGACGGGTCGCCCCCACCCGCGCCTCCATCAGTGCGAGGGAAACCGGGAGGACTGTGCGTTCCATCGACCGCCAGAACCTCAGCCGCTGGGTCGCTGCTGTCGCACTCGGATGCGATCTCCGCGGAGCCAGTCGACAGGCCGAACAGGCCGCAGAGGGATTCGTCGGGCTTGATTGCCGCGACTTGTGGGGCCGCCGACTGGCGAGCCACAGCATGCCTCACCCACCTCTGAAGTCTCGGCCGACCGGAGCGCTTGTGCCGGTGGGAGACAGAGCGGGGAGACGACACGGGGACCGACCGATACTGGGTCGACGGCTGTCGCAGGAGGACGCCACGAACGCATGCGCGGAAGTGCATCGCACCGCGAACAGGGAGCGCGTCGATGTCGAGTGGTGCCTCTTGAAGCCAGGCGGAGTCGTCGGTGATGAACGTGAGCGCGCCGAGGCGGATCTCGCGGCCCTCCACCAAAACTCCGCACGAAACCATGATCAAAGGGATCGGAAAAATAGCAACTTCTCCAATCAGGCCCTAAGATTCCTGCCCCATGGTGGGCGCCAACTGTCGTGGTTCTAACTCTGACAGTGATGTCGGGGGGTGTGTATGGAGAGGCTAGATCTCAGCTATTGGGAAGTTGTAAACACATGAGGATTACGAGTTCAGGCCCTTCTCGGAGGAAGTAACAGCCCTACGTCTCAGTTCCCGGAGGCGGTCGATTGGATTATGTGTGTACGAATAACAGGGGTGCGAACCCTTCATACTAAGGAGGGCGGTGGCTTATATAGAGTTCGCCGGTCCTCTCCTGCCCTCAGTAATGCAGGGTTTAAGGTACTTTTAAGGTTGGGCGTTACTGGTAACGCCCCTAATAAAGTGCTATAACGACCATAAAGACTACTTAATAGCCGACCGTTTGCCTGCGGAGTGACTTTAGGCCTCCTGGCAGTCGAGTGGTTGGCTTCATGGTCGAGTGATAGCTTCTTGGTCGAGTGTCTTGAACCCGTCAAGTGGGATATCTTCAAGTCGATTGAAAGGTGACTTCTTCTAGGGATGTCCTTGGGTAGGGCTCTTTTGGAAGGGTCCGTGCCCCTACCCTAGGTACATAGCTTCATTAGTTAGTTGCGGGATGATGTATTACGGAATGAGTAAGGAGACTTGCCGGTAACGAGATTGAACTAGGTATGAAGATACCGACGATCGAATCTCGGGCAAGTAAGATACCGATGATAAAGGGAATAACGTATGTTGTCATTACGGTACGACCGATGAAGATCTTCGTAGAATATGTGGGAACCAATATGAGCATCCAGGTTCCGCTGTTGGTTATTCACCAAAGAGGTGTCTCGGCCATGTCTACATTGTTCTCGAACCCGTAGGGTCCGCATGCTTATCGTTCGATGACGATTTTGTATTATACGAGTTATGTGATTTGGTGACCGAATGTTGTTCGGAGTCCCGGATAAGATCACGGACATGACGAGGAGTCTCGAAATGGTTGAGATGTAAAGATTGATATATAGAACGATGGTATTCGGACAGCAGAAGTGTTCCGGGGGTACCGGGTACATATCGGGTTACTAGAAAGGGGTTCCGGGCACCCCTGACAAAGAAATGGGTCTAATGGGCCTAGAGGGAAACGCAGCAGCCAGCATGGGTTGCTGCGCCCCCCCATATAGGCCGAACCAGGAGGGGAAGGAAAGAGGGGAAGAGAGAAAGGAAGGGGAGGGATTCGGCCTCCCCCTTCCTTCCCTCATCCCTCCTCCTTCCTTCCCCCTCCGGAAATTATGGTGGGGGGGGGGGGGAATAGGACTAGGGCCCCAAGTAGGATTCCTCCTACTTGGGAGCCCCCTTGGCTGCTCCCTCTCCCTCCCACCAATATATATGAGGGGCGGGGGAGGCGCCTAGAAGACACAACAACATCTGTTAGCTATTTGCGGTGCCTTCCTTTATAGATTACACCTCCGGTCATATCTTCGTAGTGCTTAGGCGAAGCCCTGCGCGGATCACTTCACCATCACCGTCACCACGCCGTCGTGCTGATGGAACTCTCCCTCGACACTTTGCTGGATCAAGAGTTCGAGGGACGTCATCGAGCTGAACATGTGCAGAACTCGGAGGTGCAGTATGTTCGGCGCGCGGTCGGTACAACAAGAAGTTTGACTACATCAACCGCGTTGTCAAACTCTTCTGCTTTCGGTCCCTTGTAGGAGTTAGGTTCACAGCGGGAACATGCAACTCCATGTAGATGAGAATGAATGCAGGATGCAGTCCTATCTATATGTGCTACCTCTTGAGCACCGCGTTGGTTTTCCCTTGAAGAGGAAAGGGTGATGCAGCAAAGTAGCGTAAGTATTTCCCTTAGTTTTTGAGAACCAAGGTATCAATCCAGTAGGAGACTACATGCAAGTCCCTCGTACCTACACAAACAAATAAGAACCTCGCAACCAACACGATAAAGGGGTTGTCAATCCCTTCACGATCACTTACGAGAGTGAGATATGATAGAGATAATAATAATAAGATAAATATTTTTGGTATTTTTATGATATAGATTGAAAGTAAAGATTGAAAAAGAAAATAGATTGGAAACTTTTATGATAAAAGATAGACACAGGGCCCATAGGTTTCACTAGTGGCTTCTCTCAAGATAGCATAAGTATTACGGTGGGTGAACAAATTACTGTCGAGCAATTTATAGAAAAGTGAATAATTATGAGAATATCTAGGAATGATCATGTATATAGGAATCACGTCCGCGACAAGTAGACCGAAACGATTCTACATCTACTACTATTACTCCACACATCGACCGCTATCCAGCATGCATCTAGAGTATTAAGTTCATAACAACAGAGTAATGCATTAGGCAAGATAACATGATGTAGATGGATAAACTCAAGCAATATGATATAAACCCCATCTTTTTATCCTCGATGGCAACAATACCGTACATGCCTTGCTGCCCCTGCTATCACTGGGAAAGGACACCGCAAGATTGAACCCAAAGCTAAGCACTTCTCCCATTGCAAGTAAGATCAATCTAGTAGGCCAAACCAAACTGATAATTCGAAGAGACTTGCAAAGATAATCAATCAAACATAAAAGATTTAAGAGAAGAATCAAATATTGTTCATAGATAAACTTGATCATAAACCCACAATTCATCGGATCTCGTCAAACACACCGCAAAAAGAGTTACATCAAATAGATCTCCAAGAAGATCGAGCAGAACATTGTATTGAGATTTAAAGAGAGAGAAGAAGCCATCTAGCTAATAACTATGGACCCGAAGGTCTATGGTAAACTACTCACACATTCTCGGAGAGGCTATGGTGTTGATGTAGAAGCCCTCCATGATCGATCCCCCCTCCGGCGGAGCTCCGGAAAAGGCCCCAAGATGGGATCTCTTGGGTACAGAAGGTTGCGGCGGTGGAAATAGGGTTTCCTGGTGCTCCTGGATGTTTTCAGGGTATATGGACATATATAGGAGGAAGAAGTAGGTCGGTGGAGCTACGAGGGGCCCACAAGGGTGGGGGCACGCCCAGGGGGGCAGGCGCGCCTCCCTGCCTCGTGGCCTCCTCATTGATTTCTTGACGTCTACTCCAAGTCTCCTGGATCATGTTTGTTCCAAAAATAACTCACCCGAAGGATTCATTCCGTTTGATATTCCTTTTCTGCAGAACACTGAAGTAGGCAAAAAAAACAACAATTTGCACTGGGCCTTGGGTTAGTAGGTTAGTCCCAAAAATAATATAAAAGTGTATAAATAAGCCCATTAACATCCAAAACAGATAATATAATAGCATGGAACAATCAAAAATTATAGATACGTTGGAGATGTATCAAGCATCCCCAAGCTTAATTCCCGCTCGTCCTCAAGTAGGTAAATGATAAAAACAGAATTTTTCATGTGGAATTCTACCTAGCATAATTCTCAATGTAATTTTCTTTATTGTGGCATCAATGTTCAGATCCAAAAGATTGAAGACAAAAGTTTAATATTGACATGAAAATAATAATACTTCAAGCATACTAACAAAGTAATCATGTCTTCTCAAAATAACAAGGCCAAACAGAGCTATCCCTAGAAAATCATATAGTCTGGCTATGCTCTATCTTCATCACACAAAATATTAAAATCATGCACAACCCCGATGACAAGCCAAGCAATTGTTTCATACTTTTGATATTCTCAAACTTTTTCAATCTTCACGCAATATATGAGCGTGAGCCATGGACATAGCACTATATGTGGAATAGATCGGTGGTTGTGGACAAGACAAAAGGAGAAGATAGTCTCACATCAACTAGGCGTATCAACGGGCTATGGAGATGCCCATCAATAGATATCAATGTGAGTGAGTAGGGATTGCCATGCAACGGATGCACTAGAGCTATAAGTATATGAAAGCTTAAAAAGAACCTAAGTGGGTGTGCATCCAACTCGCTTGCTCACGAAGACCTAGGGAATTTTGAGGAAGCCCATCATTGGAATATACAAGTCAAGTTCTATAATGTAAAATTCCCACTAGCATATGAAAGTGACAACATAGGAGACTCTCTATCATGAAGATCATGGTGCTACTTTGAAGCACAAGTGTGGTAAAAGGATAGTAGCATTGTCTCTTTTCTCTTTTTTCTCTCATTTCTCTTTTTTTATTTGGGCCTTCTCTTTTTTATGGCATCTTTTTATTTTTTTTATTTTTTGTCCGGAATCTCATCCCGACTTGTGGGGGAATAATAGTCTCCATCATCCTTTCCTCACTTGGGACAATGCTCTAATAATGATGATCATCACACTTTTATTTAATTACAACTCAAAAATTACAACTTGATACTAAAACAAAATATGACTCTATATGAATGCCTCCGGCGGTGTACCAGGATGTGCAATGAATCAAGAGTGACATGTATGAAATTATTTTGAATGGTGGCTTGTCACAAATATGATGTCAACTACATGATCATGCAAAGCAATATGACCACTACAAGAAATATGTCAACTTGCGACCATCACTATTGGTCGCTGAAAGGTCGTTGTTTTTCATTTGCGACCTTTTTGTGACCAAAAACAAATGGTCAAAAGCTGACGGTCGTTAATGGAAATTAACGACCTTTTTGTGATATGTAAAAGGTCGTTGGTTCCATGACCAAATTTTTGGTCACTGGCAGCCTCCCCAGAACATGTAGGATCCAACCTGGCAAGCTGACGTGGATAAGAATCAGCCCGGTCCAATTCGGTGTTTTACATGGGCCAAGCCCTACAAATTCAACTTATTTATATTTTTATTCTATCAATATTAGTCGGCTACATGGGCCAAGCCTAACATTGGAGCCTTTTTATTTTTGGGCTGGCGTTTTTTTCTCAACAGTTTTTATTTTTTTCTTTTATATAAAAAGGGGTCCACTTGTCACATGGGTGCAAGCTGTCAAGGTCATATTATTCATATTTCAATTTAACAGTAAATAAATAATTGTTATTTAAATTTGCGGTATTCAAATTGCACTGGCAGAAAACACATGTAATTCTCAGGTGTCTTATGTCAGCGATAGGCAGAAAGCTGATCTTTGGACCGTGCTGCAGGAAAATTTCACCTTTCCGCCAGAGGAGGATCCAGAGAATCCAGTTAAAAATCCAATGATCAAGGCTTATGCTCTTAAGAAGATGGCTGAGCTATTCAGGAGGTGGAAGAATGAGCTGAAATCATCGTTTGTCGATGAAGACAAGACTCCATAATTCATCGGTCGATTTGAGAAGATCAAAGATCAGTGGCCCGCATTTGTCACCAAAATGAAAGTTGAGAGAGCAGCGAAGATATCAGTGACAAACAAGAAAAATGCTGCAAAGAAGAAGCATCACCATCGCACGGGGTCAGGTGGCTACCTGAAAGCCCGACTGTTGTGGGACAAGGCTGAGAATGACCTCATTGATAAAGGGATCATACCAGAGACGCGACGCTGGCCAGACCATTGCAAGACTTGGTTCTTCGTGGTTGGGGGAAAATTGGACCCTGTAACAGGGAAGTGCGTTTGGACCAACGAGCAGCTGAACACACCCATCGAGAAGCTTCAGGAGTATATCAAAAAGGCGCAGCAAGGGACGTTCGTTCCGGACAGAGAGAATGACGAGCTCACAGAGGCCCTCGGGAATCCTGAGCACCCCGGACGGACCTGAGGCACGCTAGGCTCCCTTTCGTGGAAGGCTGGATTTCCCGACACAGACGGTTACAAACGCCGGGAGAGGAAGAAGAAAAAGGAGTTGACCCAACTACAGGCGCTACACACAAAGGTACAAGCACTAGAGGAACGAGACGAGGCCCGCAGCACGCGACCTGCCGAAGCTGCTACACCCGAAGCTACCCCGCCATCTCAGCGGAGAAGCAGCGTGGCTTCCACAGAGCTGCTTCAGGAGCCTGTCTTCACGGCTCCTGCTAGCTACCCCATGGATGCTATCACGGAGTCTCAGAATTTCCACCTTATGACGCAATGGATGCTATTTAAAGTCAAGGCGGCTGTTGGCGCTGTTGCACCTCCTGAACATGGCGCAACTTTTCACTGTCGGCCGATTCCAGAAGGATATGCTAGGGTGATGGTGGATGAAATTGGATAAGGATTTGAGGACCTCCATCTTGACCACCCTACGGGTGACGGGGAGACTCGGTTGGGTTCTTGTCTGAAGACTCCATGCCTATGGTGGAAGGAGCTCATCAACCTTCCGAACTGGACGCCTCCGCCTCCTCCTCCTCCTCCGGCGAGTCAGGGGACTCCGCCTCCTCCTCCTCCTCCGGCGAGTCAGGGCACTCTGCCTCCTCCACCGCCTCCTCCTCCGGCGAGTGATCAGGGCCCTCAGCCTCCTTCTCAGGCGCGTGGAGGCACTCCGCCTCCTTCTCCGCCTGCGCCGGCGCGCCCGAGCAGCCACCAGCCTCCTCCTTCTTCGCCTCGACCGCAAGGGCGGAAGAGACCCGCTGCCGCCCCGGCTGCTCTGGCGCGTCGTAGTCCTCCTCCTCGTAAGCAAGGAAAGAAGACAGCCGCAGCCGCTCTGTCTGCTCCGGCGTCTAGCAGTACATCCAAAGGCGGGAGGTAATACAAATTCGGTCCTTCTCTGAAGACTCCAGAGAAGTTACCGTACGAGATGACCCCGGAGGAAAACGAGAAGATCGTGCGACACGAAGTGAGGAACTTCTTTGAAGGGGTGAAAGCAAAGAAACATCCACCTCCAGAGGAGAAGGTAGATCCGGTAAAAGCGAAGCGCACTCTAGAAGCCCTGAAGAAACCACCAAAGTCTCTGCCGAAAGGTAAGTATGAGCACATTATTGAAAGGTCATTTATCGAAGTGGAGCGGTCGGGAAGTACTGTCAGTGATCAGAGGTTAGCGGAACGACGAGCTGGGAAAAAAATTGCCCAGCTAGTCGAACAAGCGAACCAATCATTCCCCCCGCTCAAGGTGTCTAGTGATATCGTCACTAACGATTCGAGGATGGTGCCCGGTTATAACAATCTTGATGATTACCTGCTCGACGATGTACATTATGAATTCTTGGAGGTGGAAGAACACATATATGAGTACGGGAAGCCTCTCGTCAAAGATGAAAGGTCTCTAACAACGATGATGCGAAGATTCCATGATTGGTACATGAAAACCTACAGAGAGTCTGGGGGGAGGAATACTTTGACGCTGAGAGTTAAAGAGGAGCATGACCTCGTTGGAAGTGATCTGTTGAATGTTCCATTTGAGGAGTTCTTCCAGTTTTTCAATTAGAGGGCCCTCAATAAATTAATGGTCACTTGCTAATGTCTGTAAGTACTACTTCTGTCATTAAGTCTCTATATATAGGTCAGCTCTTTCATTGCATGTATTTATAATTATCCTCACTATATTATGCAAATTGAAGATCGCCGAATTGAAGAAAAGACAAATCGGTGATATTGGGTTCATTAACACAAATATCATGGATGCATTTTCGGTTGAATTTAAGAAAAAAGAAACCAAGGCCAACTTGCTACGATCGTTGGTATTAAATAAAAACAAAGCTATAATACTCTTCCCTTACAACTTCAAGTGAGTGTTACTTTCTTGTGCATATTCGGTTTCCCTTATTAGTGGAGGTTATAGTAATGTAATTGATGAGTTATGCATGCATGCGCAGGTTCCACTATATTCTCCTAGAGATTAAGCTCGAGTAGGGACTAGTAACCGTCTTAGACTCGAGACGAAAAGATCCCAAGGAGTATGCGGACATGACTGAAATTCTCGAGAAGTAAGTTAAATCGATCATTATTGCACCATATCGGCAACTTTGTTCACTTACTAATATCAAGTAATTGTTTTCTTTGTCTGGCAGGGTTTGGAAAAAAGTCACCTCAAAAGCTCCGGGACTGCCGAAGAAGCTGGAATTTAAACACCCGAAAGTAAGTACTACTAGCATGTTCCGCGCATCTCCTAGTGATTCAAGTGCCAGTTTCATCAATACCATTTTAGCATGCTTGCTTATCAGTTTGATTAACCTCTAGTTCTTGTAAAGTGGTTGTGGCAGGAAGCCGGGAATAATTACTACGGATACTACGTTTGCGAGTCCATCCGCCACACGACCTATGAGCGGGGCTACACTAAAAAACAATATGAAGTGCGTAAGCAATAATATTCAGAATTTAACTTTATTTACCATCTTTTGTGTTGAGTTTCATTCATTCATATATATGTATTGAACACCTTCTTCAAATTAGGTGTTTCGGATGCGGGATGAACTCCTAGCACCAGATCGCATGCGAGGAATTCAAGAGGAATTGGCGGCATTCTTTCTTGACCACGTGATCGATAAAGACGGAGAATACTATGTGGACCATGTGTTCATATATAATTAGGGGATTATATTGTAAGAGATCTTATATTGTATATATGTAGCCAGTATCATCGAATAGATATATGAGAACTTGTTGTTCGACCAATCTCTCGGAGAAGGAGAGGTCGATATCACTTCTCTCTGTATGCATTTGTTCATGACGATCTTCGATTTCCTTCATTTTTGCTTACTAGCTAGCATGTCGAGTGCTCTCTATACGTATAGTACGTAGCGTCGACGAAGCATGGAGATAAGAGAGGACACTTCTCTGTATTAATTAATTAGCTACCTAATAGTTACTTTAGAATAAACAATATAAGGACTGAACTTATCACAAGCAAATACAACTGCTAAGAATTCCTTTTCAGTAGTAGCATAATTTCTTTGAGCATTGTCTAGGGTTTTACTAGCATATTGAATAACGTTTAATTTCTTATCAACTCTTTGCCCTAGAACAGCACCTACAGCATAATCACTAGCATCACACATAATTTCAAAGGGTAAATTCCAATCAGGTGGCTGAACAATAGGTGTAGAGATCAATGCTTTCTTAAGTATTTCAAATGCTTCTACACAATCATCATCGAAGACAAATGGTATATCTTTTTGTAATAAATTAGTCAGAGGCCGATAAATTTTTGAGAAGTCCTTAATAAACCTCCTGTAAAATCCGGCGTAATCAAGGAAACTTCTTATACCTTTGATGTCCTTGGGACATGGCATCTTTTCAATAGCATCAACCTTGGCTTTATCAACCTCAATACCTCTTTCAGAAACTTTATGCCCCAAGACAATACCTTCATTAACGATAAAGTGGCACTTTTCCCAATTCAAGACAAGATTAGTTTCTTCACATCTCTGCAAAACTCAATCAAGGTTGCTCAAGCAATCATTAAAGGAAGATCCACAGACAGAGAAATTGTCCATGAAAACTTCGCAAATCTTTTCACAAAAGTCAGAGAATATAGCCATCATGCATCTTTGAAAGGTAGCAAGTGCATTACATAAACCAAAAGGCATACTATAAGCAAAAGTACCAAATGGGCAAGTAAAAGTAGTCTTTGATTGATCCTTGGCTGTCACAGGTATTTCAGAGAAACCAGAATAACCATCTAGAAAGCAAAAATGAGTATGTTTGGATAATCTTTCTAGCATTTGATCGATAAAAGGTAAGGGGTAATGATCTTTTTTAGTAGCTTTATTTAATTTGCGGAAATCAATTACCATCCTATAACCTGTACTAATTCTTTGCGGGATCAACTCATCTTTATCATTAGGAACGACATTAATACCTTGTGACGCCCCGAGAGCGGAGCTTCAGACGCCTTCCATGTTTTCCGAGTTTCGTCGTGTGAGTTGTTGGTTTGATTGCATTCATCATTACATCATGTGCATTGCATCATGTCATCATGTCATTTCTTTTTCTTAACACACTAAATAAATTGAATGGATCTTCGGTCCATTTAAACCGAGGGAATTCACGTGGTGATTCTCTTTATAACGTATCCTCCCAATATTAAGGGGCTATAATAAATATTCCATGCTTTTCTTACTATATTCCTTGTCTCTAAACTTTGCCCTAAATCATTTCATCATTTTCCGGAGCTCCACCTAAAATTTCAACATTTTTGGTCACTCCAAAAACCTCGTCTTAGTTCAAACCCATTTGAATTAAATTCCAAATGAGTTTGAATTCTTTTCGTTTGATCTTGGCTATTCCATTTTTCTTGGAACCAGCGCATTCTTGTGAGTCTGGGAATTTAACTTCCATGCCCAAATTCCATCCATACCCTCTCTTTCTATTTTTTCCCTTCTATCTATTTTTATTTTTTTCTTTTGGTTAAGAGAGAAGAGTAGGAGAGGCAGTCCAGCAGGGCCTGGTCGTTCTCCTTTCCATTGGGCCGGCCTCCCAAGGCCCAGCCGCCCTTTTCCAACCCTAGCGCTATCCATCTGCCCGATCCTCCTGCGCCCTCTCCCTCTCGATCCCTCCCTCAGCGCCGCCAAGAGATGAGGAACCGCACTCGACCCTCCTCTGCCCGATGCCATCTCCCCGATCCCCTCACACATCTTCCTCGACAGCGCCCGACCTCGCTCCCCATCTTCCCCACAACCCCGAGCCCCATGGCGCCCACGGCCCCCTGCTCCGGTGAGCCCTTCCTCCGCCGCCATCGGAGGTTGACCCGACGCCCGATCTCCTCAGCGTCCTTCCTCCTCGATCCGTAGAGCCGCCGAAGGTCCACCCCGCAGCCGTGCCATCTCCATCTCGCCGGCGCCCCAAGCTTTCCTCTCCGTCGTGCCTCATCCCCTCTGCAAGCCCCATCCATGGTGCCCCTTCTCTTCCTCCGCCTAGTGTTTGCGAAGCCGCACGCCCCTCGCCCTCCGTCATCTGCTTCCGGCACCTCCGACCCTCCTCTGCATCGTGTCCCCATCACCATGGCCTGGTTCGCCTCATCGCTGCTGCTCTGCTTCACTCCGCCTCCCTGCATACAAGCACCCAGCGCCGCCACTCGTCGACCTCCACTGCTCCAGTCATGGACAACCCATGCCTCGTTCGACTACCACCATCGTGCCCTGCTGCCGTTGCTCTTCTCGCGTGCCGCCTGACCTGCGCTGTTGCAGCTTCGCACTTGCTGCTGTGCCTTGCTGCTACTTCGTCTGACCACGGACGACCTCCGTCGAGCTCGCCCGGCCACCTTCGACCTCGGCATGGCCCTGCCTCCACTAGCATCCGCCTCCTGCCGGCCGTTTTCATGGGTTCGGGGAGCCCCAAGTCATGTTCGTGGCCTCATTGGCTGTTGATGCTACGTTGTTGACTTTCTCCATCGTCTACCGGGGCTCGTCAAACCTTGTACCCGGAGCCCAAGTTGGAAGACTCCGTGGACGTGCTTCTCACTTGTGCCATATTGGATCATCAAGAACGTTTGGGATTCGCCAAGTACCGTTACGCCTGGAGGCCACGGATCCGTCAAGGCCACTACCGTCGCCGTGTATCCGACAAGTTCGCGAGTACGACTACTTCCCATGACGACCTTGTACCACTACTGTCGCAAGAACCGAGACCGGCAAGTCCGAAGACCCAAGTACCATGACGCCAAGTACCCCTTCGTATCGCCAAGGTGGATCTCGACCGTTGACGAGGTTTTGATAAGACCATCGATGTGTACAGCCACAATGTGAATGTGTACCCGATGACCCCGGAGTCCTATGTTGTGCCAAGTACCCGCTCGTTGACCCGGACATCTATAGGAAAAAGTGCCCCACTACTGCCGACCGAACGTCTACGAAACATGTACAACTACCGCTCCGATGATCACCGATGAACAATAGGACGACTACTTCGACTACCGTCTCGTGAACCACTACTTCCCTCAACGTCCCGAGAATGTCTACTTCCCCTACACCGCATCGTACTCGAACCCCTCCGATAACACACGCTTCCAAGGTATAACCCCGAGACGACGTCCATGGACGTATGCTTGTGATGTGTTGTATGTCATGCCCATGTGTTGCTCCGTGTCCGAGTTGTTCGTGGCACGAAGCCCCTCTTTTGCCTTGCCACCGTCATGTGGGAACCCGGAATCCGGGAGCACCCCACCATCCTTGCATGAGATGCTCCCGTTGCTTTTCCTTTTGCACCGGTATCTCCATGAGCTACCAAAACCGATATGTTGACGTGGCATCATTTTCGGATTCGTTGCCATGGCACCCCTTTTCTTTCCACCTCGGTGACAAATGCTTCATAATGCTCTTGTCAACTTTTAGTAAAAATTGCATAAAACTTGCACATGTCATCCGCATCATGATAACAACAATTAAACTGTTTAAAATTGGTGTTTGATTTAAATTGCTAATGCACATGAGGATATACCGGAATTGTTGTTGTTGTTGTTGTTGTTGTTTCCAGCCTCATTTAAAATGCCTAGCTATGTATTTTCACTCATGTTTCAGCTCTTGCCATGTTAACCAACCTTTAATATTGTTGAGTACCTAACCGGGAGAGAACTAAATAATTGATGTGGTGTTCCGTCAATATGCATCCCGATGCATATTGAGCTCCACTTAATTTGTAGAATTTCTTGTGCACTTGGCCATGCCATGCTTCATTAAACCGGACATGCATCATACTTGTTGTGCATCATGCCATGTTGTTGTAGTGGTTGTTTACTATGTTGTGTGCTTCTTTCCGGTGTTGCTTCTTCGGGTTGGTTCCGATAACGTCGCGTTTGTGAGGACCCGTTCGTCTACGTCCGTTTGTCTTCTTCATGGACTCGTTCTTCTTCCTTGCGGGATCTCAGGCAAGATGACCATACCCTCGAAGTCACTTCTATCTTTGCTTGCTAGTTGCTCCCTCTTTCGCTATGCCTATGCCGCGATACCTACAACTTGCTTATCATGCCTCCCATATTGTTAGTCAAGCCTCTAACCCACCTTGTCATAGCAAACCGTTGTTTGGCTATGTTACCGCTTTGCTCAGCCCCTCTTATAGCGTTGCTAGTTGCAGGTGAAGATTGGAGTTTGTTCCTTGTTGGAGCATGTATATTTTGTTGGAATATCACAATATCCCTTATTTAATTAATGCATCTATATACTTGGTAAAGGGTGGAAGGCTCGGCCTTATGCCTGGTGTTTTGTTCCACTCTTGCCGCCCTAGTTTCCGTTATATCGGTGTTATGTTCCCGGATTTTGCGTTCCTTACACGGTTGGGTTATAATGGGAACCCCTTGATAGTTCGCCTTGAATAAAACTCCTCCAGCAAAGCCCAACCTTGGTTTTACCATTTGTACTAACAACCTACCACCTTCCCTTGGGTTCTGCAGACTCAAGGGTCATCTTTATTAACACCCCCGGGCCAGTGCTTCTCTAAGTGTTGGTCCGAACTGAGTAGACTGCGGGGCCACCTCGGGGCAACTTGAGGGTTGGTTTTACTGCGGGGCCACCTCGGGGCAACTCGTAGGATGTCATGTAACCGAGATGCCGAGTCTGATCGGATTGTCTTGGGAGAAGGAATATCCTTCGCTGACCGTGATGGGCTAAGTTGGGACACCCCTGCAGGGATTTGAACTTTCGAAAGTCGTGCCCGCGGTGATGGGAAGATGGGAATTTGTTAATGTCCGGTTGTATAAAACCTGAAGTTGATCTTAATTAAAATACATCAACCGCGTGTGTAACCGTGATGGTCTCTTTCCGGTGGAGTCCGGTAAGTGAACACGGTGTTGGAGTTATGCTTGACATAGGTTGTTCTAGGATCACTTCTTGATCATAGTTTCTCGACCGTGCTTTTCCTTCTCTTCTCGCTCTCATTTGTGTAAGGTTAGCCACCATATATTCTAGTCGCTTGCTGCAGCTCCACCTCATACCTTTACCTTACCCATAAGCTTAAATAGTCATCATCGCGAGGGTGTGAGATTGCTGAGTCCCCGTGACTCACAGATTACTTCCAAAACCAGCTTGCAGGTGCCGATGATACCATGCAGGTGACGCAACCAAGCTCAAGGCGGAGCTCGATGAAGACCGTGTTCTTTATTTTGCTCCGTTTCCAGTTGATCAGTAGTGGAACCCAGTTGGGGACTATCGGGGATCTATGTAGCATTTGGGGTAGTCTTCTTTTATTTTGGTTCTGTAGTCGGACCTTGTGTGTATCTGGATGATGTAATGTTATATTCATGTATTGTGTGAAGTGGCGATTGTAAGCCAACTATGTATCTCTTTCCCTTATGTATTACATGGGTTGTGTGAAGATTACCTCACTTGCGACATTGCTTTCAATGCGGTTATGCCTCTAAGTCGTGCTTCGACACGTGGGAGATATAGCTGCATCGAGGGCGTTACATACCTCCCTTATTAGGGACACAATGGATAGGACTTACCCACTGACTTTCACCAATTGGATAAATTATACCTTCCTCAAGAAGCTTTAGTATTTCCTTTCTTACCACCTCTTTCATTTTAGGACTCAGCCGTCGTTGATTATTGCGAACTAGTTTAGCATCTTCTTCCAATTTTTTTTATGTTGACATAGAGTGGGACTAATGCCCTTAAGATCATCAAGAGTATACCCAATAGCAGCACGGTGCTTCTTCAGAGTTTTCTATAATCTCTCTTCCTCATGCTCTGAAAGATTAGCACTAATAAATAACAGGATATATCTTTTTCTCATCAAGATAAGCATATTTAAGAGTATCAGGCAACGGTTTAAGCTCAAACACGGGGTCACCCTTGGGTGGAGGAGGATCCCCTAGGATTTCAACAGGCAAATTATGTTTCAGAATAGGTTCATGTTTAAAGAATACTTCATCTATTTCCCTTCTTTCATTCATAAACATATCATTTTCATGGTCTAGCAAATATTGTTCTAAAGGATCACTAGGAGGTACGGCAATAGAAGCAAGACCAATAATTTCATCCTTACTAGGTAATTCTTCTTCACGGTGTTGTCTAATAAATTTAGAGAAATTAAATTCATGAGACATATCATCTAAACCGATAGTAACAACATCCTTTTTGCAATCTATCTTAGCATTAATAGTGTTTAATAAGGGTCTACCAAATATGATGGGACAAAAGCTATCTTGTGGGGAACCAAGAACAAGAAAATCAGTGGGATATTTAGTTTTCCCACACAAGACTTCAACATCTCTAACAATCCCCATTAGTGAAATAGTATCTCTATTGGCAAGTTTAATTGTGACATCAATATCTTCTAACTCAACAGGTGCAATATCATGCATAATTTCTCTATATAGGCCAATAGGTATTGCACTAGCACTGGCACCCATATCACATAAGCCATGATAACAATGATCTCCTATTTTAACAGAAATAACAGGCATGCCTACCACATGTGTAGGTTTATCTTTAGCACAAGGTTTAGCAATTCTAGCAGTTTCATCATAGAAATAAATAACATGCCCATCAATATTATCAGACAAGATATCTTTAACAATAACAATATTAGGTTCAACTTTAACTTTCTCAGGAGGTGTATAAGTTTTAATATTGCTTTTACAAACCACAGTTGAAGGTTTAGCATGATCCTTTATCCTAACAGGGAAAGGTGGTTTCTCAACATAAAGAAGTAGGAACAATAGGATCATTACAAGTGATAGTCTTTTCTTCAACTTTAATAGGTGTAACTACTTTTACTTCTATGTGAGGATGATATTTAAACCACTTCTCCTTGGGGAGATCAACATAAGTAGCAAAAGATTCACAGAAAGAAGCTACCATCTCAGAATCAAGTCCATATTTAGTGCTAAATTTACGGAAAACATCGGTATCCATAAAAGATTTAACACAATCAAACTTAGGTGTCATACCTGACTGCTTACCTTCGTCGAGGTCCCAATCTTCAGAGTTGTGTTTAATTCTTTCCAATAATTCCCATTTGAATTCAATAGTCTTCATCATAAAAGAGGCAGCACAAGAAGTATCGAGCATGGTGCGATTGTTATCAGAAAGCCGAGCATATAAATTTTGAATAATCATTTCTCTTGAGAGCTCATGATTGGGGCATGAATATAACATTGATGTAAGCCTCCCCCAAGCTTGAGCGATGCTTTCTCCTTTGCGAGGCCAAAAATTATATATATAATTGCGATCACGATGAACAAGATGCATAGGACAAAACTTCTGATGAAATTCCAATTTCAACCGTTTGTAGTTCAATGACCCCATATCATCACATAGCCTATACCATGTCAATACATCTTCCCTCAAAGATAAAGGGAAGACCTTCTTCTTAACAACATCTCTGGGTACACCTGCAAGCTTAAATAATCCACAAACTTCATCAACATATATTAGGTGCTCATCAGGATGCATTGTTCCATCTCCTGGAAAGGATTAGCTAGCAGTTTTTCTAACATACCCGAAGGAAATTCAAAGCAGACATTTTCAGTTTCATTTTCATTTTCAGTACGTTCAGTTGGTTGAGGAGCAACTCCTTGCTCTACTAGTTGGGGTGAAGATACCCCGAACAAGCCCCTCAGAGGATTACTTTCCATGGTAACAAGTGATAGTAAATTTCAGCACACTATATAAATTTTTTCCTTACCAAATTCCACCTACCAAAGGCGCTTCACTCCCCGGCAACGGCGCCAGAAAAGAGTCTTGATGACCCACAAGTATAGGGGATCTATCGTAGTCCTTTCGATAAGTAAGAGTGCCGAACCCAACGAGGAGCAGAAGGAAATGATAAGCGGTTTCTAGCAACGTATTCTCTGCAAGTACTGAAATAAGTGGTAACAGATAGTTTTGTGATAGGATAATTTGTAACGAGCAACAAGTAACAAAAGTAAATAAAGTGCAGCAATGTTATTGTGTTTTATCATTATATTAAATTTGGTAATTTTTAGGTAATTTTAAATCTCTATTTTAATCAGGAACAGATTTTGTTATTTTAGTTTTCTATTAAAGTTTTTAACAAAAATAATTCTTTATGAAAATTCTTTTTGCCATTAATGTTTTGAACAGAAAATACTTTGATAATTTTAGTTCCATAAATTTTATATAATTTTAGTTTAAAAAATACTAGAGGTTTATAAAAACTTTTTAGTTGATTTCTTTTGCTATTAGAGTTTTATAAAAACTTTTTAGTTTATTGTTTTTTCTATTGAAGAATATTATAGTTTTGTTTTAGTTGATCATAACAAAATATTATAATTGATTATTTTAAGTTCATTATTTTTCCTATTAGTTCATTCTTTTTGCACTAAATGACCCTAAAATTCAAAAGCACTACAAATGAACTCTGAAAATGTTGAAAGTTGGCATGGTATCATCATTTCACCCACATAGCTTGTGCATAAAAGTTGAGAGGGTTACGGCAAAAACTAGATGAACTTCGTGTACAAAACAGACAATCTTTTTCGAAGTATAAGGGTTTCATACGGAAACTCATCTGTTACAAACGGATTTCATTTTCTTGAACTTATTTGAACTCCAGACTTTTTGTGTGTTCAAAATGAACCATTCAAAGCCACATCATCAATTTTCAACCCTTTCTGACTTCATTTGTTATTTTTCATGCATTTACTGATTTTTTGAGCTGAATGACCTTGAAATTGAAATGTAGTACAAATGAACTCTAAAAAGGTTGAAAGTTGGCATGGTATCACTACTAGGGAAAACCTTATAGACAGAATGTAACCAGTAGCGCTTCTTAAAATGATGCGCTACTGCTACTTAGTAGTAGCGCGTCTGCTAGAACGACGCTACTGTTACCCGCTTAGCAGTAGCGCGGCAGGAACAGAACGCGCTACTACTATAATTGCCACACCGTTCCCGACGTGCTAGGTATAGTAGTAGCGCCCTTCTACGAACAGCGCTACTACTATGGATTTTAGCAGCAACGCGTTTTGCCTCCCCACGCTACTGTTAAAACTATTTTCACCTAACCCCCTGCGCGGCCTGATTCCCTCTCCTCTGCTTCCTCCCCCAATTCTCCTCTACTATTCCTCGTCGCCTCCGCCTCGCCGCCGTCTCCCCCAACCGCGCCTCGCTGCCGTCTCCCCCGACCCCGCCTCGCCTCCGCCTCGCCGCCGTCTCCCCCGACCCTGCCTCGCCGCCATCTC
>NC_041380.1:5646596-5652502 GCF_002162155.2 Triticum dicoccoides
GCCTCGCCGTGCCTCGGTGCCGCCGTCTCCCCCGACCCCATCTCTCTCCCCACCCTCTGTAAGCACTCTCCCCTTCCGATCCCTCTTCTCTGCTTAGTATGAACCCTAGCTATTTAGTGCTAGTTAGTATGAACCCTAGGCTATTTTTAGTGCTAGTTAGTTAATTACTTGTATGGTAATTAGGGAAGTAGTTCCTAGGTACTAATTAGTTAGTAAGAACTAGGTACTAATTAGGTTTAGTTTATTTTTATTTATAGTAAGTTTATTTTCAGTAAGAACTAATTGAATTAATAAAATCATTAGTAAGAACTTGTTGCTATTTTTTTAGTTAAAGCAATTTTTCCTGCATCGACGTCGACGATACCTATCCCGCATCCTCGTCGTCGAGTCGGCGGAGGACGACACCTGCTTGACCAGACGGGCCATGTCCGGGACTGGGCTCCGCCAGGGTGGTACTGGGAGGCGCTACCTACTGGGAGGCGCAGGTTGGTGAGGAGCCAGCCTATCGTTGACCCGAACCTTCTTTGGTGGCGGTCGCGTGGGCCAGTGATGGTCCAAAGGCTCGAGGACCCCGCGGAGGTGGTGCGTCACCGTGTCAGTGAGGAGGACGCGCACGTCCGTCGCTACTTGTTTGCGTTGGAGCACAGGTTCTCTAATACCTGGCAGGTTCTCCAGGGATCTCACTGGAGCTATGATCCCATGATGGTTCCTTCGCTGTGGGTGTCCACCGCCCGCGGCGATACCCGTCGTGTGCTAGGGTTTTAGTTGTATTAGTGATGCTATATGTATGACACTATTCGGGATGTATTAGTGATAATATTCGACGATGTACGGATCCATGAGATGATTTACTTTTGCTTATTGAATGCATGCTAATTTGAGTCCTATAAGATATTTTGAAATGTATATCTTGAGTTGCTTGATACGTCTCCAACGTATCTATAATTTTTGATTGCTCCATGCTATATTATCTACTGTTTTGGACTATATCGGGCTTTATTTTCCACTTTTATATTATTTTTGGGACTAACCTATTAGCCGGAGGCCCAACCCAGAATTGTTGTTTTTTGCCTATTTCAGTATTTCGGAGAAACAGAATATCAAACGGAGTCCAAACGGAATAAAACCTTCGGGAACATGATTTTCTCACCGAACGTGATCCAGGAGACTTGGACCCTACTCCAAGGAGTCAAAGAGGCGGTCACGAGGGTGGGGGGCGCGCCCACCCCCCTAGGGCACGCCCCCCTGCCTCATGGGCCCCTCGGTGCTCCACCGACGTAATCCTTCCTTCTATATATACCTACGTACCCCCAAACAATCGGAACAGGAGCCAAAAACCTAATTCAACTGCCGCAACTTTCTGTATCCATGAGATCCCATCTTGGGGCCTGTTCTGCAGCTCCGCCGGAGAAGGCCGTCATCACGGAGGGCTTCTACATAATCATAGCCCCTCCGATGAAGTGTGAGTAGTTTACCTCAGATCTTCGGGTCCATAGTTAGTAGCTAGATGGCTTCTTCTCTCTTTTTGGATCTCGATACAAAGTTCTCCCCCTCTCTTGTGGAGATCTATTCGATGTAATCTTCTTCTTTTTGCGGTGTGTTTGTTGAGACCGATGAATTGTGGGTTTATGATCAAGTCTATCTATGAATAATATTTGAATCTTCTCTGAATTCTTTTATGTATGATTGGTTATCTTTGCAAGTCTCTTCGAATTATCCGTTTGGTTTGGCCAACTAGATTGGTAGTTCTTGCCATGGGAGAAGTGCTTAGCTTTGGGTTCGATCTTGTGGTGTCCTTTCCCAGTGACAGAAGGGGCAGCAAGGCACGTATTGCATCGTTGCCATCGAGGATAACAAGATGGGGTTTATTTCATATTGCATGAATTTATCTCTCTACATCATGTCATCTCACTGAAAGTGTTACTCTGTTTTTAACTTAATACTCTAGATGCATGCTGGATAGCGGTCGATGAGTGGAGTAATATTAGTAGATGCAGAATCGTTTCGGTCTACTTGTCACGGACGTGATGCCAATATACATGATCATGCCTAGATATTCTCATAACTATGCTCAATTCTGTCAATTACTCAACAGTAATTTGTTCACCCACCGTAGAATACTTATGCTCTTGAGAGAAGCCACTAGTGAAACCTATGGCCCCCGGGTCTATTCTCATCATATCAATCCCCATCACTTTAATCTTGCTTTGCTTTTTTACTTTGCCTTTTACTTTTCACTTTGCATCTCTATACCAAAAATATTATATCTATCAGATCTCACTCTCATAAGTGATCGTGAAGGGATTGACAACCCCTAATCACGTTGGTTGCGAGTAGCTATCGTTTTGTGCAGGTACGAGGGACTTGAGCGTGGCCTCCTACTGGATTGATACCTTGGTTCTCGAAAACTGAGGGAAATACTTACGCTACTCTATTGCATCATCCTTTCCTCTTTGGGTGTAACACCCCAAAAATTTAACCAGGTTTTAGTTATTAAAATTTTTGCCAAGAGTTTAAAATTTTTGCCTGCAAGAATATCCCTGTTGATTTCAAAACTTTTCTTTTAATATTAAGGAGTTTTTCCCAAGTGGATCCTTCCAAAACATATTGGACTTATTTTCCCTCTCATTTAAAAACATCTCTCAATCAGGAGATTTATTTATAAAATTATTTCACCCTGAACTTTATTCATTAAAATGAGTTGTTTTAAAATTTGGAGCTCTTTTTGAACTACAACCTTTTGATATATTTAACTAAAAATTTCACCAAAATTTGGAGATATCATGTGATGTCTCTAAATCACTTTTGTGCAATAATATATTTCATTCATTGGATACTTTGAGTTCTACACCAAGTTTTCAAATCTGGTCCAGTGGGCAATTTTACACTGCAACCTATTTAAATATTTCTTTCAAACTTCTACCAAAATTAGGGGAGGTCAGTAGGAGCCTATTATTCCACTTTGTGCAAAAACCTATTTATGTTCTTTGAAAAAATTGAGTGAATCATCCTCTTTTTCATTCTGGTCCAGCCTTGTGATTTCTACTGCAACCCTATTTAATTTTGCTCCAAAGATCTTGTGTTTTCTCCTACTTGTAGACAGCCCTACCAAACCCCTAAATCCAGGAGCATGCACCCATTGGATTAATTTTGGTTCATGTAATAATGTCATTTATTTCCTGTCCAGAAATGTAGTTTTGCAAAACTTGCACTAACAAGTTTGTGCTTTTCACAAACTAACCTCACCACTCTCTCTTGCATCTGAGGAGACCCCAATCTGGAAGTTTTGGCCACCCCAAGAGTTGCCTAGGTGCATGTGGCATTCTATCGAGCACCCTGTAGGCATGACCAGTTTTGACATGAGTTTTGGCATTTCACTGTGAACCTGATCCCCTGACCAAACCAGCTTGTCCACTGATCTCCTTGCAAGCCCAAACCTAGACCTGTTAACCCCCAGCCTCAACCGCGACCTCTAGCATGCTCTGGCATTTCGTCGAGCACACTCAGTGCGTGCACGGTACGCGCCCAGAGCGCGCGTATTGCATGACCCGTGCGCCGAGCCGACACGCTGGCCCCACGGTTTTGGCTCGCTCCGCGGCATCACGCCACGCGCTCCCCTTCTCACAGCTACGCGCCAAGCCGCCCCTCGCCGCGCCCGGCAGGCCAAGCGCTAGCCGCCGCCGCCGCCCGACAGCCTCTGCCCATGTCGGCGCCACCGAACCTTCCTCCGCTCGCCACCTGGCCCCTGGAACAGCGCGTACTCATCCGCGAGTGTGTCCACTAGCGCTCATCGCCGCCACGTCGCCCTGGCTACAGAGAGGCGGTTCGCCGGAGGGCTTATCCACGGCCGCCGCGGAACCGACCTCGACGAGCTATAAAAGGAGGCCCCCGAGTTTCCCCGGGCACACAGGCAACCTTAGAATGCTCCCCTAGTTCTCCTTTGGCAGCCAATCGACCCGGGGAGGTCTTCTTCCCCACCTCCGGCAACTGCGGCCGCCACCACTGCCCGGGCCAATTCGGCACCACCAGGGCCTCCCCCTCTCCATTCTCTCCACCAAGAGCTTCCTCATCCTTCTGTGAACCTTTCCCTCTACTCGATTTCGATCGGGGCTCACTGCGGGAGAATTTTCACTCCGCCACCGAAGCTTCCCTCCACCACGGAGCTCGCCGCCGGCGATTTCCTCCACCCCCGACGACCCTACGACTACCGGAGTGACCACCTCGGCCCCCTGAATCCACTGGTGGCCTCAGCTTCCCGAACGGAGCCACCGTTCGCCGGCGATGATCACCGGAGCCCCGCTCCACTCGGGCAGAGGAGGGAGACGACGCGGGCGACTGGTCAAACCTGAGCAGTGGGCCAGGCGGGCCCACCGTCAGAGACCCAGCGCCGGTCCGCGTGGTTAAGTGGAGGCGTAAAGCCTCAAGTACGGCTCCTCTGCACCGAAAGCGTAATCTCGTTTGAAACGTTTTCTTTTCTGTTTTATTTTAAAAACATATTTGACCAAATCTTTGACTGGCTATAATTTTTTAAATATAAGTCCAAATGAAATGATTCTTTTTCCTACCTCTCTCAAATTTCACCTAGTTTATTTTAAGATTTATTTGAAAAAATTTCAGAACAACTTTTGGTGCTGTTTTTATTTTTTGTGTTAATTCTTTTATATTGCTAAAATAGGATTTTTGAAGAGAGGAGAAATGTTTCAAGTTTTGGAGTGCACCCTGCCTTTCCACACATTGAAGGCAAGCATTCTGAACCCCGGCATAATATTTTTTGTGTGCTCGATGACACGTTCATAACATCACCTCACTTTGGAGCAACTTGTTATTTCATGTGATATGATCATATGCATGGGTGCATGTTATTGATTTCCATGCTATTGGAAATGGACACACTTGTGATGATAAACACCCTCATGTGCCTTGCATGCATACCGGCAGGAACCCGGGAAAACCTCTGCCTTGGGTAGGCATGAGTTTGTCGCCGGTCTCCGTCGGGACGGTTATGTCTGGTATGGCATGGTAAGGTGATATGAGCGGTGACTCTGTTGGTTGAAATATATTCGTTATACTAACCATGCAGGGAATACTTAAACCTCCTGAGTCGACCGTAGATCGAGTTTTGTGCCAGTAACCCCCCATACTTGTTTCGTACTACCACTCGTCTCTACAGCAAGTAGAGTACGGTTCAGTAAGTTGTCAACCTCTTTCTAGCACACACCGTACAGAGAGGCCATGGTGGAAGATACCGGTTGTAGCTGGTAGGCAGGCCACCTGGTCCGGGGGCATGGGTGTTTCCGGTTGGGACCGAGAGGGGATGCCACCCCTTAGAGCGCGCGATATAAATTTGATCCCATGCTACGCGAGGTTGTAGCCTCCCCACTTAGAGTTTGCTTAACAGGTGTCGTGGGTGATTCCAGACACGTGTGAGATAAGCTGGTGTGTGCAAGTTAGGTGTGTTTTCAACAAAAAGACCGTAGACGGAATTAGTCCCGATGGACTAAAGAAATCCGTTACTCGTGGGTAAAGAGTACACCCTCTGCAGAGAATAAACCTATTCGAATAGCCGTGTCCATGGTTAAGGATTACAGTCTGGGATGGGTCAGGTGTCGGTCTTAGTGTCGGTCTTCGGAGGTGAAACGGTTAACCAGAAATGGAATTACTACTCGTGACTTGTGATAACTATGATTTATTATTATTGTTGACTAACCCGTGATATTATTGTTATTATCGAGTATCTCTGGGATGGTTCTACCTCCGGGATATTCACTATGATTGTTTATTTTAAAGCCCTTTATGTGGTGTCGCTCAGACGCCCGACTGTGGCATTTCTTTTAAAGCCCTTTATGTGGTGTCGCTCAGACGCCCGACTGTGGCATTTCTTTTAAAGCCCTTTATGAGGTGTCGCT
>NC_041380.1:5652941-5685042 GCF_002162155.2 Triticum dicoccoides
TCAGACGCCCGACTGTGGCATTTAAAGCCCTTTATGTGGTGTCGCTCAGACGCCCGACTGTGGCATTTCTTTTAAAGCCCTTTATGTGGTGTCGCTCAGACGCCCGGCTGTGGCATTTGTTTTAAAGCCCTTTATGTGGTGTCGCTAAGACGCCCGACTGTGGCATTGCTTGTTATTTGTTTTCATAAATTTTAATACTACCATGTTATTGCATTTTTATAAATAACTTGCTTGCACGCATCAGAGTTTCATTTATCTTTTGTGACTGACGTCATGAGCATAAAATATTTTTAGCACATCATTGTTATATTATACCTGTGTTCATAATGTTTGCGAGTACATTCAAAGTACTCACTGGCTTGTCCCTGGCTATTGTCTTGGCTAGATTTTCTTGCTCGGAGAGGAGCGACGCGATGCCAGCCCCGGAACCCACACAATGGAGATAGCAGCCTCGCGAAGATAGGAGTTAACCTGGTCAGCTGTTCCCGTGGGAAATGGAGTCCCATAGACACTGATGTTTCACAAACCGCTTCCGCCATCAACCACTAGAAACCATTTGTTGTACTCACAGGCCAGAATGGTCTTGTACTACATATGTTGTATTCTGCTTGGAATTTCTGTATCAAGTTGGAGCCTCATCAGCTAATAGTAATCCTGGGGCTGATGAGCACGACGGTCTTTTCTGAAAATTTATGTCCGGAGAACCGGTCGTGACAGACTTGGTATCAGAGCCAGGCTGACCATTGGCTAATCCTATCTTAGCCAGGTCAATAAACTTAGGCAAACCAACCCACTAGACCATAGCCAAACCTCAGCCAAGCTTCTCGTGCAAGATAGCCACACAGTGACCCAACACCTTTTTGGCAGTCGGTGCCCAACCTATCAACCTAACATGTCACTCATGCGCCAGTGACCGGCCCCTAAATAGTCCTTTCTCGCAAGCGTGCGAAGGAAGACTCCGCCCCCTTTTTCCTATAAAAAGGGCACACTAGTCCCAACACAGCACATCACAGCCTCTACCCCAAACCGAGCCACAATGCCTGGCCCTGTCGTGCACAATGAAACCACAGCAACCAACCTTGGAGGTTTTGTGACCATACTCGCAAACCTCACCCGTCGTGCCTATGCGTTAGAAGAGCCACCAGAATTTGTTGTGTACCAAGGACCCATGAGCGGTAAAGACCGTCAATTTTGGGCCACTGTGCACATCTACGGTAGGGGACTGTCACCCGAGCGCCCCTATAGGTTCACCGGAAGAACAACTTCCTTCGAGCCACAAGCCATCCAGCTAGCCGCTCGAGAAGCTATAGTTCATCTCAGGCACTTGTCGCCCAGAGTAAACTGTCGCTCGTTCCACTACTACCCCAGACGTGAAGGGTATGGTAGACCACCCCAAGTTGCCAACGGAGATCACGAGACGGACCCTGCATTGTTGCACCTAGTGCGCTATGTAAGTGCACTAGAGGCACTGTTCGACCAGATCACTATTGATCTAATCGCAGCTCGTGGAGAGCTGGTTCGTCGAGCCCCGGCGAGAGAAGAGAACGAGCCCAACACCGACAACCCAGTCGTGCTGTTTGGACACCCGATCGAGTCCCTGAGGCCTGCCGCAGCCATCGGCCAAGGTGCTGCGATAACCCCAGAGGTGCTTCGTCGCATATTGGGAGCACACTCCAACGGAGTTGTGGCCAACAATCCCCACGATGGTCATCATTACTACCCCGACCCTGCAGTTCCTCCGCCATCTCCGACTAATCCCGGCAGTGAGACACGTGGAGAAGCCTCGACATCCACCAGGCACGCCCGTTTAGACATAAATGAGGTAGACTAAGCCGTACGAGTAGTACCGAGTCTCAGTGTATCCTCACTTTGTAATCGTGCGACCGTGTATATTAACGCAGCCTGTCGTTGTGCCTCTGTTTTAATAGTGGCCTTGCATTTTTGGTCAGCGCATAGTTGCATATTTTTCCGGGCACAACTACCAAAACCAACCCGACGACATCCACAGTAACACGTCTCTTTATGAGATATGTGTATCTCTGACACTGACCTGACCTTTGGAGCTAAGCTGGCAAATTTATTACCTTTCACCACGGTAAAACGATCCGGCTCCATTGCTATATAAAGGCCACCTTGTGACCTTACCCAGCAACGCTCACTTTGTGCACCACACTCACACTTTTTCCTGTCATGCCGAGCCCCAGCATTCATCTGAGAACCCCAGATGCAACCCCAGGTAGCTTTGTCAAAATATTGTGGGATTTTACCCGCAGTACCATGGGTTCTACCCAGCCACCTCAGTACGAGCTATTCAAATCAAGGATCACCCCATCCACCTCGGAATATTGGGCAGCAGTACACATCCCTCCCGTAGACTCCAATCAAGATCCAACGGAAGTTTCCTTTGTGGGGAAATCTATGCCAACCCCACACCTGGCCATAGAAGCTGCTGCGAAAGAAGCGATTGCTCGTCTTCGATCTGCAGTACCCTATGCCCGCGAACAAGGATATTATTACTTTCCGAGCCGTGCAGCACCCGGAGAAGTAACATCTTTTCCCGGTGGACGCATTGAGAGAGACCCAGTGCTAGCCAACCTTATCCAGTACATCATTGCTCAAGAGCATTTGAACCAGCGAGTGATGGATTATCTCCAGAGCCTCGCAGATTTAAGTCCTCAGATTGCCATCGGCAGATCACTGAGACCCGACCCGGAGAGACGCATACATCGACTGGTCAATCCACTACCTCCGATAGAAGAGGAGTGTATCCCTTTACCAGAGACATTTTATCAGGACCCCACCCAGTTACCGTTTTCATTTTAGACGTCACTACTGTATTTGTTCTTTGCAACATTTATTTATGTGTGTGACTTATGCGTGATACCCTGAGTTTGTACGACGAGTCAATTATTTGGCTTCTACTAATGTGTGTAGTTTTTGTTGTGGTTTATGCTCCTTTAAATTAACTGTTTTTCCCTCGCAAAATTCTGGAGTGAGATTTCTTTTCCCTGAGTTGCTACACCTGCCCCTTCTCACGACGTGGATTAATGAATTTCACACAGCACCACGCAGCAGACTCACAACCATAATCATTCGGACACATACACTGTTTGCAAAACCTTGCAACGGTGTTACATCTAGCTAATCACCCCCTAACAACAGTTAGCACCCGGCACACTCCATCTACTCCTCATGATCACCACCACCGCGGAGAGCCAACACCCGAGCAGCAGCGTCGCGACGATCGTCGAGGATCATCGCGCACAGGAGCACAGAGAGCCCCAACAGCGTCGCCAGCCCTCCGCATATCAGGACCGCAAACCTTTCCGGCATCGCCTCTGCCATTAGAGCCTAGCCCGAGCTTTTGTAAGCAGTAATGGAGGGAGTTGGAGGAGAAGTGAGGCCAGGTGCGAGGAAGAAGAGAGAGGCACCCCGTCCGTTTTATAGCTCGAGCTCGGTGTACGGTGGGCGAAGTCCACCAACGCCGCTCGTCGCCGATCGCCGGTGTTCGGAGTCGAATCCGCGAGCAGTGCCGACAGCGCGCTGGCCGGCGAGGTGAGTGCACGCTGCACCGGCAGCTAGTACGCCGCGCACTACCACGGTACGGCCTAGATGCCCTACGCGCTAGGCATCGCCGGTGGAGAAAGCGCGAGAAAGCGCGCGGGAGAGAGGAAGAAGAGAGAACCAGAGGGAGAAGAGGAGACTGACAGTGGACCCCGGGTCCACCTGTCAGCCAAAGGGAGCACTGTGCTCTCGGGTACGACCAGCGTATATCTAAATTTAGGAGTTATTCTAAATTTATATCCAGCGTAGAAATCTCACGATTTTGTCCCGAACCATAGACTCTTCCACGCAGCACCAGTTTTCACACTGTGATTTTTTTCACCACTTATTGCCCTCTCACTAAAGCCACATCTTTATTGCGTAATATTTTGTTAATAGGGCTTTTAGCAAATCTCGAGGACGAGATTTTTTCTTAAGGGGGGTAGTATTGTAACACCCCAAAAATTTAACCAGGTTTTAGTTATTAAAATTTTTGCCAAGAGTTTAAAATTTTTGCCTGCAAGAATATCCCTGTTGATTTCAAAACTTTTCTTTTAATATTAAGGAGTTTTTCCCAAGTGGATCCTTCCAAAACATATTGGACTTATTTTCCCTCTCATTTAAAAACATCTCTCAATCAGGAGATTTATTTATAAAATTATTTCACCCTGAACTTTATTCATTAAAATGAGTTGTTTTAAAATTTGGAGCTCTTTTTGAACTACAACCTTTTGATATATTTAACTAAAAATTTCACCAAAATTTGGAGATATCATGTGATGTCTCTAAATCACTTTTGTGCAATAATATATTTCATTCATTGGATACTTTGAGTTCTACACCAAGTTTTCAAATCTGGTCCAGTGGGCAATTTTACACTGCAACCTATTTAAATATTTCTTTCAAACTTCTACCAAAATTAGGGGAGGTCAGTAGGAGCCTATTATTCCACTTTGTGCAAAAACCTATTTATGTTCTTTGAAAAAATTGAGTGAATCATCCTCTTTTTCATTCTGGTCCAGCCTTGTGATTTCTACTGCAACCCTATTTAATTTTGCTCCAAAGATCTTGTGTTTTCTCCTACTTGTAGACAGCCCTACCAAACCCCTAAATCCAGGAGCATGCACCCATTGGATTAATTTTGGTTCATGTAATAATGTCATTTATTTCCTGTCCAGAAATGTAGTTTTGCAAAACTTGCACTAACAAGTTTGTGCTTTTCACAAACTAACCTCACCACTCTCTCTTGCATCTGAGGAGACCCCAATCTGGAAGTTTTGGCCACCCCAAGAGTTGCCTAGGTGCATGTGGCATTCTATCGAGCACCCTGTAGGCATGACCAGTTTTGACATGAGTTTTGGCATTTCACTGTGAACCTGATCCCCTGACCAAACCAGCTTGTCCACTCATCTCCTTGCAAGCCCAAACCTAGACCTGTTAACCCCCAGCCTCAACCGCGACCTCTAGCATGCTCTGGCATTTCGTCGAGCACACTCAGTGCGTGCACGGGACGCGCCCAGAGCGCGCGTGTTGCACGACCCGTGCGCCGAGCCGACACGCTGACCCCACGGTTTTGGCTCGCTCCGCGACATCATGCCACGCGCTCCCCTTCTCACAGCTACGCGCCAAGCCGCCCCTCGCCGCACCCGGCAGGCCAAGCGCTAGCCGCCGCCACCGCCCGACAGCCTCTGCCCATGTCGGCGCCACCGAACCTTCCTCCGCTCGCCACCTGGCCCCTGGAACAGCGCGTGCTCATCCGCGAGTGTGTCCACTAGCGCTCGTCGCCGCCACATCGCCCTGGCTACAGAGAGGCGGTTCGCCGGAGGGCTTATCCACGGCCGCCGCGGAACCGACCTCGACGAGCTATAAAAGGAGGCCCCCGAGTTTCCCTGGGCACACAGGCAACCTTAGAATGCTCCCCTAGTTCTCCTATGGCAGCCAATCGACCCGGGGAGGTCTTCTTCCCCACCTCCGGCAACTGCGGCCGCCACCATTGCCCGGGCCAATTCGGCACCACCAGGGCCTCCCCCTCTCCGTTCTCTCCACCAAGAGCTTCCTCATCCTTCCGTGAACCTTTCCCTCTACTCGATTTCGATCGGGGCTCACTGCGGGAGAATTTTCACTCCGCCACCGAAGCTTCCCTCCGCCACGGAGCTCGCCGCCGGCGATTTCCACCACCCCCGACGACCCTACGACTACCGGAGTGACCACCTCGGCCCCCTGAATCCACTGGTGGCCTCAGCTTCCCGAACGGAGCCACCGTTCGCCGGCGATGATCACCGGAGCCCCGCTCCACTCGGGCAGAGGAGGGAGACGACGCGGGCGACTGGTCAAACCTGACCAGTGGGCCAGGCGGGCCCACCGTCAGAGACCTAGCGCCGGTCCACGTGGCTAAGTGGAGGCGTAAAGCCTCAAGTACGCCTCCTCTGCACCGAAAGCGTAATCTCGTTTGAAACGTTTTCTTTTCTGTTTTATTTTAAAAACAGATTTGACCAAATCTTTGACTGGCTATAATTTTTTAAATATAAGTCCAAATGAAATGATTCTTGTTCCTATCTCTCTCAAATTTCACCTAGTTTATTTTAAGATTTATTTGAAAAAATTTCAGAACAACTTTTGGTGCTGTTTTTATTTTTTGTGTTAATTCTTTCATATTGCTAAAATAGGATTTTTGAAGAGAGGAGAAATGTTTCAAGTTTTGGAGTGCACCCTGCCTTTCCACACATTGAAGGCAAGCATTCTGAACCCCGGCATAATATTTTTTGTGTGTTCGATGACACGTTCATAACATCACCTCACTTTGGAGAAACTTGTTATTTCATGTGATATGATCATATGCATGGGCGCATGTTATTGATTTCCATGCTGTTGGAAATGGACACACTTGTGATGATAAACACCCTCATGTGCCTTGCATGCATACCGGCAGGAACCCGGGAAAACCTCTGTCTTGGGTAGGCATGAGTTTGTCGCCGGTCTCCGTCGGGACGGTTATGTCTGGTATGGCATGGTAAGGTGATATGAGCGGTGACTCTATTGGTTGATATATATTTGTTATACTAACCATGCAGGGAATACTTAAACCTCCTTAGTCAACCGTAGATCGAGTCTTGTGCCAGTAACCCCCCATACTTGTTTCGTACTACCAGTCGTCTCTACAGCAAGTAGAGTACGGTTCAGTAAGTTGTCAACCTCTTTCTAGCACACACCGTACAGAGAGGCCATGGTGGAAGATACCGGTTGTAGCTGGTAGGCAGGCCACCTGGTCTGGGGGCATGGGTGTTTCCGGTTGGGACCGAGAGGGGATGCCACCCCTTAGAGCGCGCGATATAAATTTGATCCCATGCTACGCGAGGTTGTAGCCTCCCCACTTAGAGTTTGCTTAACAGGTGTCGTGGGTGATTCCAGACACGTGTGAGATAAGCTGGTGTGTGCAAGTTAGGTGTGTTTTCAACAAAAAGACCGTAGACGGAATTAGTCCCGATGGACTAAAGAAATCCGTTACTCGTGGGTAAAGAGTACACCCTCTGCAGAGAATAAACCTATTCGAATAGCCGTGTCCATGGTTAAGGATTACAGTCTGGGATGGGTCAGGTGTCGGTCTTAGTGTCGGTCTTCGGAGGTGAAACGGTTAACCAAAAATGGAATTACTACTCGTGACTTGTGATAACTATGATTTATTATTATTGTTGACTAACCCGTGATATTATTGTTATTATCGAGTATCTCTGGGATGGTTCTACCTCTGGGATATTCACTATGATTGTTTATTTTAAAGGCCTTTATGTGGTGTCGCTCAGACGCCCGACTGTGGCATTTCTTTTAAAGCCCTTTATGTGGTGTCGCTCAGACGCCCGACTGTGGCATTTCTTTTAAAGCCCTTTATGTGGTGTCGCTCAGACGCCCGACTGTGGCATTTCTTTTAAAGCCCTTTATGTGGTGTCGCTCAGACGCCCGACTGTGGCATTTAAAGCCCTTTATGTGGTGTCGCTCAGACGCCCGACTGTGGCATTTCTTTTAAAGCACTTTATGTGGTGTCGCTCAGACGCCCGAATGTGGCATTTCTTTTAAAGCCCTTTATGTGGTGTCGCTAAGACGCCCGACTGTGGCATTGCTTGTTATTTGTTTTCATAGATTTTAATACTACCATGTTATTGCATTTTTATAAATAACTTGCTTGCACGCATCAGAGTTTCATTTATCTTTTGTGACTGACGTCATGAGCATAAAATATTTTTAGCACATCATTGTTATATTATACCTGTGTTCATAATGTTTGTGAGTACATTAAAAGTACTCACTGGCTTGTCCCTGGCTATTGTCTTGGCCAGATTTTCTTGCTCGGAGAGGAGCGACGCGATGCCAGCCCCGGAACCCACACAATGGAGATAGCAGCCTCGCGAAGATAGGAGTTAAGCTGGTCAGCTATTCCCGTGGGAAATGGAGTCCCATAGACACTGATGTTTCACAAACCGCTTCCGCCATCAACCACTAGAAACCATTTGTTGTACTCACAGGCCAGAATGGTCTTGTACTACATATGTTGTATTCTGCTTGGAATTTCTGTATCAAGTTGGAGCCTCATCAGCTAACAGTAATCCTGGGGCTGATGAGCACGACGGTCTTTTCTGGAAATTTATGTCCGGAGAACCGGTCGTGACATCGGGGAAATCCAACGCAAGCTCAAGAGGTAGCAAGAAGAATTTCTGGCGCCGTTGCCGGGGAGTCCACGCAGAAAGTCAACATACCAAGTACCCATCACAATCCCTATCTCTCGCATTACATTATTTGCCATTTGCCTCTCGTTTTCCTCTCCCCCACTTCACCCTTGCCGTTTTATTCACCCTCTCTTTCCCAATCTCCTTCTCCTCCTCCCTCTCTATTTGCATCTTTTTTCCCGCTTGCCTTTTGTTTGCTCATGTGTTGGATTGCTTGTTTGTCTTGATGGCTCAACCGAGATTTGGTGATCTTCACCTTAAAAGGTTAGAGGAGATCGAAAACAACGTTAGGAAGTTTATGGTTTTGCAATTTGAGCATAATAATTTATTTAGAAACGAGCTTAAGGAACAAAAAGGTTTTATGATTATATGAATAAAGAGCTTGATGATATGTATAAAGAATTTGATGGTGTAAGATCCCAAATTGCTCGTCTAGAAAAGATGACTGCTGAAATTTCGGATATGCAAGCCACCTTAATCAATAAGATGGCCGCTAAACCGAATTCCTATAAAAATCAAGATGAAGATCTAAAAGTTATTGATGTGTCTCCTATTAAATCTTTGTTTTGCAATATGAATCTTGATGAAACTAAATATGATCTTCCTTTACCTAGAAGGCATTCTAAAAATTCGGAGTATTTAGATCTTTATGATGAAATTGATGAAAGTGGGATTAAAAGAAATAAAAATCTAGATGTTGCTAAACCCACTATATTGGATTTCAAGGAATTTAATTATGAAAGTTGCTCTTTAATTGATTGTATTTCCTTGTTGCAATCCGTGCTAAATTCTCCACATGCTTATAGTCAAAAGAAAGCCTTCACCGAACATATTGTTGATGCCTTGATGCAATCTTATGAAGAAAAACTTGAGTTGAAAGTTTATATCCCAAGAAAACTCTATGATGAGCGGGAACCAACTATTAAAATTAAAATTAAAGATCATGAGTTTTATGCTTTGTATGATTTGGGTGCTAGTGTCTCCACTATCCCCAAAACTTTGTGTGATTTGCTAGATTTCCGTGATTTTAATGATTGCTCTCTAAACTTGCATCTTGCGGATTCTACTATTAAGAAACCTATGGGAATGATTAATGATGTTCTTATTGTTGCAAATAGAAATTATGTGCCCGTAGATTTCATTGTTCTTGATATAGATTGCAATCCTTCTTGCCCTATTATTCTTGGTAGACCTTTCCTTAGAACGGTTGGTGCGATTATTGATATGAAGGAAGGGAATATTAGATGTCAATTTCCATTAAAAAAGGTCATGGAACACTTTCCAAGAAATAAAATAAAGTTGCCATATGAAACTATCATGAGAGCCACTTATGGATTGCCTACCAAAGATGGCAATACCTAGATCTATCTTCGCTTTTATGCCTAGCTAGGGGCGTTAAACAATCCTTGCTTTTTGCTCCTGTTTAGTAATAAATAAATTATTTAGCCTCTGTTTTGGTTGTGTTTTTTTTTGTTTAATTAGTGTTTGTGCCAAGTAGAACCGTTGGGAAGACTTGGGGAAAGTCTTGTTAACTTGCTGTAAAAAACAGAAACTTTAGCGCTCACGAGAACTGCTTTCATTATTATTTGGAGAGTGCTATTTAGTTAATTCTTTTTGCAGATGATTAATAGATAAATTCCTCACGTCCAGAAATTTATTTTAGAATTTTTGGCGTTCCAGATATTGCGCTAGATACAGATTACTACAGACTGTTCTGTTTTTGACAGATTCTGTTTTTCGTGTGTTGTTTGCTTACTTTGATGAATCTATGGTTAGTAAAATAGTTTATAATCCATAGAGAATTTGGAATACAGTAGGTTTAACACCAATATAAATAAAGAATGAGTTCATTACAGTACCTTGAAGTGGTTTTTTGTTTTCTTTCGCTAACGGAGCTCACGAGTTTTCTACTTTAAGTTTTGTGTTGTGAAGTTTTCATGTTTTGGATGAATTCTTGTGATGGATTATGGAACAAGGAGTGGCAAGAGACTAAGCTTGGGGATGCCCATGGCACCCCCAAGATAATACAAGGACACCAAAAAGTCAAAGCTTGGGGATGCCCGGGAAGGCATCCCCTCTTTCGTCCACTTCCATCGGTAATTTACTTGGAGCTATATTTTTATTCACCAACATGATATGTGTTTTGCTTGGAGCGTCTTGTATTATTTGTGTCTTTGGTTGTTAGTGTGCCACAATCATCCTTGCTGTACACACCTTTTGAGAGAGCCATACATGAATTAGAATTTGATAGAATACTCTTTGTGCTTCACTTATATCTTCTTGAGCTAAGTAGTTTTGCTCTGTGTGCTTCACTTATATCTTTTGAGCGCTATAATTTTGCTCTATGTGCTTCACTCAGATTTTTTTAGCACGGTGGTGGATTTGTTTTAAAGAAACTATTGATCTCTCATGCTTCACTTAAATTATTTTGAGAGTCTTAATAGCATGGTAATTTGCTTTATAATAACATGCTTGGTATTCAAGATTTGTGAAACTTTCTTTTGAGTGTGTTGAATATTAAGAAAAGTTGGATGCTTGATAATTGTTTTGAGATATGGAGGTAGTAATATCAAGGTCATGCTAGTAGAGTAATTGTGAATTTGAGAAGTGCTTGAGTTAAAGTTTGCAAGTCCCGTAGCATGCACGTATGGTAAACTTTATGCAACAAATTTGAAACATGAGGTGTTATTTGATTGTCCTCCTTATGAGTGGCGGTCGGGGACGAGTGATGGTCATTTCCTACCAATCTATGCCCCTAGGAGCATGCGCATAATACATTGGTTTTTGATGGATTTTAGATTTTTTCAATAAGTATATGAGTTCTTTATGACTAATGTTGAGTCCATGGATTATACGCACTCTCACCCTTCCATCATTGCTAGCCTCTACGGTACCGTGCATTGCCCTTTCTCACATCGAGAGTTGGTGCAAACTTCGCCGGTGCATCCAAACCCCGTGATACGATACGCTCTTTCACACATAAACCTCCTTATATCTTCCTCAAAACAGCCACCATACCTACCTATTATGGCATTTCCATAGCCATTCCGAGATATATTGCCTTGCAATTTTCCACCATCCAGTTTATCATGACACATTCATCATTGTCATATTGCTTAGCATGATCATGTAGTTGACATAGTATTTGTTGCAAAGCCACCGTTCATAATTTTTTCATACTTGTCACTCTTGCTTCATTGCATATCCCGGTACACCGCCAGAGGCATCCATATAGAGTCATACCTTGTTCTAGTATCGAGTTGTAATCATTGAGTTGTAAATAAATAGAAGTGTCATGATCATCATTCAATGGAGCATTGTCCCCAAAAAAGGGCCAAAGAAAAAAAAGGAAGGCCCAAAAAAAAGAAAATAAATAAAAAGGGGCAATGCTACTATTCCTTTTTCAACACGTGTGCTTCAAAGTAGCATTGCTCAAATAGGATATGTGCTTGCCCAAGTGGCCGGTCATGTTTGCAGGTTACACCTCTGAGCGGCCTATATTTTTCCGGAGTGTTGATTCATTTTCGTTCCGGCAAATTTCAGGCGCGCGATATGTCCTATTTTAGCAAAGGTCATGCCGGAGTTTTCTGTGAATTTTGGCATGACTTGTGCTAGAATATGTAGGAAATATCGAGTGCCCCGGATGTGTGTGTTGAGTATCCTGGTAGTTGTCTTCAATCGATTTTTAATAAATGTTTTAACTATGAACATAGGAAATGTCTGACGACGAAAAGGATTTCGGTATTTGCAAATACTGCGAAGACGAGCGCAGCCTATGCGACGGAATCTTCCTAGATGATGATAGGCGCTTCAGCATCAAGCTGGATGAGAACTTCGAAGTGGATACAGTAAGTCACAACGACAAGTCTTTTTTCGTAATTAAGCATGACATTTGCTTCATTTGCGTCAACTTATAATTTAAGAATGACAATAAGCATGCCAAGTCTTTTGTTTTACTATTCTACTAGCGTATCCCCTGCCATGCAAGAGTTTTTGTATTGGATAAGATAGGTTTCAGTCGTACTATGGAGGAAAAGAAATTTTACTTGAAGACCGAGCATGGTTATATTTTCAACATAAAATTATACAATTCAGACGACTACACCTATTTTGGATGCAAAACATGGTGATCACTATGCAAGACTTATGCATTTGAGCCTGATATGGTTATCACCTTTGATATTCGTCCGGGAGATGATATTGAAGGTAATACCGACATCAGGGTCGATGTGCAGACTCCTCCAGTTATGCCATTATGTAAGTTTCTCAACCATATTTATGTCTTTGATATTGTTTATTCAAAAATAGTTGACAACTAATTTGTATTGTCAGCTTATTTCGGTGCAAGCAAACATGTCCAACGCTTGGTAGACATGACCTACTACCGTCCCGGGGTTGAACTAAACCGCGAGAAGCTAAGTCATTATGTTTCATGGCTTGAGGATCTTGATACTGTCAAGACAAATTTTCTTCCTGCACTTAGAAATGTTAGTACTGAAAAAGTGCGACCGATAGTGTTCGTAATGAACTACGGTCACATCTATTTAGGAAGGATGGTAAGATTTTACTATTTGTCCTCAGTGCATCTTTTCCATACATTATTTTTGAAGCTAAACTTCATTGCTAAGTATATTACCATACGATGTTCTTCAACAGGGACTCCTGATGAATGTTGTGCCTTATGGGATCGAGACTAAAGGTACCATGAGTATTATTAGCTTACGGCCAAGATATCCAACAGATTACTTTAATGCATTCAAGATTAGCGATGGATGCTTAATAGTGCAAGACTGGACCAAATATGTGATGGGGGAGCGCAGAGAAGTACTAGGGGGCAGCAAACAGATGCGCTACCCACGATTAGGAGACAGGTTCATGTGCATGCTCCAACTTGATCAAGGAGGAGAGCTACACGTGTTTTATGTTATTTTACCTAAGAGAGAGCAACAGGAGTGATTAGCTAGCTAGAAATGAGTTTGAGGATGATGATGTGCTACACTATTACTATGATGATAAAATAGCTAGTGTTAGTGGTAATGACTATGATGATTATTATTAGCTAGTGTTAGTGGTGATTAAATAAATATTGTTGGTGGTAATGAGTATGAAGATGATTAAATATATAGCTTGTGCTGGCGGATTAGATTCAAGTGGAGGCAACGTGTGGTGCACATCGAAAGTACTACTAGTCCAAACTAGATCAAGTTTGGATTAGTAGTATACTTTTGACATGCACCACATATTGCCTCCACTTGAACCTAATCCACCTTCATTTGACATACTGTTATGGACATAATGATGTAAACCTCATAACTGGTATTGTACCAATATTTGTATGATGGCGCATAAATACACTAAAAATAAAATAATAAAAAAAGAATACTAGTAGCGATGGAGAGAAAACACGCTGCCAGTAGTTACATTAGTAGTAGCGTGGGAGTGAACAAACGCTGCAGCTATTTGTCCTAGCAGTAGCGCGTGCAGGCACGCGTTACTACTAAGCAATAGCTGTAGTGCCTTATTAGTAGCGCGCCTACCCGCGCTACTAGTGAGCACAAAACCAGCGCTACTGCTAGGGTTTTCCCTAGTAGTGTATCATCATTTCACCCACATAGCATGTGCTAAAAAGTTGAGAGGGTTACGACAAAAACTGGATGCACTTCGTGTACAAAATGGACAATCTGTTTCGAAATATCAGGGTTTCAGACGAAATCTCATCTGTTACAAAGGGATTTCATTTTTTTGAACTTATTTAAACTCCAGACTTTTTTGTGTTCAAAATGCACCATTCAAAGCCACATCATCAATTTTCAACCCTTTCTGACTTCATTTGTTATTTTTCATGCATTTACTGATTTTTTTAAGCTATAAGACCCTAAAATTCGAAAGCATTTCAAATGAACATTGAAAATGTTGAAAGTTGGCATGGTATCATCATTTCACCCACATAGCATGTGCATAAAAGTTGAGAGGGTTACGTCAAAAACTAGATGCACTTCATGTACAAAACAGACAATCTCTTTCGAAGTATAAGGGTTTCATACGTAAACTCATCTGTTACAAAGGGATTTCATTTTCTTGAACTTATTTGAACTCTAGACTTTTTGTGTGTTCAAAATGCACCATTAAAAGTCACATCATCAATTTTCAACCCTTTCTGACTTCATTTGTTATTTGTCATGCATTTACTGATTATTTTAGCTGAATGGCCTTGAAATTGAAAAGCACTACAAATGAACTCTAAAATGGTTGAAAGTTGGAATGGTATCATAATTTCACCCACATAGCATGTACTAGAAAGTTGAGAGGGTTACGACAAAAACTGGATGCACTTCATGTACAAAATGGACAATCTCTTTCGAAGTGTCACGGTTTCGGACGAAAACTCATCCGTTACGAAGGGGTTTCATTTTTTAACTTATTTCAACTCCAGACTTTTTGTGTGTTCAAAATGAACCATTCAAAGCCACATGGATAGATAAGTGACCAAAATAATAGAAGTTCATCATCACATTATGTGTGTCAAAAACCATTATAGATTCACATGGATAGATAAGTGACCAAATTAATAGAAGTTCATCATCACATTAAAAACAAAGTACATACATAGTTCTCATTGAACAACATATAGCTCTCCAGAGCATCTAGTTAAACCATACACTAAAACTATGTGAAACCTTTCAATGCAACAATAAATGCGATCATAATCACAACCAAGGTAAAAATTGATCCAACGGCATAATGATAACAAGCCTCGGTATGAATGGCATATTTTCTAATATTTGTCATCATCAACCGCATTGCATCCATCTTGATCTTGTGATCATCGACGACATCCGCAACATGCAACTCCAATATCATCTTCTCCTCCTCAATTTTTTTATTTTTTCCTTCAAGTAATTGTTTTCTTCTTCAACTAAATTTAACCTCTCGACAATAGGGTCGGTTGGAATTTCCGGTTCAACTACCTCCTACATAAATAAAATCTATGTCAACTTGATGGGCATAATTGTCATAAACAATAAATGAACCAAATAGTTATAAAAGATAATATATACCACATCCGAATCATAGCCAGGACGAGGGCCGACGAGGGCGGATACCAAAACCATCACACTATATAATAACAAGCAATAATAAAAGTAGTAAAATTAGACAAGCATCTATCTAAAGTAAGATTTTTTTTCTTTAAGAAGAAGATAAGAGGCTCACCACAGTGGTGCAGGCGACGAGATCAGCACGGGCGATCGACGACGGTGAAGATGGGGACGGGACATGACAGACCGCTAAACCTAGACAAATCTCGGGGAAAATGGAGCTTGGAGGTCGAGCTTCTAGAGGAGAAAGCTTAACTAGCGTGGCTCTGGCATTTCATCGAACACCTCATGTGCATAGGAGGTGAGCTAGAGCACCTAAATGCCCTCTCCTTGCTGTCCAGAAAAAACAGAGCACTCTGGAGTGCTCTGCTATGGCATCGGGGTATATATAGGCAACTCATTTATCCCAGTTCGTGGCTGGAACCGGGACTAAAGCCCAGCCTTCTGTGCCGGTTCGAGCCAAGAACCGAGACCAATGGTTGTGGGCCAGGAGCGAGGCCCATTGGTCCCGGTTCGTGCCTAGAACCGGGACAAATGGGTCCATACGAATCGGGACCAATGCCCACGAGGCCCCAGCCGGCCCCCTGGGCTCACGAACCAGGAAAAATGCATCCATTGGTCCCGATTCGTGGAAGAACCAGGACTAATGGGCTGGCCAGGCCCGAACGAAAGCCCATTTTTCTACTAGTGGCTCCCACCCCCTGGTCGCATGATACGTCTCCGTCATATCTATAATTTTTGATTGTTCCATGCCAATATTATTCAACTTTCATATACTTTTGGCAAATTTTTATACTATTTTTGGGACTAACATATTGATCCAGTGCCCAGTGCTAGTTCCTGTTTGTTGCATGTTTTATGTTTCACAGAATATCCATATCAAACGGAGTCCAAACTGGATAAAAACGAATGGAGAATATTTTTGGAATATTTGGAGAATTCCGGAAGAAAAATCCATGCGAGACGGTGCCCGAGGGAGGCACGAGGCAAGGGGGCGCGCCCCACCCCCTAGGCGTGCCCCTGACCCTCGTGGCCACCCCATAAGGCGGTTGATGCCCTTTTTCCCGGCAAGAAAGCTAATATCCAAATAGAGATCGTGTTAAAATTTCAGCCCAATTGGAGTTATGGATCTCTGGGAATATAAGAAACGGTGAAAGGGTAGAATCTGAGAACGCAGAAACAGAGAGAGACAAAGAGACAGATCCAATCTTGGAGGGGCTCTCGCCCCTCCCATGCCATGGAGACCAAGGACCAGAGGGGAAACCCTTCTCCCATCTAGGGAGGAGGTCAAGGAAGAACAAGAAGGAGGGGGGCCTCTCCCCCTTGCTTCCGGTGGCACCGAGTGCCACCGGGGGCCATCATCATCACCGCAATCTTCACCAACAACTTCACCGCCATCATCACCAACTATTCCCCCCTCTATGAAGCGGTGTAACCTCTCTCTTACTCGATGTAATCTCTACTTAAACATGGTGCTCAACGCTATATATTATTTCCCAATGATGTATGGCTATCCTATGATGTTTGAGTAGATCCTTTTTTTCCTATGGGTTATTTGATGATCGTGATTGGTTTGAGTTGCATGTTTTATTATTGGTGCTGTCCTATGGTGCTCTCCGTGCCGCGCAAGCGTGAGGGATTCCCGCTGTAGTGTTTGCAATATGTTCATGATTTGCTTATGGTTGGTGGCGTGAGTGACAGAAGCACAAACCCGAGTAAGTAGGTTGTTTGCGTATGGGATAAAGAGGACTTGATACTTTAATGCTATGGTTGGGTTTTACCTTAATGATCTTTAGTAATTGCGGATGCTTGCTAGAATTCCAATCATAAGTGCATATGATCCAAGTAGATAAAGTATGTTAGCTTATGCCTCTCCCTCATATAAAATTGCAATAATGATTACCGGTCTAGTTATCGATAGCCTAGGGACAAATAACTTTCTCCTAACAAAAAGTTCTTTACTAAAACTACTTAGTTGTGTCTTTATCTAAACAGCCCCTACTTTTTATTTACGTAATATTTATTATCTTGAAAACCTATCCAAAAACACCTACAAAGTACTTCTAGTTTCATACTTGTTCTAGGTAAAGTAAACATCAAGCATGCGTAGAGTTGTATCGGTGGTCGATAGAACTTGAGGGAATATTTGTTCTGCCTTTAGCTCCTCGTTGGGTTCGACACTCTTACTTATCGAAAACTGTTGCGATTCCCTATACTTGTGGGTTGTCAAGACCTTTTTCTGGCGTTGTTGCAGGGAGCAATAGCGTGGGATGAATATTCTCGTGTGTGCTTGTTTGCTTTATCACTAAGTAATTTTTATTGGCTGTCCTTAGTTGTTCTTTATCTTTAGTTATGGATATGGAACACGAAATACCAAAAAATTTAGGTCTACTTGCTGCTCATGGAGATGAGGAACCTCCAAAAACCCTCGATGCTCGTTATGTGACAGATATTATGTACTACTTTGATAATCCAGAGAAAACCCCATTCAATTTGGTAATGGGAGACACGTTGGATCAACATGAATACTTTAGGGATTATCGCTTGACTAAAAAAGGGAAACTATTATGGGATCAAATTTATATGTTGAAATGGTATGCTAGGCAACTATGCTTGAGATATGATTATACTTGTTGCTCTAGGATGAAGGCCCCACACCTTCCCTTTTTATGCAAATTTAATGATAAGGAAACTTTGGATTGTTATGCTAGAGGTATATATGACTATTATGATGTGGAACAAATAGAAGAATTTGTTGCTTTTATGGGTGCTTATGAAATTGAATCTATGTTCAAAGAATATGAAAAAATTTATGATGTTGTCTACAGACCTGAAAATTTAGCTATCCTTAAATATTGTCATGAGAATTATGAATACAATTCCGATATTGATGCTTTTATTGAGAAAGTCTCCGCTGTCCCAGAAGAGACTAATATTTTGCAGTAATCTATGGAAGAAGAAATAGATGAAACTCTGAGCTCATTGGATGAAAAAGATGAGGAGGAGAGCGAAGAACAAAAGGAGGAAGAGAGGATTGATCACCTGTGCCCACCTTCTAATGAGAGTAACTCTTCAACTCATACATTGTTTAATTTCCCTTCATGCTTACCGAAGGATGAATGCTATGATAATTGCTATGATCCCGTTGATTCTTTTGAAATATCCCTTTTTGATGATGCTTGCTATGCTTGTGGCCAAGATGCCAATATGAATTATTCTTATGGAGATGAACTTGCTATAGTTCCTTATGTTAAACATGAAATTGTTGCTATTGCACCCGCACATGATAGTCCTATTATCTTTTTGAATTATCCAAACTACACTATATCAGAGAAGTTTGTGCTTATTAAGGATTATATTGATGGGTTTCCTTTTACTACTACACATGATGATTTTGATAGATATAATATGCATGTGCTTGATGCTCCTACTTGCAATTATTATGAGAGAGGAACTATATCTCCACCTCTCTATGTTTTCAATACGATAAAATTGCAAGAAACTGTTTATACTATGCATTGGCCTTTACTATGTGTGCATGAATTGTTTTTTTATGATATGCCGATGCATAGGAAGAGAGTTAGACTTCGTTGTTACATGATATATGTTACTTTGTACTCACTACTAAATTACAAATCATTGCTAATTAAAATTGGCTTTGATATACCTTGGGATCTGAGTGGATTGACTAGCTGAGCACTATATGCCTAGCTTACTGGCTTTAAAGAAAGCGCTGCCAGGGAGACAACCCGGAAGTTTTAGAGAGTCATTCATTTCTGTTGAGTTCTTTTATATAGTTTAAAAACAACAGAAATAAAGAGGAGAACCCCAAACTTTTCAAAAAGAGAAGCGAAAGTGAGAAAGATAAGCATTGTTGAAGTGGGAGCTAGCCTTGAACTTTGTTCATGCTCACGGATACTTTGTGAATCTTGATTACATAAACTTTTCAACAAAAATAATTATCCCCTTGTACAATTCCATTGTATTATAAAAATAATGTGCCAAGGTTTGCCTTTAGGATGTTTACAATGCTTGTTCGTTTGTGCGGTGCAGGACAGAAATTTTGCTATAGTGCGCGATTTTACATTTTTTACTGGTACGTAAAATGGTTCTGATTCTTTTTGAACTGTTTTTATATACAAATTGTTTATGTTTGCTAATTTTGTCAGAATTTTTCAAGTATCATAAGTATGGTGAATGTCCAGATTATTACAGACTGTTCTGTTTTAGGAAGATTCTGTTTTTGATGCATAGTTTGCTTGTTTTGATGAAACTATCGATTTATATCAGTGGATTAAGCCATGAAAAAGTTATATTACAGTAGCTACAATGCCAAAACAAAATTTGAATTGGTTTGAGATAATACTTAGAGTAGTGATTTGCTTTATTATACTAACGGATCTTACCGCGTTTTCTGTTGAAGTTTTGTGTGGATGAAGTGTATGATGATCGAGAAGGTCTCGATGTGAGAAGAAGGAAGAGAGGAAAGAGCTCAAGCTTGGGGATGCCCGAGGCACCCCAAGTAAATATTCAAGGACACTCAATCATCTAAGCTTGGGGATGCCCCAGAAGGCATCCCCTCTTCCTTCAACAAGTATCGGTATGTTTTCAGATTCGTTTCGTTCATGTGATATGTGCAAATCTTGGAGTGTCTTTTGCTTTAGTTTTCATTTTGCTTTTATGCATGATGCTGCTATGAGATAGTCCATGGTTTATTTATATAATGCTCTATGCACTTCACTTATATCTTTTGAGTATGGATTTATAGAATGCTTCATGTGCTTCACTTATATCATTTGAAGTTTGGATTGCCTGTTTCCCTTTACATAGAAAACCGCCATTTGTAGAATGCTCTTTTGCTTCCCTTATATTTGTTAGAGCATGGGCATATCTTTTGCAGAAAGAATTAATCTCTCTTGCTTCACTTATATCTATTTAGAGAGATGGCAGGAATTGGTCATTCACAGGGTTAGTCATAAAATCCTACATAAAACTTGTAGATCGCTGAATATGATATGTTTGATTCCTTGCAATAGTTTTGCGATATAAAGATGGTGATATTAGAGTCATGCTAGTGGGTAGTTGTGGATTAGTAGAAATACTTGTGTTGAGGTTTGTGATTCCCGTAGGATGCACGTATGGTGAACCGTTATGTAACAAAGTCGGAGCATGAGGTATTTATCGATTGTCTTCCTTATGAGTGGCGGTCGGGGACGAGCGATGGTCTTTTCCTACCAATCTATCCCCCTAGGGGCATGTGTAGTAGTACTTTGCTTCGAGGGCTGATAAACTTTTGCAATAAGTATGTGAGTTCTTTATGACTAATGTCGAGTCCATGGATTATACGCACTCTCACCCTTCCATCATTGCTAGCCTCTTCGGTACCGTGCATTGCACTTTCTCACCTGGAGAGTTGGTGCAAACTTCGCTGGTGCATCCAAACCCCGTGATATGATATGCTCTGTCACACATAAGCCTCCTTATATCTTCCTCAAAACAGCCACCATACCTACCTATTATGGCATTTCCATAGCCATTCCGAGATATATTGCCATGCAACTTCCATCATCATCATATACATGACTTGAGCATTCATTGTCATACTGATTTGCATGATCGTAAGATAGCTAGCATGATGTTTTCATGGCTTGTCCATTTTTTGATGGCATTGCTACGCTAGATCATTGCACATCCCGGTACACCGCCGGAGGCATTCAGATAGAGTCATATCTTTGTTCTAGTATCGAGTTGTAATATTGAGTTGTAAGTAAATAAAAGCGTGATGATTATCATTATTAGAGCATTGCCCCATCAAAAGAGAGAGGCCAAAGAAGCCTAAATAAAAAAAGGGGGCCAAAGAAGCCCGCAAAAAAAGAGAAAAGAAAAAGGGGCAATGTTACTATCCTTTTACCACACTTGTGCTTCAAAGTAGCACCATGTTCTTCATATAGAGAGTCTCTTGAGTTATCACTTTCATATACTAGTGGGAATATTCATTATAGAACTTGGCTTATATATTCCAATGATGGGCTTCCTCAAATGCCCGAGGTCTTCATGAGCAAGCAAGTTGGATGCACACCCACTTAGTTTTAGTTTGAGCTTTCATACACTTATAGCTTTAGTGCATCCGTTGCACAGCAATCCCTACTCCTCACATTGACATCAATTGATGGGCATCTCCATAGCCTATTGATTAGTCACGTTGATGTGAGACTTTCTCCCTTTTTGTCTTCTCCACACAACCTCCACCATCATATTCTATTCCACCTATAGTGTTATGTCCATGGCTCACGCTCATGTATTGCGTGAGGGTTGAAAAGGATGAAGCGCGTTAAGAAGTATGAACCAATTGCTCGGCTTGTCATCGGGGTTGTGCATGATGTGAATATTTTGTGTGGTGAAGATGGAGCATAGCCAGACTATATGATTTTGTAGGGATAACTTTCTTTGGCCATGTTATTTTGAGAAGACATGGTTGCTTTATTAGTGGGCTTGAAGTATTATTGTTTTTATGTCAAATGATAGACTATTGCTTTGAATCACTCGAGTCTTAGTATTCATGCAATGATTAGATTACATCATCAATATTATGCTAGGTTGCATTGCACATCAAAAATTATCTTTTTTATCATTTACCTACTCGAGGACGAGCAAGAATGAAGCTTGGAGATGCTGATACGTCTCCGTCGTATCTATAATTTTTTATTGTTCCATGCCAATATTATTCAACTTTCATATACTTTTGGCAACTTTTTATACTATTTTTGGGACTAACATATTGATCCAGTGCCCAGTGCCAGATCATGTTTGTTGCATGTTTTATGTTTCACATAATACCATATCAAACGGAGTCCAAACGGGATAAAAACGGATGGAGAATATTTTTGGAATATTTGGAGAATTCCGGAAGAAAAATCCACGCGAGGCGGTGCCCGACGGAGGCACGAGGCAGGAGGGCACGCCCCACCCCCTGGGCGCGCCCCTGACCCTTGTGGCCACCCCGTTAGGCGGTTGATGCCATTCTTTCGCTGCAAGAAAGCTAATATCCAGATAGAGATCGTGTTAAAATTTCAGCCCAATCGGAGTTATGGATCTCCGGGAATATAAGAAACGGTGAAAGGGTAGAATCTGAGAACGCGGAAATAGAGAGAGACAGAGAGAGAGAGATCCAATCTCGGAGGGGCTCTCGCCCCTCCCATGCCATGGAGACCAAGGACCAGAGGGGAAACCCTTCTCCCATCTAGGGAGGAGGTCAAGGAAGAAGAATAAGGAGGGGGGCCCTCTCCCCCTCGCTTCTGGTGGCACCGGAGTGCCACCGGGGGCCATCATCATCACCGCAATCTTCACCAACAACTTCATCGCCATCATCACCAACTCTTCCCCCGCCCCCTCTATGCAGCGGTGTAACCTCTCTCTTACCCGCTGTAATCTCTACTTAAACATGGTGCTCAACTCTATATATTATTTCCCAATGATGTATGGCTATCCTATGATGTTTGAGTAGATCTGTTATGTCCTATGGGTTATTTGATGATCGTGATTGGTTTGAGTTACATGTTTTATTATTGGTGCAGTCCTATGGTGCTCTTCGTGTCGCGCAAGTGTGAGGGATTACCGCTGTAGGGTTTGCAATATGTTCATGATTTGCTTATGGTGGGTGGCGTGAGTGACAGAAGCACAAACCCGAGTAAGTAGGTTGTTTGCGTATGGGATAAAGAGGACTTGATACTTTAATGCTATGGTTGGGTTTAACCTTAATGATCTTTAGTAGTTGCGGATGCTTGCTAGAGTTCCAATCATAAGTTCATATGATCCAAGTAGAGAAAGTATGTTAGCTTATGCCTCTCCCTCATATAAAATTGCAATAATGATTACTGGTCTAGTTATTGGTTGCCTAGGGACAAATAACTTTGTCGGAACAAAAAGCTCTTTACTAAAACTAACTTAGTTGTGTATTTATCCAAACAGCCCCTACTTCCTATTTACGTAATATTTATTATCTTGCAAACCTATCCAAAAACACCTATAAAGTAATTATAGTTTCATACTTGTTCTAGGTAAAGCAAACATCAAGCGTGCGTAGAGTTGTATCGGTGGTCGATAGAACTTGAGGGAATATTTGTTCTGCCTTTAGCTCCTCATTGGGTTCGACACTCTTACTTATCGAAAACTATTGCGATCCCCAATACTTGTGGGTTATCATCGCGCCCTCCACCATCGTGGGCCCCTTGTTGCTCCATCGACCTACTTCTTCCTCCTATATATATCCATATACCCCGCAAACATCCAAGAGCACCACAAAAACCTAATTCCACTGCCGCAACCTTCTGTACCCAAGAGATCCCATCTTGAGGCCTTTTCCGGAGCTCCGTCGGAGGGGGCATTGATCATGGAGGGCCTCTACATCAACTCCATGGCCCCTCCGACGATGTGTGAGTAGTTTACTTCAGACCTTCGGGTCCATAGCTAGTAGCTAGATGGCTTCTTCTCTCTCTTTGGAACTCAATACAAAGTTCTCCTCGTTTCTCTTAGAGATCTATTCGATGTAATCTTCTTTTGCGGTGCGTTTGTCGAGATCCGATGAATTGTGGGTTTATGATCAAGTTTATCTACGAACAATATTTGAATCTTCTCTGAATTCTTTTATGTATGATTGGTTTATCTTTGCAAGTCTCTTCGAATTATCAGTTTGGTTTAGCCTACTATATTGATCTTTCTTGCTATGGGAGAAGTGCTTAGCTTTGGGTTCAATCGTGCGGTGCTCGATCTTAATGATAGAAAGGGAACCGACACATATTGTATTGTTGCCATTGAGGATAAAAATATGGGGTTTATATCATATTGTATGAGTTTATCCCTCTACATCGTGGCATCTTGCTTAAGGCGTTACTCTGTTCTTATGAACTTAATACTCTAGATGCATACTGGACAACGGTCGATGTGTGGAGTAGTAGTAGTAGATGCAGAATCGTTTCGGTCTACTTTTCTCGGAAGTGATGCCTATATACATGATCATGCCTATATATTCTCATAATTATTCGCTTTTCTATCAATTGCTCGGCAGTAATTTGTTCACCCACCGTAATACTTATGTTATCTTCAGAGAAGCCACTAGTGAAACCTATGGCCCCCCCGGGTCTATTCTCCATCATACAAGTTTCCCATCTACTTTATTTTGCTATCTTTTACTTTCAATCTATATCATAAAAATACCAAAAATATTTATCTTATTATCATCTCTATCAGATCTCACTCTTGCAAGTGGCCGTGAAGAGATTGACAACCCCTTTATCGCGTTGGTTGCAAGGTTCTTATTTGTTTGTGTAGGTACGAGGTGACTCGCACGTGGTCTCCTACTGGATTGATACCTTGGTTCTCAAAAACTGAGGGAGATACTTACACTGCTCTACTAAACCACCCTTTCCTCTTCAAGGGAAAACCAACGCAGTGCTCAAGAGGTAGCAGCATTCCACATCAAAAATTCTGTTTTTATCATTACCTACTCGGGGACGAGTAGGAATTAAGCTTGGGGTTGCTAGATACGTCTCCAACGTATCTATAATTTTTTATTATTCCATGCTATTATATTATCTGTTTTGGATGTTTAATGGGCTTTAATATCCTCTTTTATATTATTTTTGGGACTAACCTATTAACCTAAGGCCCAGTGCCAGTTTATGTGTTTTTGCCTATTTCAGTGTTTCATAGAAAAGGAATATCAAACGGAATCCAAACGGAACGAAATCTTTGCAATGATCTTTCTTGGAACAAACGCAATCCAGGAGACTTGAAGTGGAAGTCTGGAACTCCATGAGGCGTCCATGAGGCAGGAGGGCGAGCCCCACCCTCGTGGGCCCCACGGAGCTCCACCGACGTACTTCTTTTGCCTATGTATACTCTTATACCCTAAACACATCAGGGGTAGCCACTAAACCACTTTTCCACTGCCGCAACCTTCTGTACCCATGAGATCTCATCTTGGGGACTTTTCCGGCGATCTGCCGGAGGGGGAATCGATCACGGAGGGCTTCTACATCAACACCATAGCCTCTCCGATGATGTGTGAGTAGTTTACGACAGACCTTCGGGTCCATAGTTATTAGCTAGATGGATTCTTCTCTCTCTTTGATCCTCAATACAAAGTTCTCCTCGATGTTCTTGGAGATCTATTCGATGTAATACTCTTTTGCGGTGTGTTTGCCGAGCTCCGATGAATTGTAGATTTATGATCAAGTTTATCTATGAATAATATTTGGTTATTCTCTGAATTCTTATATGCATGATTTGCTATCTTTGCAAGTCTCTTCGAATTATCGGTTTAGTTTGGCCTACTAGATTGATCTTTCTTGCAATGGGAGAAGTGCTTAGCTTTGGATTCAATCTTGCGGTGTCCTTTCCCAGTGACAGTAGGGGCAGCAAGGCACGTATTGTGTTGTTGCCATCGAGGATAAAAAGATGGGGTTTATATCATATTGCTTGAGTTTATCCCTCTACATCATGTCATCTTGCTTAATGCATTACTCTGTTCTTATGAAATTAATACTCTAGATGCATGCTGGATAGCGTTCGATGTGTGGAGTAATAGTAGTAGATGCAGAATTGTTTCGGTCTACTTTACACGGACATGATGCCTATATTCATGATCATTGCCTAGATATTCTCATAACTATGCGCACTTCTATCAATTGCTTGGCAGTAATTTGTTCACCCACCGTAATATATGCTATCTTGAGAGAAGCCACTAGTGAAACCTATGGCCCTCGGATCTATTTTCCATCATATTAGTTTCCGATTTACAATTCTAGTTTCATATTATTTTATTTTGCAATCTTTACTTTTCGATCTATATACAACAAAAATATCAAAAATATTTATCTTATTATCTTTATTAGATCTCACTTTTGTGAGTGGCCGTGAAGGGATTGACAACCCATTTATCGCGTTGGTTGCAAGGTTCTTGATTGTTTGTGCATGTACTAGGTGACTTGCGTGTTATCTCCTACTGGATTGATACCTTGGTTTCTCAAAAACTGAGGAAAATACTTGCGCTACTTTGCTGCATCACCCTTTCCTCTTCAAGGGAAAAACCAACGAATGCTCAAGAGGTAGCATGCCTCTACTTGACTAGCTCGTTAATCAAAGATGGTTAAGTTTCCTAACCATAGACATGTGTTTTCATTTGATGAACAAGATCACATCATTAGAGAATGAGGTGATGGACAAGACCCATCCATTAGCTTAGCTTAATGATCGTTTAGTTTTATTGCTATTGCTTTCTTCATGACTTATACATATTTCTCTGACTATGAGATTATGCAACTCCCGAATACCGGAGGAACACCTTGTGTGCTATCAAACGTCACAACGTAACTGAGTGACTATAAAGATACTCTACAGGTGTCACCGAAGGTGTTTGTTGGGTTGGCATGGATCAAGATTAGGATTTGTCACTCCGAGTATCCACTACAACAAAAACAACAATGTAATGTCGCTTTTTCCGGGACGCTATTTATATTCGTATCTATGTCCAGGACACTAGCATGCTAAAGACGCTTCCTGAGACGTTTACATAAGCATCCCAATCTTATTTTTAGAATGATGCATTTATATAATAAATTTATATTTTTAATTAACTTAGAGGCGATTTCTAAGACGATTAGTTAGGCTCGCGTGATATTTGACGCTCGCAAATTCATTATTTTACCGCTTAAAGACTTCCCGTTGCTTTTATGATTTTATTTTGCTAGTAAGATACTCCGTGTAATCCTCCCACATTTGTTCCTTTTTAGGGGGAGAAGGAGCGAATACATTAATCAGGTGCAGGATCGAATGACTGGCCATTAAGTAGACTACATTTACTCTCTGTGGGAGAGTTCCAGTTTAATTTGCAATTCCAACATGATTCGTACGTTCATTGTTTGGTGATGTATAGTTTTAGCTTCCAGAAACTAGCATCACTTTCGCCTAGTACTTCCGAAGCAAAATGACATATCTATGTGGGTTTTTAGTTTATTGGTTCTGGCTTCACATGACTTCGTGCGACTGACAAGGCATATTTTTTGGTCCACCACTAATGGCTAGTGCGATTATTTTCATGGATTTTTGCTTACTTTAGCTCGGTAGATGCTTAGTATTTGTCTTAATTGTACCATTTTGGGAAGTGTTTATGCATCTTAATTAGGCATGAGTAAGATCAGAACAAGCCAAGTTATGTACATTTTGAAAAAGATTCAAACTAGATATAGTTTTCCACTCAATTTGATCCAGTACACCTGGTCAGGCAAATTGTGGTTCGCCAAGCTATCTGATATAACCTTGAAACATTCTGATTTTACACAAGTCAGCTAGGGCATAGGGAAATGCACGTTAGTATCTGACAATGGAGGATGCGACTCACTGTTGAATCAACAAATTGACCAGATCAACACCCTGTTACACACAACTGCCCTATACCAAACCCCTCAAAGAAACAAAAAAAAAGTTGTATCTCTCTCCCCGGATACGGCGCATCCATGGCTCCTGACGGGGATAACTTCCGACATCGATACATCCCAGACATCTGGGTCATGCCGCTCGCTACCAACCAAAGTCCCCCCTGCCCCCATCGGACGATGCAGCCGACACCACTACCTTGCAGCCATAGATTGATTCCTTCCTGCGCTGGCAGGCTAGATGTTCAAGGAGTAGCGGAGGTGCAGCCGTGTGTCCATCATCTCCCATGGAAGGCACCTGGTACAGTGGTACCCCATGATCCTCCTTCCAATTGATTTTTTTATTGTCAATTTGTGTTTGCCCCCAAACATTTTTTTCCTTCTTCAATAAGTACAACTCCTATGAGTGATTGATCAGAACACTAATTTCGGGTGTTGGTTGAGTTCACCTTGTTATGTATCAGAATGAATGATGGGATTCATGTTTTTGTACATATCACGGAGGATCTAGTATGATAATATTAATACTTCTACATAGTATTACCTCACCTTCCATACCATTGTCCACTTGTTTTGTGCTACTATCCAATGGGGGCATGTTTATTTTGTTGCCATGTGACGTAAGAGTATAATATACTTCTGATATCTCCGAGAGTGTATATAAAGACTATAGATTTTGTAGTATGTTAAGGTGATCAAAGTTTCTCTGTGTTACCTTTATACTTGACAACAGATTATAATTCTTTGAAATTTATGTGGGCTATGACCAAACAAAACATTGTAATTTCTTTCTGACAGCAGTTTAGCTGGTCAATTTTATACAGATTGTAATAATATCAAACTGATGTGGGCTTTAACCAAACAACATACAGTATTTTTTTCTGTCCGCACATTAAGTGGTCATTTTTATACAGATTATAATATTGTCAAATCGACGTGGGCTATAACCAAACATCACTGTGATTTCTTTCTGTCAGCAAACAGCTAGTAAGTTTTGTATTGCATTGACACTATCATAAGAGACAATGTTTTCTTACTGTTTGCAGATATTCGAGGATTTAACATTATGGAAATGTTCAGCAGATGATCTTTTGCAAGTCAAAAGAATACATTTTTATAAGGAGCAATCAATGTGGGACCAATACAAGGTGTGTGATTTATCCATGTTCCAATCTTTTCTGCTGAAAAAGATGATTCAGAATAATGTAGTCATCATCTGTTTGACAGATAAGCTGCATTATCCCTAGATCAGCTGGCTCAAACTTCTTTGTTGTGTCATCCCCACTAGTGTAGAGTTTCTATTGGACGGAAGATTACTAGTGTCAACAGGCATAACCAGTCAATCCTAAGAAATCTTAGTTCAATAGAGAAGAAACACATAAATTATAACTATTCTTTGTGAAATCAATGTATATCCTTATTTAAATTATCTAGCTCTGCTTCTCTATATTTCCCTGCACCTTTTCTGATGCTAATGTGCTCTTATTGCAGGATTTAGAGGACAAAACTAATTATATGGACAGATTATAACAGGTTTTATATCGGAAATAATCTTGAAACGTGCAAGGGAAATCTTCACATTTTTCCAGAAGCCATACCCATAAAAGCTGCGAAGGCCGTCAAGCTGATGTACCAAACTAGCTATAGAATTTTTAGATAGATTTCCACTAAGAATTTCCATTTTTTTCTAAAATTGGTTTCAACTTTCAGATAGTTAGAATTAGAATTAGAACTTTATTTTCTAGTGAAATACACATTATTGTATGAACGTACAGTTCACTTGTAAAGTATCAATACCCTTTGTAATAAAAATAGTTGTAATGGCTTGCACATTGCTACTTGTTTCGCGGTTGTGATTATGAGAAACTTTTTCAGTTAATTATGAGAATATGATGATTGCAATGCAACAGTGATGTTCAATAATGCCTACACAACTACATTATTTGATGATCTGCATGTGCAGCAGGGCATGATAAAGCAATACAATTCAAAATAATGAAATGCAACAATGTATGACATCATACGGGCATGTCTAGCAGAACGTATGTATTTGTTTAGACACGTTTTTGAGCATGCCTATAAAGCGTCTCAAGTCATGTAGACATGCTTTTGAGCGTCCTTATATAGCATCTCATGTCATGTAGACACGCTCTTGAGCGTCCTTATATAACGTCTCATGTCATGTAGACACGCCTATCAAGCGTGTCTAAATGTTTGAGACGGTTCGTGTGGAGACGCTCGAAGGACGCTTTACTAAAACGACTCTACAATTGGCTAGAGATGAAATACCAAGTCACTAGCTTTTTAATTGACGTCTCTACTGGCAGCTTTTGTTGTAGAGATCGGAGAGGTATCTCTGGGCCCTCTCGGTAATGCACATCACTATAAGCCTTGCAAGCAACGTGACTAACGAGTTAGTTACGGGATGATACATTACGGAACGAGTAAAGAGACTTGCCGGTAATAAGATTGAACTAGGTATGATAATACCGACGACCGAATCTCAGGCAAGTAACATACCGATGATAAAGGGAATGACGTATGTTGTTATTGCGTTTTAACCGATAAAAGATCTTCGTAGAATATGTAGGAACCAATATGAGAATCCAGGTTCCGCGGTTGGTTAGTGATCGGAGATGTGTCTCGGTCATGTCTACATAGTTCTCGAACTCATAGGGTCCGCACGCTTAACGTTCGATGACGATTTGTATTATGAGTTATGTGTTTTGGTGACCGAAGTTTGTTCGGAGTCCCGGATAAGATCACGGACATGATGAGGAGTCTTGAAATGATCAGAAGGTAAAGATTCATATATTGGAAGATAGTATTCGGACATCGGAATGTTTTCGAGTGGTTTGGGTATTTTTCTGGAGTACCGAGGGGTTACCGGACCCCCCCGGGGGAAATATTGGGCCTACATGGGACTTAGTGAAGAGAGAGGAGGGCCGCAAGGGGTGGCCTCACCCCCCTCCCCATGGCAGTCCGAATTGGACTACGGAGGGGGCGGCGCCCCCCTTTCCCTGCCCCTCTCGCACTCCTTCCTTTTCCCCTCCGATGAAGAAAGGAAAGGGGAGGGGGGCGAATCCTACTAGGAGTAGAGTCCTAATAGGACTCCCCCCATGGCGTGCCCCTCCTGGCCGGCCGCCTCCTCCTCCCCTCCTTTATATCCGGTGGCAGGGGCACCCCATAGCACACCAATTGTTCTCTTAGCCGTGTGCAGTGCCCCCCTCCACAGTTTACTCCTTCAGTCATAGCGTCGTAGTGCTTAGGCGAAGCCCTACGCGGATCACATCACCATCACCGTCACCACACTGTCGTGCTGACGGAACTCTCCCTCGATCCTCTGCTGGATCAAGAGTTCAAGGGACGTCATCGAGCTGAACGTGTGCTGAACTCGGAGGTGTCATACGTTCGGTACTTGACCGGTTGAATTGCGAAGACGTTCGACTACATCAACCGCGTTAACCTAACGCTTCCGCTTTCGGTCTATGAGGGTACGTAGACACACTCTCCCCCTCTCGTTCCTATGCATCTCCTAAATAGATCTTGCGTGATCGTAGTAAATTTTTTGAAATTACATGCTACGTTCCCCAACACTATCCCCCACTCGTTGCTATGCATCTCATAGATAGATCTTGCGTGAGCGTAGAATTTTTTTTGAAATTGCATGCTACGTTTCCCAACACTTGGACCAAGTTATGCACGTGGCTCTCAGCCGTGGCATCCAACGCTTGGAAAGCCGGTATGCATCCGATATCCGGGGAAAAGTTTTTGATGGCAAATCCATCAGGGGGATTCCCTCATTACTTCTCATAGGTAAAGCCACCAACTTTCGAAATCACAAGGCCGGTGTCAGGTACGGTGTGGCCAAACCGGCACCTCTTGTATCTTTCGCATATTCTTTTGCCATTGGTCAGTCCAAAGTGTTTGATCTCATCGAATTTTCTCCAATGTTGATGTAGGAATGGTGCGCCTAGCCCAGGACGAGCAGATGGTTGAGATGGCCTGGATGTTGTCCGAGCATAGGGCCCAGGCCACACCCCGTAGCAAACGCGTGAGGGGGGCATCTTCTTGGCCGTTGGACAAGGTGCAGGGGTAATGTCGATGCCGTCAGCCATAGCGGACTGAGTGCTAGTGCGGAATCCAACAGCAAGGGCCACACCATGCTCACACTAGTAGCTACGTGTGCTAGTGCTATCTTGATGGGGGTAATGGCGATATCGCGTGCTCCCGTGGAGGGAACGTCCTTGGTGGGGGGCAAGCGAGAAAAACGACTAAGGTCACACCAAGACCCGGCAACATGTAGGTTCCT
>NC_041380.1:5685298-5702709 GCF_002162155.2 Triticum dicoccoides
GAAACATGTTAAAACTTGAGTGTAGTTTTTGATTTTGGAAAAATATGCTCACAAGCTCAGGAGTCAACTGTCGATACTACGTAATTAAACAAACAAGAAGACTGACTTGATGAGCAATTTTACCACCTCTTCTTGCTTCCTTCTTTTATTAAATGCATCAAATATTACAAAATAGTAGATAAAAACTTTGTTCAATAAATTAATCAATTGAAGCCAGAACAAACCTTCAAATGTACTTGAATCAATTAAGAAGTGTAAAGCCAGTACTAATCTAATATTTATTAATAACTTGCACGAAATTACAACCCTTGACATTGAAAGGGAATATGATGAGTCATGTATTGATAACGTGTACACCATTACTACCCTTGACATAAAAGGAGAATTTGATGAGTCATGTATTGAGAACGTGTACAACATTACTATCAGCTTGTTGATCTTACCATCCTACTATACAACACTACAAGTTAGTTTAAAAAAGAACAAGAGTCCAGAACGAACATAAGAGTACTAGCTTGATCTATCTGAACAACATGTCGCGCTATGAAGATTTGGTTTATTTCTAATAACATGTACAACATGACAAACTTAGATCCAAAAGGAATGCAATCCAGATAATTGTTTGACAAGTAAAGTGAGTAAGATGAGTCATTGCTAATTATCATGTTTTCCTCACTCTTAGATGATATGTACAATAAAAAGGCAACTTTGATGATCACTCCAAAATTGTGTTTGTATGTAGTGCCACCGAACACAACAAACCAGATAATCAGTTCGATAAGCATTGAATCACTTTTAAAAAGGAAAGCAATAATGAAAAGAAACCTAACCATGGTAGCTATAAAAGAGCCTGCAATATGTAGGCTCCATACCATCATCCATCCTTCACACAACTAGAGCACAATCATCAAATCCAAGTAAGTAATAGCTGACACAAATTCACCATGAAGACCTTACTCATCCTCACAATCTTTGCGGCGGCTCTAACCATCGCCACCGCCAATATACAGGTCGACCCTAGTGGCCAAGTACAATGGCCGCAACAACAACCATTCTCCCAGCCCCAACCATTCTCCCAGCAACCACAACAAGCGTTTCCCCAACCCCAACAAACATCCCCCCTTCAACCACAATAAGTATTTCCCCAACCACAACAACCACAACAACAATTTCCCCAGCCCCGGCAACCACAACAACCATTTCCCCAGCCCCAACAACCCCAACTACCATTTCCCCAACAACCCCAACAACCATTCCCCCAGCCTCATCAACCCCAACAACCATTTCCCCAGTCACAACAAACCACAACAACCTTTTCCCCAGCCCCAACAACAATTCCCGCAGCCCCAACAAAAGCAACAATCATTTCCCCAGCAACAACAACCGTTGATTCAGCCATATCTACAACAACAGATGAACCCCTGCAAGAATTACCTCTTGCAGCAATGCAACCCCGTGTCATTAGTGTCGTCCCTCGTGTCAATGATCTTGCCACGAAGTGACTGCCAGGTGATGCAGCAACAATGTTGCCAACAACTAGCACAGATTCCTCGGCAGCTCCAGTGCACAGCCATCCATAGCGTGGTGCATGCCATCATCATGGAGCAAGAACAACAAGGCATACAGATCCTGCGACCACTGTTTCAGCTCGTCCAGGGACAGGGCATCATCCAACCTCAACAACCAGCTCAATATGAGGTGATCAGGTCATTGGTATTGAGAACCCTTCCAAACATGTGCAACATGTATGTCCGACCTGACTGCTCCACCATCAACGCACCATTTGCCAGCATAGTTGCCGGCATTGGTGGCCAATGAAAAATGCTAATAGGTAGATGGATCATCGTTGCTTAGCTGATGCACCAATGGTTGTAACGATGACAAATAAAATGGCATGCACCATCATGTGTGACCCCGACCGGTGCTAGTTCAAGCTTGGGAATAAAAGATAAACAAAGTTCTTGTTTGCTAGCATTGCTTGTCACTATTTCATTCACTTTTTAATTATTTCGATGTTCGTCCCTAATCGCAATCCTAGCCTTACACATCAATAGCTAGCTGCTTGTGCTGGCAGGTTACTATTTAATCTATCGATTAATGGTCGACCTATTAATGCAGTTAACAGGTCGATTGACATATTAGTTACTGCTCCCAGGCTGACCGAGTAGCTATCAGTTTTCGAGTTCCTGGATATCGCACACAATAATAATTCAACGTATTTCAATGTCTAGAAGTAAATGTGCCATTTTAGCACCAAAACAAGCGCTTGAATAGAAACACTCCATCACTCTAAATGTTAATATGGCTAATTTTGCACTGGTGCAATTTTGAGTTTGGTGGCATCAAAGCATTTTTCAAAAGAAATTCTTTAGGGGACTCCAAAGAGGTGAAAATCAAACTAAAGTTGCCACATGGTAAAAGATAAACCATGTTATGAGCAAGAGCAAATATTGAGTCACAATAGCAAGCGCCAAACATGCAATTAGACTCTTGATATGGTTTCAGAGATGGAAACAATTTACAGATGACAAACAAAGCTTAAGTATAATTAGTTCTAACTAGCACAGTGGCCTGCTCGATGCGCAGGCTAGAAATTTATATTATTTTGCGCATGAAAAATCTCATTTGAAACCCAGAAATCTCGCATGAGTTATAATATTTTGACGGAAAAAATCGGTTGTAAAAAATCTATAATGTCATTAGTCATATGAATACCGATTATAAATGTTGACAATATCATTTAGTTGTTGAGAACAAACATTCTCATATTATATTTCTCTAATTAAAAAATAAATTTCATTTTTTTGTGCAGACTAATAATCTTGTTCAATTCATTTGAACTGTTTTCGAAAGAGGAACATCCATAAAATGTGCTTGTGAATATTTAGTCAACTATGTGGAGGAGTTATATTAATTGTCACTGAAGACTTGGGGAATTTGATGAATCAAGTATCTACCTGAGTTGCATTGCAGGTGCACTGAGTTCATAGTTGGCAGCCCTGCACCGGGAGGCACAACCATGGTCTTGTCCTACGTGGTTTCCTGACTGTGGCATAGACATATAGAGACCATGCGTTTTATGACTGTATAAAAGAAATAGAGACTCCAATCGAAAGAAAGTCATCTGCTAGCTATTATAGGGGTAGGTACGAACGGAACTAGCTCGATCAGCCGGTCGTGTGCATGCTGCAAGTCATCTTGTCCGACGAGGCTGATGTGCATGCATCAAATATTTGTTTACCTGAAAATTACTATATGCATGACGCCGAAACTTCCAATGTGCAGAAAGGATTAGCCCATAAATCAGAAACTTCCAGTGTGCATGAGGATTAGCCCATCAATTAATTTATGTAATCTGCTGACCTGCTGATGTTAAGTTGTGGTGCGGCTGTTTCCGTCTAGCCGCAGGAATCAAGCAAGGAAGGAACGTATACTTGCGCGTACAACTCGACAGATGCCTAGATTGATCAGCTGGCCGTGTGCATGCTGCAAGTCATCTTGTCCGATGAGGCTGATGTGCATGCATCAAATATTTGTTTACCTGAAAATTACTACGTGCTTGAAGCTGAAACTTCCAATGTGCAGGAAGGATTAGCCCATAAATCTGAAACCTCCAGTGTGCATGAGGATTATGTCATCAATTAATTTATGTAATCTGTTGGCACGCTGATGTTAAGCTGTGGTGCGTCTGTTTCCTTCCGGCTGCAAGAATCAAGTAAGCAAGGTACGTATACTTGCGCATACAACTCGTCGGATGCCTCCGGCCATGGCCAAAAGCATTGGTGAGTATTTTCCGAGACATAGAGCCTCGCTATCACGAACAGTCATGGGACCACGGCAGCAATATGAGAGGATGGGTAGGGTTTCTTCTTTGTAAGTCTTTTTACCGTGTTCTTTTCGTTGGTATGGTGCGGGAGCGCCCGTGGGAATAAATGAAAATTGATGGTCCAGATCTAATTACAGTGATGACCTATAAAATTGAATAATCGAATGTTTATATTTTCAGTTTTTTTTCTTCCACCCGCAAAAAAAAAGAATGTTTATATTTTTTGTGTAATTTTGTAACATAATTCTCTTTTTTTAGTTAACCCATAATTTACTTTTAGTGTATAAAAAGATAGATTTAGGTGTGATATATGACCCTCCGGAATGGCTAGTTCTATATCTGGTCCTTTTATTATCTATTTAATGATAGTGGTCCACCAAATCAACGGTTAGATGTTTCTAATTCTTGTGGGATTTTCTAGCATATTCTCTGTTTTTTGGTAACCCGTTAATTTGTTTTTATATATAATACATTGATTGTAGAAATTTCTTTTACTTGTAGAATAACTCAGTTGTTATCTCTTTAAACCTGCATTGTGATATTGACTTCTCAATCTACGAACACAAAGCAAATATTACATTTACAGTTATGGACTCCAAACATATCTGAAATCATTCCGTGTAGAAGTTCCTTAGAAGGATATGTTCTGAATCAAGGAAATATTGAACAAATCTAGATTCGAAGATTGCAGAAGGAACAACTGAAATGGGGGAAAACTGGAGCGCCTTATCCAGCCTCCTCTCTATGTATTCTACATAGACATGGTCTTTTACATCTTAGGCCCCCAACTGTTACATGTTCACACATTTATATAACTCAATAGGATATAATAGTTTTGACCTAAACAAATTTACTATTGTGCTCGTGTCTTGCATAGTTAAAGCTGAAAATCAACATAACTACTGGAAAGTTTGAAAGACAAGTATGGGAAACAAATAGTAGGATATATATTTGACTAGAATGTTGACCAAATAACCCAGAGCAAACTACTAAAACTAAGCAAAAGAATATATTCTACCTTATACGAACTGTAATAATGATAAAACTATGATATTTTTTTGACAAATCTGTAGCACAGAACAAATACAAATTCAAACAAATCAGCCACAGATCCCTGAGCCCATCCAAAAATTAATGTTAGTGAAAACTGAAAGAAGTCTTAACCCGATTAGACCCAAATGATCTATGTTCCAACAACTAATGCTAGTTGAAACTACAACACAAATGGTGTATGTTCTACTATCTATGTTTATAAATATAAGACATTTGGCGGCTTAAATTGAACTGCCAAAACGACCTATATTATGGAACGGAGGGCGTACCAAGTATATTGTCCAGTCCAAATTTGTTCACGTAAAGTGCATCTCTAACCGATCCCCTAAAAAAATAGAGGTGTAATCGGCCGAGTAAAACATTAGTGGAGTAAACTAGGATCCACTAAGTTTTGGCCGCACCTAACAACTCTCCTAAATTTAGCGGAGTAATATTTTCTTGTGAAATTTATTTCATTTTCAGCCACCGAAATAAACTCCATTATTTTTTTATTTCATAGAATGATATCTTAAGAGCAACTTCAGTCGGAGATTACTGATTTGACCCTTCTAACGTCCGCGGTGAGCGGGCGTGTCCGTTTTGAGTCCTCATATTTGCTGCCAAATAACCACACCCCTCTAATTTTCCTCTTATTTTCTCAGTCATTTTGTCGAGAACATTGTGTGTGAGTAGGCGGGGCACGTACGAGGCCAGCGGCTGGCAAGCCCACGGCTGTGTCAGGCAGACCTCGACGGCTCTGGCTTCGGCGATCACCGGAGATTAACACGAGAGTGGGTGCGAGAGAGGGAGAGAGTCTTTGCGCTGCGAACTGCTTGCAGCTTTTCTGTTTCTGCTCTTTATTCAGAGTTTGCAACCGAATTACAAGAAAATGCGGAGCTAGTGCGAGTAGTGGACGTCGCCATCCCAGCGCCCCTCGCACTTTGCCCGCCATGGCGCCTTGACCATGCACTCGTGCCATCCCACGATCGGGTCAGGGCGCCGCTAAAAAATCTAACCAAAACCGAGTCGTAGCTCGGGCTTATCTGAAACTGAAACTACTGACGAAACTGAAACTATCGACACCTAAAACCCTAAACCTGAACATTGAAGTTTACCCAACAATCATCCCCTAAACTGAACGTTCAGGGCATTGCCTCGATCATGCCGATGCTTGAGCGTAGCTGCTGCAGTCGAACGCGACCAAGGGGCTTGGTGAGCATGTCTGCGAGCTGAAACTCTGTTGCCACATACTCGAGTTCAATCTTCTTTGTCTCCACGCAATCTCTGATGAAATGATACCTGAGCTCGATGTGCTTCGATCTATCGTGCATCAGAGGATTCTTTGCAAGGGAGATTGCGGATTTGTTGTCGACCTTGAGCCTCACTGTCTTCTCTTCCTCTTCTCTGAACTCGCCGAGCAGGCGCGTGAGCCAGATTCCCTGACAGGCTGCTGTGGTTGCTGCGACGTACTCTGAGTCGCAGCTGGAGAGTGCCACAATCTTCTGCTTCTGCGACTGCCAGGTTATCACTCCTCCTCCGAGCAAGAACAGGGTGCCGGAGGTGCTCTTGCGTGTGTCCACATCGCCGCCAAGGTCACTGTCGTTGTACCTAGTGAGTTCAGGCTCACCATCTCCTCTGTCATACTTGCAGCCTAGGTGCAGAGTGCCGGCGATGTACCTAAAGATGTGCTTGACAGCGGTGCGGTGTTCTTCAGTTGGCGCCTCCATGAAGCGCGAAACGTACCCAACCGAGAAGGTCAGGTCAGGGTGCGTGTGCACCAGATAGCGCAGGCTGCCGACGATGCTGCGGTACTCCGTCGCATCCACTGGCGGCGTCGTGCTCTCCTTTGATAGCTTGAAGCGGGGCTCCATGGGGATGTGACAGGGCTTGCAGCCAGCCATGCCACTCTTCTCTAGGAGCTTCCGTGCGTACGCGCTCTGAGTAATGACAATGCCATCCTCTGTCTGCTTCACTTCAATTCGGAGATAGAAACTTAGCAGACCCAGATCAGACATCTTGAACAGCTTCTGCATCTCTCCTTTGTACTTGATGATCTCTTCTGTGTCGGATCCGGTGATCACCAAGTCGTCCACGTACACGCCCACGATGAGGCCTGTGGTCTCCGTGCCCCGCGCGTACACCGCGTGCTCTGACGGATAGCGCGTGAACCCCAGCTTGCTTAAACAAGTGTCCAGCTTGGTGTTCCACGCTCTGGGATCCTGCTTCAGACCGTACAAGGCCTTGTTCAGGCGCAGGACGAGATGCTCCTTGCCGGCGACGCAAATCCCGGCGGCTGCTGCACATAGAGTTTCTCCTGGAGTTCGCCGTTCAGGAACGCCGATTTGACGTCCATGTGATGAAGGGCCTAGCCCGCGTTCGCCGCGAGTGTCAGCAGCACCCACACTGACTCATGACGCGCTACTGGAGCGAACACCTCCTCGTAGTCGATGCCGTACTGCTGTACATAGCCCTTCACCACGAGCCGAGCTTTGTGCTTGAGTACCTCCCCGCGCGGGTCCTTCTTGACCTTGTAGACCCACTTCAAGCCAATGGCGCGGTGCCCTGGAGGGAGAGATGTGAGCTGCCATGTTTGATTGTCCTCGATCGAGCTCAACTCTTCGATCATGGCGCCCCTCCTACTTGCTTCTTGGTCTGCCTCAGTAAACGAGCTCGGCTCCTCAGCAGCCAGCAGGTGGAGCTCTTCGTCTGGGTCGTCCGCCGGGCCGAAATCCAGCACGTTCTGCAAGGTGCGGAAACGGTGCTCACGCTCTACGTCGTCTACCGCGTCGAGCACGTTGTCGCTGAACGACGTTGGTGGCGACACCAGCTCCACCCCTCCTGGGCTGACAGACGCTAGAGTGGACGGTGCTGGAGTTGACGATGCTGCAGTTGACGGCGCTGGAGACGCTGGTGGTGTGGTTGGAGGCGAGGTGGCTGCACCCCCCCCCTCATCTGTCGCCCCTGGAGGCTTGCTCACCAGGTGTTCGACCACGAACGTGTCGGCCGCTGAACGTGTTCACGGCGCTTTCCTCCTTTGCCCAGTCCCAGCGCGCCCCCTCGTTGAACACGGCGTCGCGCGTGATGTGCACGTGCCCAGTTGTTGGGTCATAGGCTATGTAGCCCTTTGTGTCGTGCTCGTAGCCGACGAAGATCATCGGCCGGCTGCGATCGTCGAGTTTCTTCAGTCCAGGGCGCGTGTCCTTCACATGCACTACACACCCAAAAGTGCACAGGTAATGCACGTTCGGCTTGCGTCCATGCCATGCCTCAAATGGCATCACGCTGTCCAGGCTTTTGGTGGGCGTGCGGTTCAGCACAAACCCCGCCGTCGTGACCGCTTCGCCCCATAACTTGCCGGGGACGTGCTTGGCCTTCAGCAGACTCCGGGTCATGCCCACCAACGTGTCGTTTCGGCGCTCCACCACACCGTTCTGCTGTGGTGAGTATGGGGCGGTGAGGTGGCGGCTGACGCCTAGCTCGGTGCAGTACGCCGTGAAAGAGCCGGACATGAACTCTCCGCCGCGGTCCGTTTGCAGCATCCGCAGCTTGCGCCCTGATTCAGACTCCGCGTGAGCTTGCGTGCGCTTGATCGCCGCTGCGTCCTCGTCCTTTGTTGCGAGCAGTACGAGCCACATGAACCTTGTGGCATCGTCCACCAGCAGGAGGAAGTATTTCTTCTCGCTCGGTGTCGTCGGCGAGATCGGCCCGCAGAGGTCGTTGTGCACGAGCTCCAGCCGCTCATGTGCGCGGTGCTTGGCCTGGTGTGCGAACGCGGAGCGCTGCTGCTTGCCCGCCAGACACGCGACGCAGAGTTGGTCCACATGCTCGACCACGGGCATGTCGTGCACCATGTCCTGGTGTGCTAGCTTGCACAGGGCATCGAAGTTGAGATGCTCGTAGCGCGCATGCCAGGTCCACGCCGTGTCGCCGCCGCTATGCGCTGCAAGACACACGAGCTGCGTGATCCATAACGCAACAGAGTACAAATGATTTGGTGCTCTCTATACCTTGGCGAGGAGGCGACCCTCCTGGTCGCGCACGTGCAGGACGCCGTCCTGGATCAGCACCTGGCAGCCGCTCTCATCGAGCTGGTCCAGGCTGATTATCTGGGAGCACAGCCGCGGGATGTAATACACCCAGTGATCGGGCGGTGCTCGCCGGTCTTGCACGCCAGCAGGATGGCTCCCTGACCGAGATGTTGACGGCAGAGCCGTCGCCAAACTTGACGATGCCGGTGACGGCCGTGTCGAGCTCGGCGAAGACGGCGCGATCGCCGGTCATGTGGTTGGATGCGCCCCTGTCCGAGTACCACATGCCGCTTCCGGCGCCGCCGCTCCCCTCATGCCCGAGGTGAACCTGGACAGCGTCCTTGACGAGGTGGACCGGCGTGGCTTCTGTGCCGACGGAGTTGTGGTCGGAGAGCCCGCAGGTTTGGGCCATCAGCAGGCTCTGCTCCTCGTCCTCGCCGCCAACCTGGACAAGATTCGCCTGCTCCTTGAGCCGGGCCTTGCACTCGCGCGCCCAGTGCCCCACCTGCTTGCAGTAGCGGCAGATGTCTTTGGACTTGTCCCCGCTGCTGGTGCCGCGGCTGCCGTTCTGGCCACGACCGCCGCGTCCGCGGCCACGCCCTCTGCCGCGCCCACGGCCACGGTCGTTGCTGCCGGACGATCCGTCCCCTTCTCGCAGCTTCAGGCGCGTGAACCACTCCTCCTCCGTGAAGAGCAGTTTGCCACCACGCCATCACCCTCGGAGGGAGTGCCGTACAGATCGTACCTCTCCTCGGCGACCTTCAGCCGCCCGATGAGCTCCTCAAGCGCCAGAGTGTTGAGGTCGACCAGCGTCTCGATCGCACACGCCATCTGCGAGTAGGCCTTGGGAACGACCGAGAGGAACTTGCGGAGGATGGCGGGCTTGCCAATCTTGTCACCAAGCAGCTCAAGCTGAGTTACCAGAGAAGATAGGCGCCTACCGAAGTCGTCGATGCTCTCTCTGTCGTTGAACTTGATCGCCTCGTCCTGGCGGCACAGAGACGTCGCCTTGGTCTCATGAACGCGCGCCATACCCAGCCGCATTGTCTTGATCGTGCCCCAGGCGTCCTTCGCCGTGGGCTTGACGGTGAGCGTGGACACCATCTCTGGCGGCACCGATCGTAGCAGGCACTCCATTGCCGTGTGATTTGTTTCTCACTCCAGAGTCCCGTCATTGACGGCGACCCAGAGCTGGCGCGGCTCCAGCATCACTTGCATCAGGAGGGCCCAGTCCGCGTAGTTAGTGCGCGTCAGCATGGACCAGGCCCCGCCGGTGTCGCAGACGACGCGCTGGTGTACAACCACGGCGGCGCCGCCGCCACTATTGCCCGAGTCCACCACGGTCTTGCTCGGGCTGTCAGGTCCTGCCATCTCCATAGGTGATCGAGCAACAGGGCTCTGATACCAATTGTCAGGCAGACCTCGACGGCTCTGGCTCCAGCGATCACCGGAGATTAACACGAGAGTGGGTGCGAGAGAGGGAGATAGTCTTTGCGCTGCGAACTGCTTGCAGCTTTTCTGTTTCTGCTTTTTATTCAGAGTTTGCAATTGAATTACAAGAAAGCGCAGAGCTAGTGCGAGTAGTGGACGCCGCCATCCGAGTGTCCCTCGCGCTTCGCCGCCATTGCGCCTTGACCATGCACTCGTGCCATCCCACGATCGGGTCAGGGCGCCGCTAAAAACTCTAACCAAAACCGAGTCGCAGCTTGGGCTTATCTGACGAAACTGAAACTATCGACACCTAAAACCCTAAAACTGAACATTGAAGTTTACCCAACAGGCTGCGACAGCAAGTGGCTATGACCAGCGGATGCGGCGGCTAGAAGTTAACTTGCTAGCACGCTAGCACGGCGGCCATCTCGAGCGCGGCCGCACGCACAGCTAGGTGAGCACGCGAGCGCAGCAGCCTGTGCTAGCACGACCGACATGCCGTGCTCCCGCACGCGCACGCCCCGGCTTGAGCGCAACAGCCTTGACGCGCATGAGCTCTGGCATTCCATGACCACCACGCCCCGAGGGAAGCAGCAACGATCCCCGGCTCTCGGCGCCGGCGACGGCTGCTGCGCGTGCACGCACGCTGTCGCGGCACGGCGGCCAGGAGCTACAGAGGCTTCCAGCACACTCGCACGCGAGCTCGCCTATGTCTCATGCGTCTGCCCGCAGCACCCTCTGTGCTCCTGCACACGACGGCTGCGCCGGCTCGCCTGACGGTCCCGCACAAAGTGAGGTGTCCGGTTGGGTCACATTTTTTTATCGGACACTGACCGAGCGGACCTTTCAAACGTTTAGGGAGAAAATAGGGGCTCTGGCTGTAGATTGTCTAATATATCGGAGTACACAATTCACAAATTCTTCACTGAAAAAACAAAACCGAAAAAAAGTAAAACCACAATTAGACACTTTGATGGAAATCCAACTTCCATAACTTCTCCGGAAGATGGCTCAATATTTTCTCCATGTCTTCGCTTTGAACATTGTTAATTTCTCAATTGGCTTGTCGTGCTTGCACACTTTTTCCATCTTCGCCTCCACATAATTCGATATTGCATCGTATTTAGTCTCATCTCTTGTCTGTACTTTAGCAAGGAGTGCATGAACATCTAGGAAATTCCTCGCTATCAATAGATCGACGTACTCTTCTTAGTAATACCAAAACTTGCTTTCTTCCTACACATAATTTTGAGCAAACAATAAGCTAAAAATTGTGACAAAACCGAGGAACAACAATACGAACAAGCACTAATGGCATCCTTTTTCGCACATGAAGAACACCCATCTAGGATGCTTCGGCGTGCTCAAAACTCAACGCAACACTCGATGGGAAGTAGTCACACTTCATGAACAGTAGTGTGCAGCCGACAAGCTGTTGAGCTAGTGCCGAGCCCAGACAACGGCCACCAGGGGTGGCTACGGTGCCGGTCCATCGACAAGTGAAATTTGAGCGCCTAAAGGAGAAGGCCATACTGAGATGCGGAGCAGAGTCGTTGTCGGGGCTGCGTGATTCAGTAGCCATCGAATCTAGGCGGCCAGATGCCTCGAATCCAGCGCCAGCGACGAGGCATCTAGATCTGCCGAATTGGGCGCGTCGACGACAAGAGATGCCCAAATCCGATTCGACGCGACAGGCGGCGTGTCGTATGGAGCTTCGAAAATGCCAGGTAGGGGCCGGCAACAACAGGAAGGAGCCGAAGTAGATGATGCGTGGGGATGGTGGGAGCGGCCAAGGAGGGCAAAGACTTTTTCCCTCCAGTGTTTGGTTTTTTAGAAAAGGAGGATGGCCCCCGGCCTCTGCATCTGGGAGATGCATATGGCCACTTTATTGATTATTCTTGAGGACCTTACAAAGTGTTACAACAATAAGCCTGAATCCACCATCTAGGCAACATATGCCGCTACTCCTATCCATATGATGAAGGGGTGCTAGCTGGGCCACTACCCAGACCACTCACCTAATCCTAACATCAAAAGCCGGAATCCCCAGCCTAGCCACATACCGGGTCTGGGGCATAAACCGCTCTGACGCACTCACAGGTGTCGTCTCCACCATCTTCCACTGGTCCATCTCTTGAGGTGCCAACCTTGGCAGGCTCCTCCGCCATCAACGCCACCATGACGCCAAATGACGACCATCACCTATGCTAGAACATCGCCAAGCAAATGGAGCGCTACCACAAGATGAAGATCAGCGGTAGAATAGATAAAACGCCGCACACATTGCCGCCGCCAAACACCTCACATGCACCACAAAGCGCCCACCATGCTTCCGGGAACCCCAGGCGACGCCTTCAAGAAGGAACGCGATGATGGTACGACGCCGTTGCCCGCAAGGGGAACTAGAGCTTTCGCCCAAATGAAGAGCATAGTGAGAAACGGGATAGGACCTCGACAAGGCCTCCAAGAAGGGAACCGACGCCCACAAGGCGCCGCCATTGTCGTGGCCTCCGCCGACGGCCAAGGGTTTTCCCCGATCCCGCCCCCGTCACATCCACCCGGCCAAAGACCTGGCCAGGGGAGCACACGCAACCGGAGAAGGCGTTGGACTTCATCGAAGCAGGCACACTGGGTGACGGGGCACCCCGACCCACCATAGCAGACGTCCACCGAGACCTCACCACCCGCACAGCCGAAGTCGCGGACCACTAGCTCCCACGGCCGTCGCCCGTCGAGAGGCCACGCCGTCCACACCGCCCGAGGCCGCCGCCCCGGCATCCACCCACCGCGCACATCCCGTAAAAACACAGAGAACAACCAACACCGCCGCCACCAGGGAAACCACGCCGCAAGCACCCAAGTCGGGCGACGAGGCAGGGCCGCGTCGGCCAGATACGGGCGGATCCGGCGATCCCCGGCCCACCAGCCGCCAGAGAGGAGCCGGCCCCGATCCAGGGCCGAGCCGGCCTGATCTGGCAGTCGGACCTTCCAAGGGGACCCCCATACTGGATCGGGTGGAGGGCTAGCGACAGCTCCAACGACTGACGGCCGCCACAGAGGGCCTGCGTCGGCGGCCACCAGGAGCTGGGGAGGCGGGCGGCGGCATCTGATGCGGGGTGGGGGCGCCTCCAACGTCGAGGCAGGTGCGCGGGGAAACCCCACCGCCGCATACCGCCGCGTGGGCGGCTGCCGGCGGCGACGGGGGAGGAGGAGGGGAGGCGGGGGGAAACCGGCGGGCGGCTAGGGTTTCGCCCCCGAGTCGCCCGGAGCGGACGGCGCGGGAGGAGGAGGAGGGGAGGCGGTGCACTCTGACGCGGATGAGAATGGATGTTTGGTGGCCGAGTAAATATAGGCGGGGAGGCGGAGGAGTAAAGTATTTACTTCTATTATGAGTTTAGGAGTTCGGCTAGGTGCCGGTTAAAGGAGTAAAACCGAAATTGTACTCCTCTATCCTTTTAGTGGATCGGCATGCCCTAAGACCCCATCCGAGATAGTAAGTACAAATAGCCAAAATTGCGTTGCAGGTATGATCCTGGTTAGTTTAGCCACTAGAGTACACTGAGCATAACTAGACAGTTTCAGCGCCTCTTCTTGCCTGCTTTTGCAGCACCAATTTCGATTGCCTTGCGACGAGGTAGATAATTAAGCACACCAACAAAGGAAAGACCAGATGCCAACGGCCACTGTTTGCCAACAATTCTCTGCAGATGAATGGTTGATCTGTTAGTCGTTAACCGATGATTAAATATGGTTTCCTATTTTGGATGTAATAGATAAGTTAGTCCAAGAAGAGATTCGAATGAAATTACCTTTGCCTGGAAAGTTCCATGTGCCAAAGGTGGATACACAGAAGTGAAATGTCAGCAGCCAGCACCAAAGATATTGCATTCAAACATTACAATCATGAAGTGATATATGATAGCTAACCGATTCAAACTAGCGATGTGAAGGTCTGTCAGCGAGAATATCAAATGGAAGGATGGGAGTTGAATAGGCCTCCTTCAGAAAAGGAAAGAAGCTATTTAAGCTCAGGGAACAGAACATTATAAACCAACACAAATCACAATATTATTCAGCGCAACAACCAGTAGCTAGCTATAAGTTACTGAGATTCAGGATCCGGCTATGTATCCATGGAATGCCAATCATATCGGTGTCCTTAAGCGAAAGCCCTGTAAAGCTCATCCAATGATGACTACCAATCACCGGTCGGTACAAGGGTTTCTCATGACGTATTATGTTAACATAAAACAATCACAATTCCAGTTGATGTTTTCAAAAGTTAATCCTGTTCTCTTAACATGCCACTCGGGTTCTGCAGTAAAACATAAAGCAATCACTAAATAAAGCATGTAACCCCAACAAATCTGGAGTGCAGCCTTTGAGGGAACATGGTAATTTATAATCGTGGGAGAACCCTGAAACTTGCCCTGCGCTTCGGTCTCCAAGACAAAGTTATGGGATGTCGTTGAACCGCTGGCCATACAAACAAAAGGTACATACTTGCATACATTGTCAAGGGAAAATGCCAGCATGGTAACAACAGGACAATGGATTAGGGAGCATGCTCACGGATCGAGCTTCTCCACTATCTTTGATGTGCTCCCGGAGACGAGCTCAAACGCTTCCTGTGGCCAAGAGTCGTCGTTCAGGCTAACATCATAGGCAGTCCGGTAAATTAAAAACTGTCCGGTAAAGATCTATGGAGACAGGACACTTCAATATACTTAAAAATGGATTCTAACATTGATAAAATGTAAAAACACCATGGACATTCCATCAGACCTGAAAATTATCTAACCTAATAGCGAATCAATTTATCTGGTGAGATTTCAGTTCCAATCTTCATTTCACTCAAGTTTCTAATTACAAGTATAGAAGGAAATGGCAATTTATCCAAGATATAGTGACATTCGTCATGATTGCTCATGGCGTGCTCCAGCAGATAGGCCCACATTTAGTTAAAAAGTATCCACCAACAATTAATCACCAGTTAGACCTTACAGTAGATAATAAGATAAATTTAGCCGAAGTATGAAACTGTTGAGCTAAGAAGTGAGATCTGGTAGGCGCTGGTGCAGATCGAGGCGGCAGGGGCTGATGTCGACACCATTAGCCATAGCGGACTGACCGTTGGCGCGGAATCTAGCAGCAAGGGCCATCTTGCTGACGCGAGCAGATAAGTGCTGCTACTGCGTGCCCCCGTAACCCTTCCGTGGCAAGACCTGCCCAAGGAGGACAGGCAAGAGAAACGACTGAAGACACACCAAGACCCGGCAACGTGTAGGTTCATATTTCACCCCCACCCACGGATAAAAATGTGAACCATTTGAAGCATATTAAAACTTGAGTGCATTTTTTTATTCTAGAAAAATATGTATGCTCACTAGAGATCAGGAGTCAACCGTCGGTTCTAGGGTATTAATAAACCAAGAGTAAAATGCATCCGCGGTCATTGTACTTATGTCGAAAACTCACTTTAGTCACTGTATATAAAAGTACGGTCAATACGATCACTGAATACGATTTGAGGTGATTATACGGTCAGTGACTCACCATATAGCTTCTTATTTTGTCTACTTTGACCGGTCAAATTGCCTACCCTCTGTACCTTTATATGGGCCCCACCTGTCAAATACGCATGCACACAGTCGCACACAACACGCATGCACAGTTGCATACACTCACACACAACACGCACGCAGGCACACAGCTAGCAGCCTAGCACATACTGTAGCATGCATACATGACACATCGGAGGCCACCGGGTCGTGCTCCGGCAGCCGCGCTACCGTGGTGCGGACGCATTATGAGAACGACCGATGTGGCCACCTCATGCAAATAGAGAGTTGGCATGCGTTGCGTCGCCTCGTCTCGCAGTTCGTGTACATCCACCGGCATCCGCTCGTGAGACCCAGTACCGGATGACCGGCAACACGACGTGCACCCCGGCACCGTCCAATCCCACTAAGTCATGTCAGGCGGCTGCTGCTTGCTGTGCGCGCGTACTAAGCTTGCTTTGTGCTTGCTTGTGTGTGTACGTGTAAGTTGAGAATAGTGAGAGGCTGTACAGGTGCGCCAAGCTGCCGCAGGCTGCGTGTGAACCAGACGCCGAAGGCCCGGAAATACATGGCCGCGGTGAGCACGTGGAAGACATGGCGTGAGGGCTCGGACCTGAGAGACAGCAGACGCGTTGGCGAGGCAGGACTCTACGGGTTGCATGGCAAGGTACCGGAGAGATTTGGGCGTGTAGTTGGCTGCAATGCGTGTGTGCTGCGTGCACCCGTGCTGCTGCATGCTGCGTGTTGCGTGCTTCTGTATAAAAAAACATTACTATGCAAATGAACACTAAAATGTTTTGGTTAAGATTGCTTAAGCGTGCGGGTTCCCACCCTGAGATCTCAGGTTCGATCCGGTGCATTTTAATTTACTTTGTTTATTTCTACCTACTGATAGGTTGGACCCACATAAAGGTCGAGACAGATCATTGGCTGACTAGACTGCATTATGTGCCATAAAGGTAGTTTGACTGGTCAAAGTAGGCAAAATACACAGCTATACAGTGACCAGTGACCGTATAATCACCTCGAGTCGTATTCAGTGATCGTATTGATCGTATTTTTATATACAGTGACCAAAGTGAGCATTTGACACAAGTACAATGACCGCTGATGCATTTTACTCATAAACGAACAAGAAGATTGACTCGTTGAGCAATTTTAGGGCATGTACAATGGTGTTATCTTAGGAATGCCATGTAGGATAAATGATGAGGTGGAGAAGAGAGAACTCATAAGAAAGGGCTTCTCTTCTTTTATTGAAGAGAAGACAAAAGATGATATCATAGCATAATATGTCTCACCACGTAGGAAAAATGGCCTGTTGTCCCGGTTCGTAAGGGCCTTTTGTCCCGGTTCTGGAACCGGGACTAAAGGGTCGGTACTAATGCCCTGTCCCTTTAGTCCCGGTTCAATCCAGAACCGGGACAGATGGGCCTGCACGTGGCATGTGAGCGGAGCCCAGGCAGGAGACCCTTTGGTCCCGGTTGGTGGCACCAACCGGGACCAATAGGCATCCACGCGTCAGCATTTCTG
>NC_041380.1:5702959-5711199 GCF_002162155.2 Triticum dicoccoides
GGGGGTTTTGGGGGGTTAATTTAGGTGTTTCATATATTGTGTTAGCTAGCTATAATTAATAGAGAGAAGTGTCCTCTCTTATGTCCGTGCTTGGTCGACGCTACGTACTATACATACGTATAGAGAGGACTAGACACGCTAGCTAGCTAGTAAGCAAACGAAGGAAACAGAAGATCGTCATGAACATATATGCATACAGAGAGAAGTGATTCGACCACCTCTCCTTCTCCGAGAGATTGGTCGAACAACAAGTTCTCGTATATCTATCCGACACTACCGGCTACATATATACAATAATTATCTCTTATAAATATAATCATACGGACTCAGGGTCCACATAGAATTCTCCGTCTTTAGGGATCACGTGGTCAAGAAAGAATGCCGCCAATTCCTCTTGAATTGCTCGCATGCGAGCTGGTGCTAGGAGTTCATCCCGCTTCCGAAACATCTAATTTAAAGAAGGGGGTCAATACATATATATATTAATGAATGAAACTCAACACAAATGATGGTAATAAAATAAAATTGTGAATGTTGTTATTTACGTACTTCATATTGTTCGTCAGTGTAGCCCCGCTCACAGGTCGTGTGGCGGATGGACTCGCAAACGTAGTATCCACAGAAATCATTTCCTTTTTCCTGCCACAACCACTTTACAAGAAATAGAGGTCAATCAAACTGATAAGCAAGAATGCCAAATGGTATTAATGAAACTAGCGCTTGAATGACTAGTAAATGCGCGGAACATGCTACTATAGTACTTACTTTCGGGTGTCTAAATTGCAGCTCCTTCGGCAGTCCCGGAGCTTTTCTGGTGAATTTTCTCCAAACCCTGCCGGACAAAGAAAACAATTACTTGATATATCAGGAAATGAACAAAGTTGCTGATATGGTGGATAATGATCGATTTAACTTACTTCACGAGTATTTGAGTCATGTCTGCATAGTCCTGGGGATCTTTTCGTCTTGAGTCTAAGACGGTTACTAGTCCCTGCTCAAGCTTAATCTCTAGGAGAATATAGTGGAAATTGCACACACATGCATAACTCATCAATTACATTACTATAACCTTGACTAATATATAAGGGAAACCGAATACGCATAAGACAGTAACACTCACTTGAAGTTGTAAGGAAAGAGTATTATATCTTTGTTTTTATTTATTACGAACGATCGTAGCAAGTTGGCCTCGGTAGCTGCGGCATGAAATTTAACCTGAGTTGCATCTATGAGATATGTGTCAATGAACCCAATATCACCGACTTGTCTTTTCTTCAATTCAGCGATCTTCAATCTGCATAATATAGTGAGGATGATTATAAATACATGCGATGAAAGAGCTGAGCTATATAGAGAGACTTAATGGCAGAAGTAGTACTACTTATAGACAGTAGCAGGCGACCGTTGTTTTATCGAGGGCCAATTGATTAAAAAACTGATAGAACTCCTCAAATGGAACAAGCAATAGTTCAATTCCAACGAGGTCATGCTCCTTTTTAACTTTCACATACAAAGTACTCCTCCCCCCAGAGTCTCTGCAGATTTTCAAGTACCAATCATGCAATCTTCGCATCATCGTTGATAGAGATCTTTCATCTTTGACGAGAGGCTTCCCGTACTCGTATCTTTGTATCTGCACGTCCATGGGTTCATAATGTACATCGTTGGGCAGGTAATCTGCAAGATTGCTATAACCGGGCACCATCCTCGGATCATTAGCGACGTTGTGGCTAGGCACCTTGAGCGGGGGCCACGATTGCTTCGCTTGTTCGCCGAGCTGGGCAATTTGTTTCCCAGCTCGTCGTTCTTTCGCCTTTGATCACTGACAGTACTTCCCGACCGCTCCGCTTCAGCAAATTCCTTTCCAATAATGCGCTCATAGTTTCCTTCCGGCGGAGACTTCGGTGGTTTTGTCAGGGCAACCAGAGTGCGCTTCGCTTTCACCGGATCTACCTTCTCCTCCGGAAGTGGATGTCTCTTTGCTTTCAACCCTTGAAACTAGTCATCCACTTCGGTTCGTGTGATCTCTGCGTTTTCCTCTCGGGTCCTCTCGTATGGTAACTTCTCTGGAGTCTTCAGAGAAGGACCGAATCTGTATGTCCTCCCGCCTCTGGTTGTACTGCTAGACACCGAACGAGCAGACAGAGCGGTTGTCTTCTTTACTTGCTTACGAGGCGGAAGAGAAGGACTACGATGCGCCGGAGCAGCCGGAGCAGCGGCAGGTCTCTTCCGCCCTTGCTGACGAGGCGGAGAAGGAGGAGGCTGGCTGCTCGGGCGCGTCGGCGCAGGCGGAGAAGGAGGCGGAGTGCCGCCACGCGCTGGAGAAGGAGCCGGTCGAGTGCCCTGATCGTCACTCGCCAGAGGAGGAGGCGGTGGAGGAGGCGGAGTGCCCTGACTCGCCGGAGGAGGAGGCGGTGGAGGAGGCGGAGTGCCCTGACTTGCCGGAGGAGGAGGAGGCGGAGGCGTCCAGTTCAGAAGGTTGATGAGCTCCTTCCGCCATAGGCATGGAGTCTTCAGAGCAGACCCCAGCCTAGCTCCCCTTCACCGGTAGGGTGGTCAAGCTAGAGGTCCTCAAATCCCTCCGTTATTTCATCCACCATCACCCTAGCATATCCTTCTGGAATCGGCCGGCGGTGAAAAGTTGCGCCGGGTTTAGTAGGATAAACAGAGCCAACAGCCGCCTTGACCTTCAAATTCGTCCATTGCGTCATAAGGTGGCAATTTTGAGACTCCGTGATAGCATCCACGGGATAGCTGGTAGGAGCCGTCAAGGCATGCTCCGGCTGAAGCAGCTCGGTGGAAGCCACGCTACTTCTGCGCTGAGATGGCGGGGTAGCTTCGGGGGAAGCTTTGGCAGTACGTTTGCTGCGATTTGCTTCTCGTTCCTCTATCGCGTCTACCCTTGCTTGCAGCGCCTGCATTTGGGTCTGCTGCATTTTTTCCTCCTCTCATGGGATTTGTAACCGCCTGCGTCCGGAAACACAACCTTCCATGGAATGGAGCCTGGCGTGCCTCGTGTCCGTCCAGGGTGCTCGGGATTCCCGAGGGCCATTGTGAGCTCGTCGTTCTCTCTGTCTGGAAAGAACGTCCCTTGCTGCGCTGCTTCGATATACTGCTTAAGCTTCCTGACTGGTATGTCCATTTGATCGTTCGTCCAAATGCACTTCCCTGTTACTGGGTCCAAGGTTCCGCCAGCCCCGAAGAACCAAGTCCGGCAACGGTCTGGCCAGTTAATTGTCTCTGGTTCGATCCCTTTATCAACCAGATCATTCTCAGTCTTGGCCCACTTAGGCCGGGCTACGAGGTAGCCACCTGACCCCTTGTGATGGTGATGCTTCTTCTTCGCAACATTTTGCTTGTTTGTCGCCGACATCTTCTTACTCTTTTCCGATGTCTTGTGGGCCACAAATGCGGGCCAGTGATCTCTGATCTTCTCATATCTGCCCTTGAATTCTGGTGTCTCATCATTTTCGACAAACTTATTCAGCTCTTTCTTCCACCTCCTGAATAGTTCTGCCATCCTCTTAAGAGCAAAAGACTTGATTAATTGCTCTTTAACTGGGTTCTCTGGATTATCCTCTGGCGGTAGGGTGAAATTTGACTTCAGCTCAGTCCAAAGATCATTTTTCTGCATATCATTGACATAAGACACCTCAGGGTCTTCTGTAGCCGCCTTAAACCATTGCTGGATGCTGATCGGGATCTTGTCCCTAACCAGAACCCCGCACTGAGCAACAAATGTGTTCTTTGTTCGGATGGGTTCAATCGGTTGGCCGTCGGGCGCGATTGCTATGATCTCAAACCTTTCATCCGAGCTCAACTTTTTCTTCGGGCCTCGTCTCTTTACCGAAGTTGTGCTCGATCAGGAGGGCTAGAAAAAAGAACAAAGACTTAATTAATATGTGTACATACCAAAACAATGAATGTATCAATTAGCTAGTCAGCACAGGCTTAACTAATATATATACCTGGCCGGACTTGTTTCGGTCACCGGAGCCGTTATCACGGTCTCCTTGCACCGGCATTGGGTCACCGGAGCTGTCCTCATGTTCTTCTTCTTGCACCGGCATTAGGTCACCGTAGCCAGCTTCTTCACCCTCTCCTTCCAGACCATCGGTGTCGTTGAGAAACAACGAGAAGGCATCACTTCCTTCTGCGATTATGTCCCTCAACAACGCTTCTTTTGCTTCGTCTCGGGCGGTGTCCATAGTTTCTACAAATATTTACAACATGGCAATTATTATTCAAACATGACAGATGGATATATTAGTGTCAAACGTAGAACTAGCTACCTAATCATAGTAAGGAATCATATATATTAATTAGTGGCCTCGACGCTGCTTCTCTAGGGTTTGGGGTGGCCTCGACAATGCTTCAAGGGTTTGGGGTGGCCTCGAGAACGCTTCAAGGAGGGGGTAATATCGACCCCCCCCCCATGTGTTGAAGCTATCGGGAGGGGGTATATATCGACAACGACGACACTACATCTATGTCCCTCCACGACCCTCATTCCCGATAAAAAAAAGAGGAAGAAGAAGAAAAAAAGAGGAGAAGAAAGAATAGAGGAGAAGAACTCCTCTATTCTTTCTTCTCCTCTTTTTTTTCTTCTTCCTCTTCTTTTTTTATCCTCTTCTTCCTCTCATGTTCGAGAGGATCGCCGAGGGGTCGGGAGGTTGCCTAGTGTCAAAGGATTCAACAAAACCATGTCTTCATCATTAGGCGAAAGTAACAGGTGCATGATGGTACGAAGGTCTCCAAAGTTATTTGGAACGGAGTCCTAGATAGGATAATTCGCTTTTTGGTACAAAGTTCAGCAAGAACCTTCCAAATATCGTTATTTGGAAAGCCTTTGCTGAAATTTATACAAAAAGGCAAATTATCCTATCCGGGACACCATTCCAAAATAACTTTGGAGGACTTCGTCATGCCCTGGTTACTTCTGGCTAATGATGAAGCCATGGATTTTTTCAATACTTTGACACTAGGAAACCTCTCTCTCGACCCCTCGGCGATCCTCGACCCCTCGAACCCTCGACGACCCTGGAACCCTCGACCCCTCGGTGATCCTCTTCTTCCTCTCATGTTCGAGGGGATCGCCGAGGGGTCGGGAGGTTGCCTAGTGTCAAAGGATTCAACAAAACAATGTCTTCATCATTAGGAGAAAGTAACAGGTGCATGCTGGTACGAAGCTCTCCAAAGTTATTTTCGAACGGAGTCCTAGATAGGATAATTCGTTTTTTGGTACAAAGTTCAGCAAGAACCTTCCAAATATCGTTATTTGGAAGGCCTTTGCTGAAATTCATACAAAAAGACAAATTATCCTATCCGGGACACCATTCCAAAATAACTTTGGAGGACTTCGTCATGCCCTGGTAACTTCGGGCTAATGATGAAGCCATGGATTTCTTCAATACTTTGACACTAGGAAACCTCTCTCTCGACCCCTCGGCGATCCTCGACCCCTCGAACCCTCGACGACCCTAGAACCCTCAACCCCTCGGCGATCCTCTTCTTCCTCTCATGTTCGACAGGATCGCCGAGGGGTCGGGAGGTTGCCTAGTGTCAAAGGATTCAACAAAACCATGTCTTCATCATTAGGCGAAAGTAACAGGTGCATGATGGTACGAAGCTCTCCAAAGTTATTTTGGAACGGAGTCCTAGATAGGATAATTCACTTTTTGGTACAAAGTTCAGCAAGAACCTTCTAAATATCGTTATTTGGAAAGCCTTTGCTGAAATTTATACAAAAAGGCAAATTATCCTATCCGGAACACCATTCCAAAATAACTTTGGAGGACTTCGTCATGCCCTGGTTACTTCTGGCTAATGATGAAGCCATGGATTTTTTCAATACTTTGACACTAGGAAACCTTTCTCTCGACCCCTCGGCGATCCTCGACCCCTCGAACCCTCGACGACCCTGGAACCCTCGACCTCTCGGTGATCCTCTTCTTCCTCTCATGTTCGAGAGGATCGCCGAGGGGTCGGGAGGTTGCCTAGTGTCAAAGGATTCAACAAAACAATGTCTTCATCATTAGGAGAAAGTAACAGGTGCATGCTGGTACGAAGCTCTCCAAAGTTATTTTGGAACGGAGTCCTAGATAGGATAATTCGCTTTTTGGTACAAACTTCAGCAAGAACCTTCCAAATATCGTTATTTGGAAGGCCTTTGCTGAAATTCATACAAAAAGGCAAATTATCCTATCCGGGACACCATTCCAAAATAACTTTGGAGGACTTCGTCATGCCCTGGTTACTTCCGGCTAATGATGAAGCCATGGATTTCTTCAATACTTTGACACTAGGAAACCTCTCTCTCGACCCCTCGGCGATCCTCGACCCCTCGAACCCTCGACGACCCTAGAACCCTCGACCCCTCGGCGATCCTCTTCTTCCTCTCATGTTCGAGAGGATCGCCGAGGGGTTGGGAGGTTGCCTAGTGTCAAAGGATTCAACAAAACCATGTCTTCATCATTAGGCGAAAGTAACAGGTGCATGATGGTACGAAGCTCTCCAAAGTTATTTTGGAACGGAGTCCTAGATAGGATAATTTGCTTTTTGGTACAAAGTTCAGCAAGAACCTTCCAAATATCGTTATTTGGAAGGCCTTTGCTGAAATTCATACAAAAAGGCAAATTATCCTATCCAGGGCACCATTCCAAAATAACTTTGGAGGACTTCATCATGCCCTGGTTACTTCCGGCTAATGATGAAGCCATGGATTTCTTCAATACTTTGACACTAGGAAACCTCTCTCTCGACCCCTCGGCGATCCTCGACCCCTCGAACCCTCGACGACCCTAGAACCCTCGACCCCTCGGCGATCCTCTTCTTCCTCTCATGTTCGAGAGGATCGCCGAGGGGTCGGGAGGTTGCCTAGTGTCAAAGGATTCAACAAAACCATGTCTTCATCATTAGGCGAAGTAACAGGTGCATGATGGTACGAAGCTCTCCAAAGTTATTTTGGAACGGAGTCCTAGATAGGATAATTCGCTTTTTGGTACAAAGTTCAGCAAGAACCTTCCAAATATCGTTATTTGGAAGGCCTTTGCTGAAATTCATACAAAAAGGCAAATTATCCTATCCAGGACACCATTCCAAAATAACTTTGGAGGACTTCGTCATGCCCTGGTTACTTCCGGCTAATGATGAAGCCATGGATTTCTTCAATACTTTGACACTAGGAAACCTCTCATATATATCCATCTATAGCCACATACATATATAAATGGAAAAAATGCTATGAACAAAAATACATATATATCAATGCATACATCCATGGATCATCATTGCTCATATATCCATAGTCATATATAAAAACTTTCTGCCTATGAACAAAAAACTTTCTATGAACAAAAAACTTTGTATGAACAAAAAAACATTTTTGACATATTTAGCACATTCTAAATTTTTCTAACTCTTTTACAACCACAAAAATTACTCCAGCTTCATGACAGTACCCACACTCCATTTCACCAAAAACCTTCTGATCCATATTTTAAATTTTTTAAATTTCATTCAAATGAAATTTGAACTAGATTCAAATTCCTTGCTGAAAACCTATTCTAAACCAATCAAAAAATTCTGAAATTTTGCCATATACACAGAGAACATACATACATATATACATTTCTATAAAAATGCAAACAACAAAAAATCTAAAAAAGGACATATACACGCTCCTTCTTTTCCTTCTTCTTCCTTCTTCCTCTTTTCTTCTCCAACACAACACTTTTTTTCTTAAATGTTACATATGAACATATAAAGGGCATTATACAGAATATACAGAGCATTATATATACAGTGAACATACATACATACATACATACATACATCTTAACAAAAAAAATGAAAAATAGGCTGTGGTGGTCGGCGACGGCGACGATGGTTGGCGGTGGAGCTTACGGATGGCATGCGGGGACGGCAATGAGAAGGAAAGGGGAGGAGGCAGGGGCTCACAGCGCGGGGAGAGGTCGAGGTTGCCGGCCGGAATCGGTGTGGCAGCGGACGAACGGCCTCGGGGATGAACGGGTCGCGGGAGCCGGCGTGGTGCTTCCCCGGAGCGACGGCGACAACGGGCACGGGGAGGGGTCGGGGCCGGCCTGAGGCAGAGGCGGTGGCGCATGGGGCAGGGACAGCGTCAGGGCGACGCGGGGCAGCGGTGGCGTCGAGGTGGCGAGGTCGAGGCAGCGGTGGAGCGGGGCGGCGACGGCGTCGGGGCGGCGTGATGAGGCGGACGG
>NC_041380.1:5711753-5713942 GCF_002162155.2 Triticum dicoccoides
GACGGGGGCGTCGACGACGGCGGCGGCGACGGGCACGGGCGACGGGGCAGAGGGCGGCGGGGCTGCGGGAGAATGAGGAACTGAATGAAAATTTCACAAGTGTTTTCTTATATACTGAGACCATTGGTCCCGGTTCGTGGAACCAATCATGACCAATGGTCCCCTTTAGTCCCGGTTGGTGGCACCAACCGGGACCAAAGGTCTCTTTTCAGCAGCCCAAAGGGCGGGAAGCGGAGGCCTTTGGTCCCGGTTGGTGGCACCAACCGGGACTAAAGGAGGGCATTGGTCACGGTTGGTGCCACGAACCGTGACCAATGCCCCCTTTAGTCCCGGTTGGTGCCACTAATCGGGACCAATGGCCTTGTGCTGCACCGCGTCAAAAGTTTAGTACCACCTCGCTAGCTGAGAGAGCTCGAGAGTGGTTTATAAGCACTGCTGCGCCCACCCTCCCGAGCTCCTCTCAACTGCAGGCTTTCGGGCCTAATCTGTCACTGCAATGCCTGTGGGCCTACTGGGCCTGCTGCGGGCCTGAATCCTGGCCCATGGTAGGGTTTCTAGTTGTATTCAGGCCGTGGTGGCCCATTAGGTGGCATTTTTTTTGTTTTTTTGTTGCTTTATTTATTTTCTTTTGTTTTTTGCTTTATTTTTTAATTCTTTATGCTTTTAGTTTTAGAAAAATTATAAACTTTTTGTTAATACCATTAGTTTTCAAATTTGAAAACACTTTTTTATTTTTTTGTTTTCTTTGTTGCTTTATTTATTTTATTTTGTGATTAACTTTACTATAAAAATAGTTTTTTCCTGTTTTTTTTATTTGTTTTTTGCATTATTTATTTTCTTTTGTTTTTTGCTTTAATTTTTAATTCTGTTTGCTTTTAGGTTAGCAAAATTATAAACTTTCTGTTAGTGCCATTAGTTTTAGAAAAATTATAAACTTTCTGTTAGTGCCATTAGTTTTCAAATTTGAAAACACTTTTCTAGTTTTTTTGTTTTCTTTGTTGCTTTATTAATTTTATTTTGTGATTAACTTTACTATAAAAATAGTTTTTTCCTGTTTTTTTGATTTGTTTTTTGCATTATTTATTTTCTTTTGTTTTTTGCTTTAATTTTTAATTCTGTTTGCTTTTAGGTTAGCAAAATTATAAACTTTCTGTTAGTGCCATTAGTTTTAGAAAAATTATAAACTTTCTGTTAGTGCCATTAGTTTTCAAATTTGAATAGTTAAAATTTGAATTCTTTGAAAATTGTTTGAATCACAAGTTTGTGATTAACTTACTAAAAAATGAGAATAGATGCGCTTATAGAGAAAATTCAACCTAAATTCCTAGTAAATTTCTATGAATTTCAGAGAAATTCACTATGAATTTAGGTTATACTTTTCTCTATTAGGGCATCTATTTTCACTTCAAGAGGAGCTCAATAAGGCAGAGAGGGAAGGGCTTATAAACCGGTGTGAGCCTCCTTCGGTTGGCGAGGTAGGACTAAACTCTGCCCACAACGAGGACCAACCCTTTAGTCCCGGTTTGTGGTACAAACCGGGACTAATGGTCATGGGCCAGGGGCGAGGAGCAAAATTATAAACTTTCTGTTAGTGCCATTAGTTTTAGAAAGTTGAAAGTTGAAAGTTGGCATGGGCCAGGGACTAATGGTCATGGTATTACGAGAGCCGAACCATAAGACATGAAAGCATTTCAAATGAACTCTGAAAAAGTTGAAAGTTGGGATGGTATCATAATTTCACCCACATAGCATGTGCATGTACAAAACAGACAATGGTAGCATGTTCGTGTGTTACAAAGTTGGCATGGTATCATCATAATAGTTGCGGGAGAAAGTCTTCACTTTTTCTTCGCTTGTGTCATTTGCTTACTGCGCCGTAACCATGGATAATCTTCATTGTTTATCAGGATGCTTGGGTCAGCCTTGACATTGAAGGGAGGAATTTCATGAAACTTTTCATAATCTTCAGACATGTCTGTCTTGCCGTCCACTCCCAGAATGTCCCTTTTTCCTGAAAGAACTATGTGGCGCTTTGGCTCATGGTATGATGTATTCGCTTCCTTATCTTTTCTTTTTCTCGGTTTGGTAGACATGCCCTTCACATAGATAACCTGTGCCACATCATTGGCTAGGATGAACGGTTCGTCAGTGTACCCAAGATTTTTCAGATCCACTGTTGTCATTCCGTA
>NC_041380.1:5714246-5720361 GCF_002162155.2 Triticum dicoccoides
CCCATTTGCACTTAAACAAAGGGACCTTAAAATCAGGTCCGTAGTCAAGTTCCCATATGTCCACTATGTAACCATAATATGTGTCCTTTCCGCTCTCGGTTGCTGCATCAAAGCAGACACCGCTATTTTGGTTGGTGCTCTTTTGATCTTGGGCGATTGTGTAAAATGTATTCCCATTTATCTCGTATCCTTTGTAAGTCAATACAGTCAAAGATGGTCCCCTGGACAACAAGTACAACTCATCACAAACAGTGTTGTCACCTCTGAGACGTGTTTCCAACCAACTGCTGAAAGTCCTGATGTGTTCACATATAATCCAGTCGTCGCACTGCTCCGGGTGTTTGGAGCGCAGACTGTTCTTGTGTTCATCGACATACGGGGTCACCAAGGTAGAGTTCTGTAGAACTGTGTAGTTTGCTTGAGACCAAGAATATCCGTCCCTGCATATTATTGAGTCTTTTCCAAGAGTGCCTTTTCCAGTCAGTCTCCCGTCATACCGCAATTTAGGGAGACCTATCTTCTTAAGGCCAGGAATGAAGTCAACACAAAACCCGATAACATCCTCTGTTTGATAGCCCATGGAGATGCTTCCTTCTTGCCTAGCGCGGTTACGGACATATTTCTTTAGGACTCCCATGAACCTCTCAAAGGGGAACATATTGTGTAGAAATACGGGCCCCAGGATGACAATCTCGTCGACTAGATGAACTAGGACGTGCGTCATGATATTGAAGAAGGATGGTGGGAACACCAGCTCGAAATTGACAAGACATTGCGCCACATCACTCCTTAGCCTTGGTACGATTTCTGGATCGATCACCTTCTGAGAGATTGCATTGAGGAATGCACATAGCTTCACAATGGCTAATCAGACGTTTTCCGGTAGAAGCCCCCTCAATGCAACCAGAAGTAGTTGCGTCATAATCACGTGGCAGTCATGAAACTTTAGGTTCTGAAACTTTTTCTCTGGCATATTTATTATTCCCTTTATATTCGACGAAAAGCCAGTCGTGACCTTCATACTGAGCAGGCATTCAAAGAAGATTTTTTTCTCTTCTTTCGTAAGAGCGTAGCTGGTAGCACCTTTATACTGCTTCGGAGGCATGCCGTCTTTTTCGTGCAAACGTTGCAGGTCCTCCCATGCCTCAGGTGTATCTTTTGTCTTCCCATACACGCCCAAGAAGCCTAGCAGGTTCACGCAAAGGTTCTTCATCACGTGCATCACGTCGATTGAGGAGCGGACCTCTAGGTCTTTCCAGTAGGGTAGGTCCCAAAATATAGATTTCTTCTTCCACATAGGTGCGTGTCCCTCAGCGTCATTCAGAACAGCTAGTCCACCGGGACCCTTTCCAAAGATTACGTAGTGTAAATCATTAACCATAGCAAGCACGTGATCACCGGTGCGCATGGCGGGCTTCTTCCGGTGATCTGCCTCGCCTTTGAAATGCTTGCCTTTCTTTCGACATTGATGGTTGGTCGGAAGAAATCGACGATGGCCCAGGTACACATTCTTCCTGCATTTGTCCAGGTATATACTTTCAGTGTCATCTAAACAGTGTGTGCATGCGTGGTATCCTTTGTTTGTCTGTGCTGAAAGGTTACTAAGAGCGGGCCAATCGTTGATGGTCACGAACAGCAACGCCTTAAGGTTAAATTCCTCCTGTCTGTGCTCATCCCATGTACGTACACCGTTTCCATTCCACAGCTGTAAAAGTTCTTCAACTAATGGCCTTAGGTACACATCAATTTCGTTGCCGGGTTGCTTAGGGCCTTGGATGAGAACTGGCATCATAATAAACTTCCGCTTCATGCACATCCAAGGAGGAAGGTTATACATACATAGAGTCATGGGCCAGGTGCTGTGATTGCTGCTCTGCTCCCCGAAAGAATTAATGCCATCCGCGCTTAAAGCAAACCATACATTCCTTGGGTCCTTTGCAAACTCATCCCAGTACTTTCTCTCGATTTTTCTCCACTGCGACCCGTCAGCGGGTGCTCTCAACTTCCCATCTTTTTTTCGGTTCTCACTGTGCCATCGCATCAACTTGGCATGCTCTTCGTTTCTGAACAGACGTTTCAACCGTGGTATTATAGGAGCATACCACATCACCTTCGCAGGAACCCTCTTCCTGAGGGGCTCGCCGTCAACATCACCAGGGTCATCTCGTCTGATCTTATACCGCAATGCACCGCATACCGGGCATGCGTTCAAATCCTTGTATGCACCACGGTAGAGGATGCAGTCATTAGGGCATGCATGTATCTTCTCCACCTCCAATCCTAGAGGGCATACGAGCTTCTTTGTTGCATATGTACTGTCGGGCAATTCATTATCCTTTGGAAGCTTCTTCTTCAATATTTTCAGTAGCTTCTCAAATCCTTTGTCAGCCACAGCATTCTCTGCCTTCCACTGCAGCAATTCCAGTACGGTACCGAGCTTTGTGTTGCCATCTTCGCAATTGGGGTATAACCCTTTTTTGTGATCCTCTAACATGAGATCGAACTTCAGCTTCTCCTTTTGACTTTCGCATTGCATCCTTACATCGACAATGACCCGGCGGAGATCATCATCATCGGGCACATCGTCTGGTTCCTCTTGATTTTCAGCAGCTTCACCCGTTGTAGCATCATTGGGCACATCGTCTGGTTCCTCTTGATCTTCACCAGCTCCCCCCGTTGCAGCATCACCGTATTCAGGGGGCACATAGTTGTCATCGTACTCTTCTTCTTCGCCGTCTTCCATCATAACCCCTATTTCTCCATGCCTCGTCCAAACATTATAGTGTGGCATGAAACCCTTGTAAAGCAGGTGGGAGTGAAGGATTTTCCGGTTAGAGTAAGACCTCGTATTCCCATATTGAGTGCATGGACAACACATAAAACCATTCTGCTTGTTTTCCTCAGCCGCATCGAGAAACTCATGCACGCCCTTAATGTACTCGCGGGTGTGTCTATCACCGTACATCCATTGCCGGTTCATCTGCGTGCATTATATATAATTAAGTGTCCAAATTAATAGAAGTTCATCATCACATTAAAACCAAAGTGCATACATAGTTCTCATCTAACAACATATAGCTCTCCAGAGCATCTAATTAATTAAACCATACATTGAAACTATGTAAAATATTTCAATGCGAAAACAAATGCGATCATAATCGCAACCAAGGTAACAATTGATCCAACGGCATAATGATACCAAGCCTCGGTATGAATGGCATATTTTCTAATCTTTCTAATCTTCAAGCGCATTGCATCCATCTTGATCTTGTGATCATCGACGACATCCGCAACATGCAACTCCAATATGATCTTCTCCTCCTCAATTTTTTTTATTTTTTCCTTCAACAAATTGTTTTCTTCTTCAACTAAATTTAACCTCTCGACAATAGGGTCAGTTGGCATTTCCGATTCACATACATCCTACATAAATAAAATCTATGTCACGTTGGTCGGCATAATTTTCATAAACAATAAATGAACCAATAGTTATAAAGATAATATATATACCACATCCGAATCATAGACAGGACGAGGGCCGACGGGGGCGGATACCAAAACCATCGCACTATATAAGATGCAATAATAAAAGTAAGAAAATAATACAAGTATCTATGTAAACATACCAGTAAGAATATTTTTCCTTTCAGAAATAAGATAAGAACAAGAGGCTCACCACGGTGGTGCCGGCAATGAGCTCGGCGCGAGTGATCGACGGCGGTGAAGACGGGGACGGGGCGTGACGGACCGCTAAACCTAGACAAATATTATGAAAAATGGAGCTTGGAAGTCGAGCTTGGAGAGGAGAAAGCTTAAGTAGTGTGGCTCGGGCATTCCATCGAACACCTTGTGTGCATAGGAGGTGAGCTAGAGCACCACCAAGCCCTCTCCCCCTCGGCCAGAGAAAAACAGAGCACTGGGGTGCTCTGCTCGCGAGCGAGGGGTATATGTAGGCACCTCATTGGTCCCGGTTGGTGACATGAGCCGGGACTAAAGGGGAGCCTTTGGTCCCGGTTCAAGCCACCAACCGAGACCAATGGTGGTGGGCTGGGAGCGAGGCCCATTGGTCCCGGTTTATCCCACCAACCGGGACCAAAAGGTCCAGACGAACCGGGACCAATGGCCCACGTGGCCCGGCCGGCCCCCTTGGCTCACGAACCGGGACCAATGCCCACATTGGTCCCGGTTCTGGACTGAATTGGGACTAATGGGCTGACCCGGCCTGGACCAAAGCCCTGTTTTCTACTAGTGTTATGAAGATAAGGCTAAAAAATGACCCATTGTAGACATTTTTTTGTCATCTCTTAGTTATATGCAAGACCTAAGATAACACTATCTCATCAACCATTGTACGTGCCCTTACCACCTCTTCTTGCTTCCTTTTACAACACTAGTACTTGACGGGTTTCCGTTCAGGTGGATAAACACGCCAATAAAGGACTTCTTGACAAGTCTTTAGATTATAGGTATGTTAGTATTTTTTTTTTTTGCGGGGAATAGGTATGTTAGTAGATGGTGTAATAAATAGATGCTTTTAGCCATCTAAGGGCATTTCTAATCAATCTATATCTATATCTATATCTATATCTATACCTAATAATAAAGGATAGAGACTTTCATAGTTCTTCATATGTCATCTCTTTATATCCATTAATTTTGTGTTAACCAAAAAGATTGACGACTGAGGTTTAGAAGGACCCTTTGTAAGAAAAAAATAAAGTTTTTATGAGATCGTCCAGCCCACTCAGGGACATGTACACCTAACTGATTAATCTACATTAAAAAAAGAAAAAGTTCTATGACTGGAGCAAACAAGGAGTCCATCGATGTCTTCCATCCAAACAGGCGGCGTCTCAATTCTCCAAGAGATAACCGTAGAAGCTGCTCATGTGGCATCTCTACCGGCTCGCCCAGCTCTTGATTGCCTCGGCTCGCAGGGATGGATCACAACACGATTGTCGTCCTCTCGCACAACGCCCACGACGACGACGCCGTGGACGGCTTGGCGCGTGATGACGGGGAGCCCTCCCATATGGCGACCTGGAGGAGCGCCCTAAGGCCGAGATCCTCCTCCCTGCCGCGCCTCCGCGGCCGTGTCTCTGTCGCCGCCTTGCCCCCTCCATGAACCAATCATGTGCCATCAATTATTATTGTCTCGCGTCGTCTGCGTCTCGGGCGATTTAGGCGGCAGCACGATCCACTTTTCTCGGCCCGTACCCCACTCGCCCTCCCCACACCGTAGCGGTGGTCTTCCATGGACAAGGCACTCGTGGCTGCAGTCTCGCTCAAACAGCCGGAGGTGCAGAGAAGCATGGCGTCGAGGAGGTGTGATGGCGGGCAAGGTGGCTGCCCGCGTCCACATGGGAAAGAGCAAGGAGGAGGTCAGGCGAACGGAGCACCCTGGAGCCGTGGTGCGACGGCTGTAGCCCGCCAGAGCTGCAGAGGCGGCTGGAGCCTGGAGACGGCTGGAGCCTGGAGACGGCTTGGTGGTGCCCTGTGTTGCGCGTTCTGGAGATGGCTTGAAGGGAGGGCAGAAAGTGGGGAGGCGGCTGCCCGATGATGGAGCGGCAGGAGTGCGGGCGAACTCTGTGTTCAGCGCCATGGTTGCGGCTCGGGCGAGCTCGGGACTCACGAGAAGGCAGGGGGACGAGGTTGGCGTCCATGGGCGGACAAAGGATACCAGTGGAGTTGAGGCTGAGAGTGAGAGGGCTGCGGCGGGTCGCTGGACAAGGCGTCGGACGGCGGCTCGAGGTTGCTCCATGGTGCAGCCAATGGTGTCCTCCTGTGACAAGTGCGGGTCTGTGTTGGGTTTTTTTGTTTTTGTTTTTGAGAATCGGATCTGCGTTGCGTGAGAAGAAGGGATCTCGCCCTCGGGATCACCACTAATAGCCGGGTGGGCTTGTGTGTAGGCCAAATGGGCCTTTGGCCTGATGGGAAGGACGTGGTTCATCTGTTTCTCACGGGATGCTCAAAAAAAAAAAAATCTGTTGCTCACGGAATAAAAGGAAAAGAAGCTTTTGGAGCCGTGGTGAAATTCTATGATAGTTTTGAGCTGCAATATTAGTTAGGTGAGAAGCCGCGGTAAAATTCTATGATAGTTTTGTTTGTTTGTTCA
>NC_041380.1:5720650-5753394 GCF_002162155.2 Triticum dicoccoides
TATAGTAACGATAAACTAAGCATGAGTGTAGAATAGCTTATTCTACACCCCAGTAACGGTACATACAAAATATAGTAACACACTATGTAAAATATAGTATTTTTCGTAAAAATGTAGTAAATTACAAACATAGATGATAAAAATAATAATTTCCAAATTACTATATTTTGTACACCGTTTTACTAGATTTTGTACATAGCGTTACTAGGGGGTGCATACAAAATATAGTAACACACTATGTAAATATATATATTGATGATCAAGCCTATTCCACTTATTAATATTTGTTCGATAAATGTAACTTCAGCATATAAATCACAATGGATTATACTGTATTGTATAAACTCAGATTTTGTCATGTCTGTTGTACAATACATTGCTAATTTAACCCGATTTAATTTCTAACCATGGCAACAGTGCTCAATTGTTTAATTTAAATGGCTCTGAAGCTTTTTTTTTTGTGGTTAAATGGCTCTGAAGTTGAGAAGCAGAAGTAGGTTGGAAGCATGTTCTGAATTTTTGTACCGAGATTCAGACAATACCACAATTGAGATTGCAAACCGTGATATTCATGTGTAATCTTTCCGGAAATATATAGGAGGCTACGAATAAATTAAGGTCAAGGACGGGAATACATACCCTCTTCCCAAACTAGCGTCTCGAAGTACCTTTGATCTATAGTTTTTTTCCCCAGAGACATTTTTCCCATGCTGATCGTGACTAAAGTAGATTTATGTTACTTCGGTGAAAAGAGAGTTCAGGGTTGTCAAGGTGCCTACGTTTAATTGGGAAAAGAGAAAATTGCAATCAGCTGATTTTTTTTCTCTCCATACCAATGCATGGGCATTCAACTACGTATCTCCTTATGTAGACACATGCATGTATTGTGCATGTATTATACACAAATGGATAATTATGTTTTTTTGGTTAAGAGGAATCTTGATAGCATCACATACGTGAGTGTTCTTCCATGGTAACACACGGACCCACGAGCTAAACATGGAAGAATTTATTTCTCTTGCTGCAATGCACGGATCCATTTTTCTTATCCATATTCTTTATACGACAACACTGCACATACAAAGATTTGTATACTGGAATGTCCTACAATATCCGAATTTAGTACAACTAATAGAACTAAGTGTCGTAACATTGTTTTACGTTCCTGTTGAACCAACATAGCAATTAGAGATGGGCTAAAAAAAGGAGAACTGAATATACCCGCTGGTTGCTGCTGTAGGTGTTTTTTGTGTGGCCGTACGCAGTTGTTTGATGTGCCTACGCCTTGCATTTTCTATTCCATGTAAGGGAGCCGAAGCTACTGTCTGCAGCCGCCCCCAAAGCCACTATCTTCTGATGCTTCTTCAACTGAATCCATTGCAGATCAGTTGATTTGGTCACAGGCTTCAGCGTGCAGTGTGGGCCTTATCTCGTGCAAATGTGAGACGGTGTGGTATCGCTGTGTACATTGTGAGGCAGGTGACTGTATGTGTTTGGCATGGAACCACTCCAACACCACTCGCATGGGTCGGTGCAGGACGCGGGCGCCATTGCCATGTACGGAGAAAGAGGAGACACCATCTCTGTGGTCAACAATCTGAGGAGAGGGTGAGACGGGCTGGCGGTGTGGCGGACAGGAGAGAAGGGGTCGAGCCGAGGAGAACGTGCGTGCATAGGTTTCAACTGAACGTTTTCCCCCTGGTTTCCTTTTTTGCGGTTGTGCTGTTCGAGTCGAGGTGGACCTATGGACAGAAAAACCCCATGAAAAGCACACACACACGCGATTAAGGTTTGGGTGGTCCTTTTAAATATCAACTGTCAATCTTTATGATTTACGTAAAATCAACGGATATAAAGGGATGACGTATAAAGAACTATGAAAAGTTTCTTCTTTTAATATTAAGTATAGATATTATTTGATTTTAGTAAGGCAGAAACATGGAAAGAATTACTTTTCTCTTGTTGCAACGTACATAAAATGCTTATGCTGTAAAGGTATTTGAGCAGAGGTACTAGCAGTTGGATGCTCCATGCCGCCACTTTGGTTAATTGCTTGCTGTTGGAGGGGATACTGTGAGAGTGAGAGAATTACAGTGAAAGATGAAGATATGGGCCCTTTTGCTAGGTGGGTAATAACTATACAAGGAATATCACCATTATTTTTCATATTTCTAAGCACATATTTATTTAATTTATCTCCATTGCCACGTATGAACTCTTTTGACAGAGCATATACTAAGTGTACAAGACACGGAGGTTGCGTTCACCATCATCGCAAGTCCGTGAAATTAAGTCTGTGCAGGAGGAGGACTGCGAAGTCGAATGCTAGAGGGTGATGACCATGCTCATCACCTTCAGAATGATCATGTTCTTCGTCTCCGTGAATAGGCGGCTCGCTGATCAACGGTAACGAAGAGGGCAAGTGGCCACATGGATGGCTCACTAGCGGCGTCGATTTGTTTCTCCCATTGCAGTGCATGGGCCCTTTTGCTAGTCCACTATAACGGGTTGAAGAAGTAAAAACTAAGTTTTACTTCTCTAACCGGGACCTAACCGATCCCCAATCGGCGCTAGTGAAGTAAAAAATATCCTCAGCCACGCCTCACCTTCCTATTTTTAATCCACCACTCGATGGCCGAGTAAACCTTCCTTGCCTCTCTAGCCGCCTCCTCTGCCTCTCCTCCTCCCCCATCCTGCCGCCAACCCCCCTCCTCCCAATGGCTGGACCGCATGGCCGATGCTCCCTACCGCCGATCTATAGCGCGGATCCATGCCACCACGCCAAACGTGCTTCTTCGAGCCGCCGACACCTAGCCGATGCGGCCCCCGCCCACATCTCCAATTTCCCAGACCTCCCACCGCCGCAACAGTCGGAGAGAAAATACCTCGGCGTTCCCCAATGAGCGTGGGGGACGTCGGTTGTCGAGATCACCGGCCAGGAGACCCAAAAGAAGAAGTGGATTGGGTCGTTCCACATGACGGAGCTTGACACCCTAGAATATGACCAGTGGCATGCCCGGTTCCATGTCACAGATGTACCGCTCAACTTCCCGTGGGGGACGGCGTCCGAACAACTTGCCCCGCCGCCACCGGGGGTGCAGGACGTGCCGTTCAACTTCCCGTGGGGACGACGCCTGATACGTCTCCAACGTATCTATAATTTTTTATTGTTCAATGCTATTATATTATATGTTTTGGATGTTTTATATGCATTAATATGTTATTTTATATGATTTTTGGGACCAACCTATTAACCTAGAGCCTAGTGCCAGTTTCTGTTTTTTCCTTGTTTTAGAGTTTCGCAGAAAAGGAATACCAAACGGAGTCCAAACGGAATGAAACTTCCGCAATGATTTTTCTTGGACCAGAAGACACCCAGGAGACTTGGAGTGCAAGTCAGAAGTGCCACGAGGCAGCCACAAGGGTGGAGGGCAGGCCCCTCGACCTTGTGGGCCCCTCGGTGACTCCCTGACCTAGATCTTCCTCCTATATATTCTCAAATATCCCAAGAACTTCGAGGGGAGCCACGAAACCACTTTTCCACGCTGCAACCTTCTGTACCCGTGAGATCCCGTCTAAGGGCCTTTTCCAGTATCCTGCCGGAGGGGGATTTGATCACGGAGGGCTTCTACATCAACACCATTGCCTCTCCGATGAACCGTGAGCAGTTTACCACAGACCTACGGGTCCATAGCTAGTAGCTAGATGGCTTCTTCTCTCTCTTTGATTCTCAATGCCATGTTCTCCCCGATGTTCTTGGAGATCTATTCGATGTAATACTCTTTTGCAGTGTGTTGGCCAAGATCCGATGAATTGTGGATTTATGATCAGTTTATCTATGAATATTATTTGAATCTCCCCTAAATTCTTATATGTATGATTTGATATATTTCCAAGTCTCTTCGAACTATCGATTTGGTTTGGCCAACTAGATTGGTTTTTCTTGCAATGGGAGAAGTGCTTAGCTTTGGGGTCAATCTTGCGGTGCTCGATCCTAGTGACAGAAGGGGAACCAACACGTATTGTATTGTCGTGACCGAGGATAACAAGATGGGATTTCCATCATATTGCTTGAGTTAATACCGCCCGCTACATCATGTGATCTTACTTAATGTGTTGCTCTGTTCTTATGAACTTAATACTCTAGATGCAGGCAGGAGTCGGTCGATGTGTCGAGTAATAGTAGTAGATGCATAATCGTTTCGGTCTACTTAACACGGGCGTGATGGCTATATTCATGATCATTGCCTTAGATATTGTCATAACTTTGCGTTTTTCTATTAATTGCTCGGCAATAATTTGTTCACCCACCATATTATTTTCTATCTTGAGATAAGCCTCTAGTGAAACCTATGGTCCCCGGGTCTATTTTCCATCATATAATCTTCTATTTTCCATCATATAAGTTTCCGATCTGTAATTCTAGTTTCCTATTTACTTCCTTTGCAATCTTCTACTTTCCGTTCCATAAAACAAAAACACCAAAAATATTACTTTACTGTTTATCCATCTATATCAGATCTCACTTTGCAAATAACTGTGAAGGGATTGACAACCCCTTTGTCGCATTGGGTGCAAGTTGGTGTTACTTTGTGCAGGTATTCGGTGGCTTGTTGCGTTGTCTCCTACTGGATTGATACCTTGGTTCTCAAAAACTGAGGGAAATACTTACTCTACTTTGCTCCATCACACTTTCCTCTTCAAGGGAAAAACCAGCGCAAGTTCAACAGGTAGCACGAAGAATTTCTGGCGTTGGGTTATAACCCACAAGTATAGGGGATCAATTGTAGCCTCTTTCGATAAGTAAGAGTGTCGAACCCAACGAGGAGGTAAAGCTAGAACAAATATCCCCTCAAGTTCTATCGACCACCGATACAACTCTACGCACGCTTAACGTTCGCTTTACCTAGAACAAGTATGAAACTAGAAGTACTTTGTAGGTGTATTTGGATAGGTTTGCAAGAATATAAAGTGCACATAAATAAAAAGTAGGGGCTGTTTAGGTAAAGAAGCAATAAAGTTTTATCTGCGAGTGTGGAAAGTGGTGGTAGGAGTTGCGAAATTGTCCCTAAGCAATTGACTGCTTTACTAGACCGATAGCAAGTTTTATCTGGGAGAGGCCACTTCTAGCATGTCATCCCTGACTTGGAATTCTATGCACTTATGATTGGAACTATTAGCAAGCATCCGCAACTACTAACGTTTATTAAGGTAAAATCCAACCATAGCATTAAGATATATTGGTCCCCCTTCAATCCCGTATGCATCAATTTCTATGCTAGGTTGAAGCTTCTGTCACTCTTGCCCTCCAATACATAGTCCTATCAACATACAACTAACCCTATGGTGTGATCCACGCGCGCGCTCATATGATGGGCACCAAAGGACAACAACATAACCACAAGAAAAGTAATCCAATCATAGCAATTCACCAATCACCGATAGGACAACGAAAATGTACTCAGACATCATAGGATGGCAAGCACATCATTGGATAATAATATGAAGCATAAAGCACCATGTTCAAGTAGAGGGTACAGCGGGTTGCGGGAGAGTGGACCGCTGTAGATAGAGGGGGGAAGGTGATGGAGATGTTGGTGGAGATGGCGGAGGTGTTGGTCAAGATCACGGTGATGATGATGGCCCCGGCGGCGTTCCGGCACCACTGGAAGAGAGGGGGACAGGGCCCCCCTTCTTCTTCTTCTTCTTCTTCTTCTTCTTCTTCTTCTTCTTCTTCTTCTTCTTTCTTGACCTTCTCCATAGATGGGAGAAGGGTTTCCCCTATGGTCCTTGGCCTCCATGGCATGGGAGGGGCGAGAGCCCCTCCGAGATTGGATCCGTCTCTCTGTGTTTCTGCCTTCTCGGATTCTGCCCTTTCACCGTTTCTTATATATTCGGAGATCCGTAACTCCGATTGGATTGAAACCTTCGCCCAGATTTTTCTCCGAAAATGAGCTTTCTTGCGGCCAAAGAAGAGCAGCAACCGCCTTATGGGGGGCCACGAGGGTCAGGGGAGTGCCCAGGGGGGGTAGGCGTGCCCCCTGCCTCGTGGCCCCCTCGGGCACCTTCCCGCCTTGATTCTTCTTGCCATATTTCACAAATATTCCAAAAATATTCTTCGTCCGTTTTAATTCCATTTGGACTCCGTTTGATATGGATTTTCTGCGAAACAAAATTCTATAAAAATTAGGAAAAATAAAAAATTTGTATAGAAATACAGTACAATAAGTTTCAGAATCGTTTGACGTTCCAGTAAAAAATGTAAAATCGCGCACTACAGCCGAAGTTTCTGTCCTGCACCATACAAACCAACAAGCATTGTAAACATCCTAAAAGCAAACCTTGGCACATTATTTTTATAATACAATGGAATTGTACAAGGGGATAATGAAAAGTTTCTGTAATCAAGATTCACAAAGTTTCCGTGAGCATGAACAAAGTTCAAGGAGCTCCCCCACTTCAACAATGCTTGTCTCTCTCACTTTCACTTTCCTTTTTGAAAAAGTTTTGGGTTCCCCTCTTTATTTATTTTTTTATTTTTAAACTATATGAAAGCACTCAACAGAAATAAAATGACTCTCTAAAACTTTCGGGTTGTCTCCCTGGCAGCGCTTTCTTTAAAGCCATTAAGCTAGGCATATAGTGCTCAAGTAATGGATCCACCCAGATCCCAAGGTATATCAAAGCCAATTTGAATTAGCAATGATTTGTAATTTAGTAGTGAGCACAAAGCAACATATATCAAGTAATGACGAAGTCTAACTCTCTTCCTATGCATCAGCATGTCATACAAGAACAATTCATGCACACAAAGTAAAGGCCAATGCATAGTATAAACAGTTTCTTGCAATTTTTTCGTGTTGGAAACATAAAGAGGTGGAGATATAGTTCCTCTCTCATAATAATTGCAAGTAGGATCAGCAAGCACATGCATATTATATCTATCAAAATCATCATGTGTAGTAGTAAAATGCAATCCATCAATATAATCCTTAATAAGGGTAAACTTCTTCGGTATAGTGTGGTTGGGAGAATTCAAAAAGATAATAGGACTATCATGCGTGGGTGCAATAGCAACAATTTCATGTTTAACATAAAGACCTATAGCAAGTTCTGAAGGAAATATGCCCTAGAGGCAATAATAAAGTTATTATTTATTTCCTTATAATCATGATAAATGTTTATTATTCATGCTAGAATTGTATTAACCGGAAACATAATACATGTGTGAATACATAGACAAACAAAGTGTCACTAGTATGCCTCTACTTGACTAGCTCGTTAATCAAAGATGGTTATGTTTCCTAACCATGAACAATGAGTTGTTATTTGATTAACGGGATCACATCATTAAGAGAATGATCTGATTGACATGACCCATTCCATTAGCTTAGCACCCGATCGTTTAGTATGTTGCTATTGCTTTCTTCATGACTTATACATGTTCCTATAACTATGAGATTATGCAACTCCCGTTTACCGGAGGAACACTTTGGGTACTACCAAACGTCACAACGTAACTGGGTGATTATAAAGGAGTACTACAGGTGGTTCCAAAGGTACATGTTGGGTTGGCGTATTTCGAGATTAGGTTTTGTCACTCCAATTGTCGGAGAGGTATCTCTGGGCCCTCTCAGTAATGCACATCACTTAAGCCTTGCAAGCATTGCAACTAAATGAGTTAGTTGCGGGATGATGTATTACAGAACGAGTAAAGAGACTTGCCGGTAACAAGATTGAACTAGGTATTGGAATATCGACGATCGAATCTCGGGCAAGTAACATAGCGATGCCAAAGGGAACAACATATGTTGTTATGCGGTCTGACTGATAAAGATCTTCATAGAATATGTAGGAGCCAACATGGGCATCCAGGTCCCGCTATTGGTTATTGACCGGAGATGTGTCTCGGTCATGTCTACATTGTTCTCGAACCCGTAGGGTCCGCACGCCTAAGGTTACGATGACAGTTATATTATGAGTTTATGCATTTTGATGTACCGAAGGTTGTTCGGAGTCCCGGATGTGATCACGGACATGATGAGGAGTCTCGAAATGGTCAAGACATAAAGATTGATATATTGGAAGCCTATGTTTGGATATCGGAAGTGTTCCGGGTGAAATCGGGATTTTACCGGAGTACCGGGAGGTTACCGGAACCCCCCCGGGAGCTATATGGGCCTTAGTGGGCCTTAGTAGAAAAGAGAAGGGGCTGCCCAAGATGGGCTGTGCGCCTCCCTCCCTCCCCTAGTCCTATTAGGACAAGGAGAGGTGGCCGGCCCCCCCTTTCTCTTTTCCACCGCCGCGAATCCTATTCCAACTAGGATTGGGGGGGGGGGAATCCTACTCCCAGAGGGAGTAGGACTCTCCTGGCGCTCCACCCTTGGCCGTCCAGCCTCCCCCCTCTAGTCCTTTATATACGGAGGAAGGGGCACCCCAGAAACACACAAGTTAATCCACGTGATCTATTCCTTAGCCGTGTGCAGCGCCCCCAGCCACCATAGTCCTCGATAATACTGTAGCGGAGTTTAGGCGAAGCCCTGCTGCTGTAGTGCATCAAGATTGTCACCACACCATCGTGCTGACGGAACTCTTCCCCGACACTTTGCTGGATCGGAGTCCGGGGATCGTCATCAGCTGAACGTGTGCTCGAACTCGGAGGTGCCGTAATTTCGGTGCTTGATCGGTTGGATCGTGAAGACGTACGACTACATCAACCAAACGCTTCCGTTGTCGATCTACTAGGTATGTAGATCACACTCTCCCCTCGTTGCTATGCATCACATGATCTTGCGTGTGCGTAGGAAAATTTCTGAAATTACTACGAAACCCATCAAGTTCATCTCCATAAGCATAATTCATATTGGCATGTTGGCCACAAGCATAGCAAGCATCATCAAAAAGGGATATTTCAAAAGAATCAACGGGATCATAACAATCATCATAGCATTCATCCTTGGGTAAGCACGAAGGAAAATTAAACATTGTATGGGATAAAGAGTTACTCTCATTAGAAGGTGGGCACGGGTGATCAATCCACTCTTCCTCCTTTCGTTCTTCGCTCTCCTCCTCATCTTTTTCATCCAATGAGCTCACAACGTCATTAATTTCTTCTTCCATAGACTCCTGCAAAATATTAGTCCCTTCTTGGATAGCAGAGGCTCTCTCAATAAAATCATCAATATCGGAATTGAATTCATAATTCTCATGGCAATATTTAAGTATAGCAAAATTTTCAGGTCTGTAAACAGCATTATCAAGATTTTCACACTCTTTAAACAAAGATTCAATTTCATAAGCACCCATAAAAGCAACAAATTATTCTATTTGTTCCACATCATAGTAATCATATATACCATTAGCATAAGATGCCAAGGTTTTATCATCATTAAATTTGCATGAAAAGGGAAGGTGTGGAGCCTTCATCCTAGAGCAACAAGTATAGTCATATCTCAAGCATAGTTCCCGAGCATACCAATGCAACATATGAATTTGATCCCATAATAGTTTCCCTTTTTGAGTCAAGCGATAATCCCTAAAGTATTCTCATTGATCCAACGTGTCTCCCATTACATAATTGAATGGGGCTTTCTTAGGATTATCAAAATAGTACATAATATTTTTCACATAACCAACATCGAGGGATTTAGGAGGTTCCCCATCTCCGAGTAGCAGGTACACCTAATTTTTTTTGTATTTCGTGTTCCATATCCATAACTAAAGATAGAGAACAACTTAGAACAGCAAATAAGAATTACTTAGTGATAAAGCAAACAAGCACACACGGGAATATTCACCCCACGCTATAACTCCCCGGCAACGGCGCCAGAAAAAGGTCTTGATAACCCACAAGTATAGGGGATCAATTGTAGCCTCTTTCGATAAGTAAGGGTGTCGAACCCAACGAGGAGCTAAAGTTAGAACAAATATTCCCTCAAGTTCTTCTGACCACCGATACAACTCTACGCACACTTAACGTTCGCTTTACCTATAACAAGTATGAAACTAGAAGTACTTTGTAGGTATATTTGGATAGGTTTGCAAGAATATAAAGTGCACATAAATAAAAAGTAGGGGCTGTTTAGGTAAAGAAGCAATAAAGTTAGTATAGCGAGTGTGAAAAAGTGGTGGTAGGAGTTGCAGAATTGTCCCCAAGCAATTGACTACTTTACTAGACCGATAGCAAGTTTTATGTGGGAGAGGCCACTGCTAGCATGTCATCCTTGACTTGAAATCCTATGCACTTATGATTGGAACTATTAGCAAGCATCCGCAACTACTAACGTTCATTAAGGTAAAACCCAACCATAGCATTAAGATATATTGGTCCCCCTTCAATCCCGTATGCATCAATTTCTATGATAGGTTGAAGCTTCTGTCACTCTTGCCCTCCAATACATAGTCCTATAACATACAACTAACCCTATGGAGTGATCCACGCGCACGCTCATACGATGGGCACCAAAGGACAACAACATAACCACAAGAAAATTAAAACAATCATAGCAATTCACCAATCACCGATAGGACAACGAAAATGTACTCAGACATCATAGGATGGCAAGCACATCATTGGATAATAATATGAAGCATAAAGCACCATGTTCAAGTAGAGGGTACAGCGGGTTGCGGGAGAGTGGACCGCTATAGATAGAGGGGGGAAGGTGATGGAGATGTTGGTGGAGATGGCGGAGGTGTTGGTGAAGATCACGGTGATGATGATGGCCCCGGCGGCATTCCGGCGCCACCGGAAGAGAGGGGGAGAGGGGCCCCTTATTCTTCCTCCTCCTTGACCTTCTCCCTAGATGGGAGAAGGGTTTCCCCTCTGGTACTTGGCCTCCATGGCATGGGAGGGGCGAGATCCCCTCCGAGATTGGATCTATCTCTCTGTCTCTCTCTGTTTCTGCCTTCTCGGATTCTGCCCTTTCACCGTTTCTTATATATTCGGAGATCCGTAACTCCGATTGGATTGAAACCTTCGCCCAGATTTTTCTCCGAAAATTAGCTTTCTTTCGGCCAAAGAAGAGCAACAACCGCCTTACGGGGGGCCACGAGGGTCAGGGGCGCGCCCCCTGCCTCGTGGCCCCCTCGGGCACCTTCTCGCGTTGATTCTTCTTCCCATATTTCACAAATATTCCAAAAATATTCTTCGTCCGTTTTTATTCCGTTTGGACTCCTTTTGATATGGATTTTTTGCTAAACAAAAAACATGCAACAAACAGGAACTGGCACTGGGCACTGGATCAATATGCTAGTCCCAAAAATAGTATAAAAAGTTGCCAAAAGTATATGAAAGTTGTAGAATATTGGCATGGAATAATCAAAAATTATAGGTACGACGGAGACGTATCAGCATCCCCAAGCTTAATTCTTGCTCGTCCTCGAGTAGGTAAATGGTAAAAAAGATAATTTTTGATGTGGAATGCTACCTAGCATAATCTTGATCATGTAATCTAATCATGGCATGAATATTAAGACACGAGTGATTCAAAGCAATAGTCTATCATTTGACATTAAGACAATAATACTTCAAGCATACTAATAAAGCAATCATGTCTTTTCAAAATAACATGACCAAAGAAAGTTATCCCTACAAAATCATATGGTCTGGCTATGCTTCATCTTCACCACACAAAATATACAAATCATGCACAACCCCGATGACAAGCCAATCAATTGTTTCATACTTTTGATGTTCTCAAACCTTTTCAACTTTCACAGAATACATGAGCGTGAGCCATGGATATAGCACTATAGGTGGAATAGAATATGATGATGGAGGTTGTGTGGAGAAGACAAAAAGGAGAAAGTCTCACATCGACGCGGCTAATCAACGGGCTATGTAGATTCACATCAATTGATGTCAATGTGAGGAGTAGGGATTGCCATGCAACGGATGCACTAGAGCTATAAGTATATGAAAGCTCAAACTGAAACTAAGTTGGTGTGCATCCAACTTGCTTGCTCATGAAGACCTCGAGCATTTGAGGCAGCCCATCATCCGAATATACAAGCCAAGTTCTATAATGAAAATTCCCACTAGTATATGAAAGTGATAACTCAATGAGACTCTCTATATGAAGAACATGTTTCTACTTTGAAGCACAAGTGTGGTAAAATGATAGTAACATTGTCCCTTCTCTCTTTTTCTCTCATTTTTTTGTTTTTTTGTTTTTTCATTTTTTAGGCTTCTTTGGCCTCTCTCTTTTTTGGGGGGCTTCTTTGGCCACTTTTATTTTGATAACCTGACATGGGACAATGTTCTAATAATGATCATCACACTTTTATTTACTTACAACTCAATATTACAAGTCGATACTAGAATAAAATATTAATCTATATGAATGCCTCCGGCGGTGTACCGGGATGTGCAATGATCTAGCGTAGCAATGACATCAAAAAACGGACAAACCATGAAAACATCATGCTAGCTATCTTACGATCATGCAAAGCAATATGACAATAAATGCTCAAGTCATGTATATGATGACGATGGAAGTTGCATGGCAATATATTTCGGAATGGCTACGGAAATGCCATGATAGGTAGGTATGGTGGCTGTTTTGAGGAAGATATAATGAGGATTATGTGCGATAGAGCGTATCGTATCATGGGGTTTGGATGCACCGGCGATGTTTGGACCAACTCTCGAGGTGAGAAAGGGCAATGCACGGTACCGAAGAGGCTAGCAATGATGGAAGGATGAGAGTGTGTATGATCCATGGACTCAACATTAGTCATAAAGAACTCACATACTTATTGCAAAAATCTATTAGTCATCAAAACAAAGTACTACGCTCATGCTCCTAGGGGGGTAGATTGGTAGGAAAAGACCATCGCTCGTCCCCGACCACCACTCATAAGGAATACAATCAATAAATTCCTCATGCTCCGACTTTATCACATAACGGTTCACCATACGTGCATGCTACGTGAATCAAAAACTTCAACACAATTATTTCTACAATCCACAACTACGCACTAGCATGAGTCTAATATCACCATCTTTATATCGCAAAACTATTGCATGGAATCAAACATATCATATTCAGTGATCTACAAGTTTGATGTAGGATTTTATGACTAACCATGTGAATGCCCAGTTCTTGTGATCTCTCTAAATAGATATAAGTGAAGCAAGAGAGTTTAATTCTTTCTACAAAAGATTTGCCCACACTCTAACAAATATAAGTGAAGCAAAAGAGCATTCTAAAAATGGCGGTTTTCTATGTGTAGGGAAACATGCAATCCAAACTTCAAATGATATAAGTGAAGCACATGAAGCATTCTATAAAGCCATACTCAAAAGATGTAAGTGAAGTGCAAAGAGCATTCTATAAATCAACCAAGGACTATCTCATACCATCATGGTGCATAAAATAAAAATGAAAACTAAATGCAAAATACGCTCCAAGATTTACGCATATCATGTGACGAATAAAAATATAGCTCCAAGTAAAATTACCGATGATTGTTAGAAGAAAGAGGGGATGCCTTCCGGGGCATCCCCAAGCTTGGTTGCTTGGGAGTTATTGAATATTTCCTTGGGGTGCCACGGGCATTCCCAAGCTTAGGCTCTTGCCACTCCTTATTCCTTCATCCATCGTGATCTCTCCCAAAACTTGAAAACTTCAATCACACAAAACTCAACAGAAAACTCGCTAAGATATGTTAGTATAATAAAGCAAATCACTACTCTAAGTAACCAATTCATATTTTGTTTTTTCATTGTAGCTACTGTAATATACCTTTTTCATGGCTTAATCCACTGATATAAATCGACAGTTTCATCAAAACAAACAAACTATGCATCAAAAACAGAATCTGTCTAAAACAGAACTGTCTGTAATAATCTGAACATTCACCATACCTCTTGTACTCCAAAAATTCTATAAAAATTAGGAAAAATAAAAAATTTGTATAGAAATACAGTACAATAAGTTTCAGAACCGTTTGACGTTCCAGTAAAAAATGTAAAATCGCGCACTACAGCCGAAGTTTCTGTCCTGCACCATACAAACCAACAAGCATTGTAAACATCCTAAAGGCAAACCTTGGCACATTATTTTTATAGTACAATGGAATTGTACAAGGGGATAATGAAAATTTTCTGTAATCAAGATTCACAAAGTTTCCGTGAGCATGAACAAAGTTCAAGGAGCTCCCCCACTTCAACAATGCTTGTCTCTCTCACTTTCACTTTCCTTTTTGAAAAAGTTTTGGGTTCCCCTCTTTATTTATTTTTTTGTTTTTAAACTATATGAAAGCACTCAACAGAAATAAAATGACTCTCTAAAACTTTCGGGTTGTCTCCCTGGCAGCGCTTTCTTTAAAGCCATTAAGCTAGGCATATAGTGCTCAAGTAATGGATCCACCCAGATCCCAAGGTATATCAAAGCCAATTTGAATTAGCAATGATTTGGCATTTAGTAGTGAGCACAAAGCAACATATATCAAGTAATGACGAAGTCTAACTCTCTTCCTATGCATCAGCATGTCATACAAGAACAATTCATGCACACAAAGTAAAGGCCAATGCATAGTATAAACAGTTTCTTGCAATTTTTTCGTGTTGGAAACATAAAGAGGTGGAGATATAGTTCCTCTCTCATAATAATTGCAAGTAGGAGCAGCAAGCACATGCATATTATATCTATCAAAATTATCATGTGTAGTAGTAAAATGCAATCCATCAATATAATCCTTAATAAGGGTAAACTTCTTCGGTATAGTGTGGTTGGGAGAATTCAAAAAGATAATAGGACTATCATGCGTGGGTGCAATAGCAACAATTTCATGTTTAACATAAGGAACTATAGCAAGTTCATCTCCATAAGCATAATTCATATTGGCATGTTGGCCACAAGCATAGCAAGCATCATCAAAAAGGGATATTTCAAAAGAATCAACAGGATCATAACAATCATCATAGCATTCATCCTTTGGTAAGCACGAAGGGAAATTAAACATTGTAAGGGATAAAGAGTTACTCTCATTAGAAGGTGGGCATGGGTGATCAATCCACTCTTCCTCCTTTCGTTCTTCGCTCTCCTCCTCATCTTTTTCATCCAATGAGCTCACAACGTCATTAATTTCTTCTTCCATAGACTCCTGCAAAATATTAGTCCCTTCTTGGATAGCGGAGGCTCTCTCAATAAAATCATCAATATCGGAATTGAATTCATAATTCTCATAGCAATATTTAAGTATAGCAAAAATTTCAGGTCTGTAAACAGCATTATCAAGATTTTCACACTCTCTAAACAAAGATTCAATTTCATAAGCACCCATAAAAGCAACAAATTCTTCTATTTGTTCCACATCATAGTAATCATATATACCATTAGCATAAGATGCCAAGGTTTTATCATCATTAAATTTGCATGAAAAGGGAAGGTGTGGAGCCTTCATCCTAGAGCAACAAGTGTAGTCATATCTCAAGCATAGTTCCCGAGCATACCAATGCAACATATGAATTTGATCCCATAATAGTTTCCCTTTTTGAGTCAAGCGATAATCCCTAAAGTATTCTCATTGATACAACGTGTCTCCCATTACATAATTGAATGGGGCTTTCTTAGGATTGTCAAAATAGTACATAATATTTTTCACATAACCAACATCGAGGGTTTTAGGAGGTTCCCCATCTCCGAGTAGCAAGTACACCTATTTTTTTGGTATTTCGTGTTCCATATCCATAACTAAAGTAGAGAACAACTTAGAACAGCAAATAAGAATTACTTAGTGATAAAGCAAACAAGCACACACGGGAATATTCACCCCACGCTATAACTCCCCGGCAACGGTGCCAGAAAAAGGTCTTGATAACCCACAAGTATAGGGGATCAATTGTAGCCTCTTTCGATAAGTAAGGGTGTCGAACCCAACGAGGAGCTAAAGTTAGAACAAATATTCCCTCAAGTTCTTCCGACCACCGATACAACTCTACGCACACTTAACGTTCGCTTTACCTATAACAAGTATGAAACTAGAAGTACTTTGTAGGTGTATTTGGATAGGTTTGCAAGAATATAAAGTGCACATAAATAAAAAGTAGGGGCTGTTTAGGTAAAGAAGCAATAAAGTTAGTATAGCGAGTGTGGAAAAGTGGTGGTAGGAGTTGCAGAATTGTCCCTAAGAAATTGACTACTTTACTAGACTGATAGCAAGTTTTATGTGGGAGAGGCCACTGCTAGCATGTCATCCCTGACTTGAAATTCTATGCACTTATGATTGGAACTATTAGCAAGCATCCGCAACTACTAACGTTCATTAAGGTAAAACCCAACCATAGCATTAAGATATATTGGTCCCCCTTCAATCCCGTATGCATCAATTTCTATGCTAGGTTGAAGCTTCTGTCACTCTTGCCCTCCAATACATAGTCCTATCAACATACAACTAACCCTATGGTGTGATCCACGCGCGCGCTCATATGATGGGCACCAAAGGACAACAACATAACCACAAGAAAATTAATCCAATCATAGCAATTCACCAATCACCGATAGGACAACGAAAATGTACTCAGACATCATAGGATGGCAAGCACATCATTGGATAATAATATGAAGCATTAAGCACAATGTTCAAGTAGAGGGTATAGCGGGTTGCGGGAGAGTGGACCGCTGTAGATAGAGGGGGGAAGGTGATGGAGATGTTGGTGGAGATGGCGGAGGTGTTGGTGAAGATCACGGTGATGATGATGGCCCCGGCGGCGTTCCTGCTCCACTGGAAGAGAGGGGGACAGTGCCCCCCTTCTTCTTCTTCTTCTTCTTTCTTGACCTTCTCCATAGATGGGAGAAGGGTTTCCCCTTTGGTCCTTGGCCTCCATGGCATGGGAGGGGCGAGAGCCCCTCCGAGATTGGATCCGTCTCTCTGTGTTTCTGCCTTCTCGGATTCTGCCCTTTCACCGTTTCTTATATATTCGGAGATCCGTAACTCCGATTGGATTGAAACCTTCGCCCGGATTTTTCTCCGAAAATGAGTTTTCTTGCGGCCAGAGAAGAGCAGCAACCGCCTTATGGGGGCCCATGAGGGTCAGGGGCATGCCCAGAGGGGTAGGCGCGCCCCCCTGCCTCGTGGCCCCCTCGGGCACCTTCTCGCCTTGATTCTTCTTCCCATATTTCACAAATATTCCAAAAATATTCTTCATCCGTTTTAATTCCGTTTGGACTCCATTTGATATGGATTTGTTGTGAAACAAAAAACATGCAACAAACAGGAACTGGCACTGGGCACTGGATCAATATGTTAGTCCCGAAAATAGTATAAAAAGTTGCCAAAAGTATATGAAAGTTGTAGAATATTGGCATGGAACAATCAAGAATTATAGATACGAGGGAGACGTATCAGTTGCCGGGAGATCAATGCCAAGCCGAGACATACCAAGTACCCATCATAAACTCTCATCCCACGCATTACATTATGCGCCATTCGCCTCTCGTTTTCCTCTCCCCCACTTCTAGAACGATTTTCGAAAAGATTCGCCTTTTCTTCGCTCCTCTTCCATTCGTCTTCTTCGTTTGCTTTTTGTGCCTATGTGTTTAGACGCCGTTTAGCTCCCATGGCTAGCCCTTTTTCTCTTCCTTTGTCTCCTAATTTTGAAGTTCTTCACTTCAAACAAAGACAAGGAGAAAATTTAAAAGATGCTTGGTATAGGATAGTAGAATCCTATTGTAATTGCATTGTAGAAGGAGATTTCAATATTGTACTTCATAATTTTTATTTCGGGTTAAACATGTCCCATAGACAACTCTTGGATTTTGCCGCTAAAGGGAATTTTATTGAAATTTATCCCAGTATTGTGTATGAGATTATATAGGGAATGGTAGGAATACTACCCCCACAAAAGGGACTTCATCATACTCAAGAAGGGACCCATGTTTTTGAGAAACTATGCAAAGTAATAAATATTTTGCAAAAATCTCTTGAACCTCTCAAAAGTGTTAGCGGGAACCTTCACCGCATGAATATGTTGATCAGTCTTTGCAATAAGCAGTTGGATGCTCTAGATCTAAAAATTTCCGAGTATGAAGGGAAATTCAAGGAACCTCCAGGATTCGAGCATAAATCCATTAAAAAGATAAAAGCCAAAGATGACAATATCTAGATCTATTCGTGTTTTATGCCTAGCTAAGGGCGTTAAACAATAGCGCTTGTTGGGAGGCAACCCAATTTATTTATTTTTGCTTTTTAGGTTCTTTTTGGCAATAAATAATTCATCTAGCCTCTGGTTAGATGTGGTTTTAAGTTTTAATTCGTGTTTGTGCCAAGTAAGACCTTTGGGATAGCTTACGCTGATAGTTGATTTGATCCTGCTGAAAATCAGAAACTTTTGCACTCAGGAGATTTGTTTTCATTTTTAAGAGAAGCGTGATAAAATACTGATTATTTTTGCAGAGGATTAATAAACAAATTTCCAAGGACTTCCTAATTTCTCAGGATTTTTGGACTTACAGAAGTACTCGAAATATCTAGATTGCTATAGACTGTTCTGTTTTTGACAGATTCTGCTTTTTGCGTGTTGTTTGCTTATTTTGATGAAGCTATGGCTAGTATCGGGGGTTATGAACCATGGAAAAGTTGGAATACAGTAGATATTACACCAATATAAATAAATAATGAGTTCACAATAGTACCAAAAGTGGTGATTTATTTTCTTATACTAATGAAGCTTACGAGATTTTCTGTTGAAGTTTTGTGTTGTGAAGTTTTCCAGTTTTGGGTAAGGTTTTGATGGACTATGAAATAAGGAGTGGCAAGAGCCTAAGCTTGGGGATGCCCAAGGCACCCCAAGGTAATATTCAAGGACAACTAAGATCCTAAGCTTGGGGATGCCCCGGGAAGGCATCCCCTCTTTCATCTTCGTCTATCGGTAACTTCACTTGAGGCTATATTTTTATTCACCATATGATATGTGTTTTGCTTGGAGCGTCTTGTATGATTTGAGTCTTTTCTTTCTAGTTTGCCACAATCATCCCTGCTCTACACACCTTTTTGTAGAGGCACACATGAATCGTGATTTATTAGAATACTCTATGTGCTTCACTTATATCTTTTGAGCTAGACAATTTTGCTCTAGTGCTTCGCTTATATCCTTTTAGAGCACGACGGTGGTTTTATTTTATAGAAATTGATGAACTCTTGTACCTCACTTATATTATTTTGAGGGTCTTTAAGACATCATGACAATTTGCTTTGGTTATAAAATTAGTCCTAATATGATAGGCATCCAAGAGGGATATAATAAAAACTTTCATATAAAGTGTATTGAATACTATGAGAAGTTTAATTCCTTATGATTGTTTTGAGATATGAAGATGGTGATATTAGAGTCATGCTAGTAAGGAGTTGTGAATTTGAGAAATACTTGTGTTAAGGTATGTGAGTCCCTAAGTTGGAGCATGAGATATTTTTTGATTGTCTTCCTTATGAGTGGCAGTCGAGGATGAGTGATGGTGTTTTCCTACAAATCTATCCCCCTAGGAGCATGCGTGTAGTACTTTTTTTTGATAACTAATAGATTTTTGCAATAAGTATGTGAGTTCTTTATGACTAATGTTGAGTCATGGATTATACACACTCTCACCTTTCCGCCATTGCTAGCCTCTCTTGTATTGCGCAACTTTCGCCAGTACCATAAACCCACCATATACCTTCCACAAAACAGCCACCATACCTACCTATTATGGCATTTCCATAGCCATTCCGAGATATATTGCCATGCAACTTTCCACCATTCCGTTTATTATGACACGCATCATCATTGTCATATTGCTATGCATGATCATGTAGTTGACATCGTATTTGTGGCAAAGCCACCGTTCATCATATCTTTTATACACGTCGCTCTTGATTCATTGCACATCCCAGTACACTGCCGGAGGCATTCATGTAGAGTCATAGTTTTGTTCTAGTATCGAGTTGTAATATTTGAGTTGTAAGTAAATAGACGTGTGATGATCGTCATTATTAGAGCATTGTTCCATGTGAGGAAATAAAAAAAGGAGAGGAATGGGAAAAAAGAGAAGGCCCAAAAAAGAGAAAAAAAGAAAAAGAGAAAATAAGAGAAAAAGAGAGAAGGGACAATGTTACTATCATTTTTGTCACACTTGTGCTTCAAAGTAGCACCATGATCTTCATGATAGAGAGTCTCCTATATTGTCATTTTCTTATACTAGTGGGAATTTTTCATTATAGAACTTGGCTTGTATATTCCAACAATGGGCTACCTCAAAATGCCCTAGGTCTTCATGAGTAAGCAAGTTGGATGCACACCCACTTAGTTTTGTTTTTGAGCTTTCATAAACTTATAGCTCTAGTGCATCTGTTGCATGACAATCCCTACTCACTCACATTGATATCTATTGATGGGCGTCTCCATAGCCCGTTGATATGCCTAGTTGATGTGAGACTATCTCCTTCTTTTTGTCTTCTCCACAACCACCATCTATTTCACCTACAGTGCTATGTCCATGGCTCACGCTCATGTATTGCATGAAAGTTGAAAAGGTTTGAGAACATCAAAAGTATGAAAGAATTGCTTGGCTTGTCATCAGGGCAGTGCATGATTTGAATATTTTTTGTGATGGAGATGGAGCATAGCCAGACTATATGATTTTTTAGGGATAAGATTTCTTTGGCCATGTTATTTTGAGAAGACATAATTATTTTGTTAGTATGCTTGAAGTATTACTGTTTTTATGTCAATATTAAACTTTTTTTGAATCATACGGATCTGAACATTCATGCCACAATAAAGAGAATTACATGGATAAATATGTTAGGTAGCATTCCACATCAAAAATTCTATTTTTTATAATTTACCTACTCGAGGACGAGCAGTAATTAAGCTTGGGGATGCCCGATACGTCTCCAACGTATCTGTAATTTTTTATTATTCCATGTTATTATATTATCTGTTTTGGATGTTTTATATGCATTAATATGCTATTTTATATGATTTTTGGGACTAACCTATTAACCTAGAGCCCAGTGCCAGTTTCTGTTTTTTCCTTGTTTTAGAGTTTCGCAAAAAAGGAATACCAAACGGTGTCCAAATGAAATGAAACTTTCGCGATGATTTTTCTTGGACCAGAAGACACCGATGAGACTTGGAGTGAAAGTTAGAAGAGCCATGAGGCCGCCACAAGGGTGGAGGGCGTGCCCAGGGGGTAGGGCGCGCCCCCCGACCTTGTGGGCCCCTCGGTGACCCCCTAACCTAGATCTTCCTCCTATATATTCTCAAATATCCCAAAAACTTCCAAGGGAGCCACGAAACCACTTTTCCACCGCCGTAACCTTCTGTATCTGTGATATCCCATCTAGGGGCCTTTTCCGGCATCCTGCCAGAGGGGGATTCGATCACGGAGGGCTTCTACATCAACACCATTGCCTCTCGGATGAAGCGTGAGTAGTTTACCACAGACCTATGGGTCCATAGCTAGTAGCTAGATGGCTTCTTCTCTCTCTTTGATTCCCAATACCATGTTCTCCATGTTCTCCTCGATGTTCTTGGAGATCTATTCGATGTAATTCTCTTTTGCGGTGTCTTTGCCTAGATCCGATGAATTGCGGGTTTATGATCAATTTATCTATGAATATTATTTGAATCTCCTCTGAATTCTTATATGCATGATTTGATATCTTTGCAAGTATCTTCGAACTATCGATTTGGTTTGGCCAACTAGATTGGTTTTTCTTGCAATGGGAGAAGTGCTTAGCTTTGGGTTCAATCTTGCGGTGCTCGATCCTAGTGACAGAAGGGGAACCAACACGTATGGTATTGTTGCCATCGAGGATAACAAGATGGGGTTTTCATCATATTGCTTGAGTTAATTCCGCTACATCATGGCATCTTACTTAATACGTTACTCTGTTCTTATGAACTTAATACTCTAGATGCAGGCAGGAGTCGGTCGATGTGTGGAGTAATAGTAGTAGATGCAGAATCGTTTCGGTCTACTTAACACGGACATGATGGCTATATTCATGATCATTGCCTTAGATATCGTCATAACTTTGCGCTTTTCTATCAATTGTTCGGCAATAATTTGTTCACCCACCATATTATTTTCTACCTTGAGAGAATCCTCTAGTGAAACCTATGGCCACCGGGTCTATTTTCCATCATATAATCTTCTATTTTCCATCATATAAGTTTCCGATCTATAATTCTAGTTTCCTATTTACTTCCTTTGCAATCTTTTACTTTCCGTTCCATAAACCAAAAATACCAAAAATATTACTTTACCGTTTATCCATCTATATCAGATCTCACTTTGCAAATAACTGTGAAGGGATTGACAACCCCTTTGTCGCGTTAGGTGCAAGTTGGTCTTTCTTTGTGCAGGTATTCGGTGGCTTGTTGCATTGTCTCCTACTGGATTGATACTTTGGTTCTCAAAAACTAAGGGAAATACTTACTCTACTTTGTTGCATCACCCTTTCGTCTTCAAGGAAAAAACCAACGCAAGCTCAAGAGGTAGCACCTGCTCACCTCGCCCGCTACCACCGGGGGTGTTGGATGCAGCAATTTCTTGGAGGACCGGGAGGCGAGGGAGCACAATGTGGTGGAGGCCACTAACGAGGAGTACATGGTGGACCTCGACCGCTACTACCCTGAGCCCGTGCAGGCTGAGCGGGCGAACTTCGTGGAGCAGGCAGTCGATGGGGAGGGCATCGTCTTCTCTGATGACGAGGTGCAAGGAGGTGACGAAGGCGGCAACGAGAATAAGGAATTCGGCATCGAGGAGTGGCGGCGGATCTTACCCAACTCCGATGATGGCACTGGCCCGAATTCAATGAGCGGTGGAATGTCAAGGCAAGATTTGCTCGACCTCTACCATGGCGATTTTGATGATGATGATGATGATGATGATGATGAGTAGTTTAGATTACTTTTAAGTTTAAGTTTAGGTTTAGGTTATTTAAATAGAATTTTGGTTGTCCCATGGGATGCCAAGACAAATCTGTTGAATTTCAGTTGTTTCAATCGAATCTAGTTTTGACTTATGGAAATTTGGTTTTTACTCTGTTAAATTTCAGAGTTCGGCTAGGTCCAACCAAAACTTAAGGGAGTAAAATACTCCATTAAGGGTTTACTTCGCCGGATCATGCGTTATTTTTAAACTATCAGTTAGAAATGCCCTCAGGATACAAATATCCCACTATTTATTTATACTAGTCGTGAACCCGTGCAAATGCACGGGCTAGTACGATAACGCATTTACATTTTTTTTAAATGTAGGTAGTAAGACATTATGATTTAAAAACATTTACAAAAAATGTGAAGTTTAACCTAAGAGGTTGTTCTTAACGGATTGAACCTTTGCATTATAAGGCAAACTTACTATAGCGAGATTCACCGATTAGGTTCTCATTACGATTTAGAATCCATATCAAATATTTGAATTGCTTAAGTCTTATTGAAACCATAGATTTCCCTACTCACAAATGTGAACCCATCATAATGAATTAATTATCACATACCTGAAACAACAGTTGATGGCATTTAGAACCCAAAGGCTATCCTTATGGTTTAATATTCATACCTAATATCTCAAACTTCCTTGATTGTTCTGGAAAGTGTGGCTTAGGTGTCAATTAAATATGAATCAATGATTACAAAAGGAACTGATCATATATTAGCTTATGATCCATGGGTGCTCCTGTTGCCAGAAAACATGAAGTGCTCGAACTCAAAGCTGAAAACCCCATTCATTTGAGAACTCAACTAAAAGCAAAGGTGCATGGAGAGCAAGGGGGTTCACAGATATCCAGGCATAGTATGGTGGGGATAGATGAACCAACAGTGTGACAAAAAACACATTGTAAATTATAAATTTTAATTGGGTGCCCAAAGAATTAGTACCAAAATCCCGTAAGGTCGTGGATGCTAGGAATGAGCCTCCTATAAGTAAGGACAGAAGGTTTAGAGCTGAACAATATCTTTCCATAGAAAAATGATATGAAGCACAAAAAGGACAATTATGTGAATGAGATGACATATTATCTGTTATGAGCCTACTAATATCATAGTTGAGCAGCAAAAAAAAGGAGATGTGCTCTTTTATATTAAGCTAAATAGTGAAATTTCTTTGCATCATTATGCGTTACTATGTAAAAAGTAGAAAAAAATGAGATTAAGAGTCAATGTATATACCTGAATTGAATAGAAACTATCATGATCACTTACCCTATCGAATTGTGAACAAACTGCTGGATTTATTTACCAACAACAGCAAGTAAAATGAGCACTATTCTGGTGGAGCAACTCTAAGAAAATATCTAAATAAATCTCAGCAATCGAAAATATTTAGCATGCATGATCGTTCACAGCCTATCTGCAAGCAATGCACTCAAACTCAAAATTAACAAAAGCTATTGGAAATTTTACATATAAGTTATAGGATTGTAGGCAACAAATACTAACCCACATGTACTATGAATCTTCCCTCAACATTTCAGGTCTGGCCAGTAAAACCAAGAACGAATTATACACTCTATTTCATATTGTTATGAAAAGTATAGGAAGTCGTTGTACGCTACATGACATAAGCATATTGTTTTATTCAGAGTCTAGGCATCATATATTCATTTAATTGTGAGACAATGATAAGATATCCATTGTAGATAATCCGAGTTTAAGAATGTATCTGGGATAAATAGCATACATGATTAAAATCCTTTACATCAAAAACATAACTAATCCTGTTAACTGACATGGTGGGACATGGAAAAGGATATATAGCTTGAGCCTCAAATATGCATCAAAGAAGCTGGTCTGTGTTTCATTGTTGAAGTTCCTAACACAACTCTATTGTAGAGATTCAGCACTGTGTGGATTGCTGATATAGAGCATCAAGCTGATTCTTAGTACAAATTATGATGACATTGGAATGACCTGTAACACTTGATAACCATATATAGAAGAAAAAACATCAGTTGGGCTAATTGAAACAAAAGGCTTGCCTGGAAAATTTAAGACTTCTTGTTAACACTTGTTAACCTGATAAAAAATGCACCATTGAAAGTCATAATCAAACTTCATTATGTTACCAAGATAACAATTCTTTTTGGATGCTGATAAGAAATGCAGTGTTTTTCCTGCGAACAGTTGGCTCTTATGCAGGAAACGAACTACTGAACTAACAAAAAGTAGATTGTAGATCATCCAGAGTTCAGTGGCCCAACAGATAGAGGATGACTTTCGTTGGCAATTGTTTAGGTGGTGGAAAAACGAATTTTTGTTAATCTAACCTCCCATTGATCCGGATAGATTATAGATTTGTTAGAGTCTGTATTCTACACACATAAATGAGATCAATGGCCGGCAACTGGATTTTCTATTTTCTTTAAACCACAGTTTGTTAGTTGTTGCCTGCTTCAGTGCTTTGCCACATAGTACAATGTTTTAGACTCCATCACCTTTACTAATTAAGTAATATCATATTGTGTGGGCAGTAGATGCAGCATGACAGTAAAGAATTTGTGCATGGAATGCACTAATTTTGAGTAGCCACACTTATACATCAGCTCACCAAATATCAGCATATTTATTATCGCCATAGTGAACTCTAAAGCTATTTCCTGTAGTCTTCAAAAGGAAATGTTGTTTTTTGCTTGAGGTCAGATGATTAATTTCAGGATAAACTGCTATTTCTTTTTTTTAGAAAAGGAGGATGCACCCCCGGCCTCTGCATCTCGACGATGCATACGGCCACTTTATTAATTATTAAGCACAAAAGACCTTACAAAATAGTACATTAGTGAGCCTGAAGCCACCATCTAGGCAACATCTGTCGCTACTCCTATCCCCTTGATGCAGTGGTGCCGAATGTCCGAGCCTAATACCAAACAGACATCGCACCAAATCCTAACATCTAATGCCGGATGCCCCATCCTAGCCACATACCGGGACTGGGTCACACACCGGTCCGGCGCACTCACCGAGGCTGCCACCGCCTTCTTCCATCGATCCATCTTCAGAGCAGGCACTAACGCACAGACCTTGCCAGGCCTACCGTCGACGCCACCATGGCGCCAGACAGCTCGACCACCCTACTCTCGTCCATCCAGCCGCATCCGTCATCGAAATGCAGCTACACCATGCCGCCAACACTCGTCGCCAATGACGCGGTAGATACAACACCGCACCACCTAGCAACCACCGCACCATCGCCACTGCTGGAGCTACTCGGAGCCCACCATCCACAACATCTCTCTCCTGAACAACTCCTCCCAAGATGGCGCCTCCATGGAGGATACGACGCGCAGGACGCCGCCGCCGCCCAATCCAGACTGAATTTTGGACTTTCGTCCGGGAGGGGTTCAGGAGTGGATAGGGGGGACCTCGGCTTCGCCTCCAGGAAGGGTAACGGCGTCAAGTGACGTTGCTGATGCCGGGCCGAACACGCCGACCAAAGTTTCCTCCGGTCCCCATCCTATGCCACCAAACCTCTGTGTACTCCGGTCAGGCTGGACGTGGCGAGCGGGCTTTTGGCCCGGCTCGCGGCCCGCGAAGGACCGGACAGAACGGTCCTGGCCCGATAAAATACTTGGTCGGTCCGAGCTCAAGAATCAGGCCGGAGAAATCTTCGGTCCGGTCCTGTTTTTGACCGAGCCGACCGAGCAGACCGACAATCCCAGCGGCGACCTGCGCGAAAGGAGTAGTGGAGGAGCAGTGTAGGGAGCGCTGCACCTTCCCGCCGTCGTCGACCGTCGCCGTCTTCACCTGCCCGTAGTAGACTGCCTCCTCTACGTCTGGCCGCCGTCGATCATGCCAGTTTACAACTGCTGTCGAAGTTTCACAAAATACAGTTTCGTCAGATGTAGCAGTAAGCTGTTAGAATTCAGTTTCGTCAGACAATACAGTTTTCTTCAGTTTCGTCAGAAAATACAGTTTTCTTGGAAGAGCAACCATGGCAGCCGTTTCAGCACAGCACGAACGTAACGCAAGCCACCATCTGGGAGCAACAATCGATCGGTCGTGATTTTTTGATCGTGGGAGAAAAGCTCAACCGTGATTTTCGCATCCAACTAATCAGGCAAGTATTTTTGAAAGGCAAGGAGTAGATGTAATAGCGCCCAATTCCTATAATCATGGGCCATCACCCCAACTTTCAGTTTCCTTTTTTATGCAGTCGAGATGGAAACAAAAAATACGACGGAATCACGATTTGATCCGAAACTCATGGCGCCATTTGAGGAAGAACTCGACGTCAGGTTTGATCCTCTAATCACGGCAAGGCCCATAAACAGAAAATCTTGGCCGCATACTCGTTCTACATTACTTGCATGCAATAGGAAAAACTGCTAATGAACAAATATCTGCAGGTTCGTGGGTAACAGGCGCGCCGCCCAGCGCACACCTCGCCCACCTTGCCGCCGGCGCTCTCGCATGAAGCCCACCTTGTCACAGCACCAGCGCACGTCGCACACCTCGCCGCTGCACCCGTGCAAGTCGCCGCCGGTGGTCGTTGGCCGGTCCGCTCGGTCCAGCCCGGGCTTGGCCGCTGCCGGTCCGGTCCCAGAAATCAGGACCGTCGTGATGCTCGGTTCGGTCCGGTCCGGACCGCCGGCGGCCGGTCCAAACGACGGCTCGGACCGGGACCGGACCGGCCCGGACCGTGTCCACCCTGATACTCCGGATCCGGCAAGCCACGATCCGAAACCCGCGAAGATGAAAGAGCCATGGGGCTCAACCCACCAGAAAGGAGGATCGAGAAGAACTCCTCGTAGATCTCCAGACGCCGAATCCAACGATCCGACGTGGCCAGCGACGATCATCACCACCCCGCAGTGGCCGACGGAGTCCGAAGATAGGATCCAGATGGATCCGATCTGGATCCGGCGGCACCCGCGACCACCGGTCAGGCCAACGCAGCCACCACCTCACGACACGCAGGTCGCCACCGCCGCTCTGCGCACGACGCCGATGGGAGACCCGCCCACCGCGCCGCCGGACCCCACGTTCGGCCGGCGTTCCTCTGGATCCCGCTGTCCCGTGCCAGCCAAGACGGAGAGGATGGGGAGAAGCCCCGCCGCCGCCCAGCCGGCCAGGCTTCGCCCGGCGGCGCTGTGGACGGCGGCGAGGAGGGAGAGAGGAGGAGGAGACTCGAGGGGCGGCGGCTAGGGTTTTCCCCCGGGTCGCCCCCGCGGGCGACGCGAGGGGCGAGGGGCTGAATCTGGTGGCTCACCAACTGCTATTTCTTGCTGCCAAAAAATTCAACTCAATGCGGTAGTTCGCCATATGAAGCAATAGGAGACATACCATGGAAACTCAACATGCAGCAAAGGCAGCATCTTTGGCGAGGTGGTCAAACCGTCAAACCCTGCGAGCTGCAGCAATGTGGAGCATCCTAACTGCCGCCACAATTTGAGTAAAACGGTCAATCTGCTTGTTGCTATACATAGGTCGTAACTTCGGCAAGCATGCCTGATGGCTAGATCCTGCAGATGCCGCGTCAACATATGACCAACATCGGGGACACCACTACATGAATAGAGATCATTGAGCTGATCTTCATCATGGCCGTTTGCACATGATGCATGTGGGTCCGAGTGCAGAGAGCTAATCAACCTTGTTTGGACCAGGAGTGCTCGGAAATTAACTGAAGATGTCCCAGAGGATGGGATACAGCTTGTTCAAAAATAGGGTGCAGCCCTGCGGATGCTCCTTTAGAAATTATGAAGACTTCTTCATGCCTCCCTATAACAAACTGCGTGTGTATATGTTATCTTCTCCCAACATGCTATGTGTCCATCGGGAGAAGCGTCACCTTGCTGAGAGTTCACCTCCTTCCTTCGCCTCAAATCCAACTGGGCTGAAATTCCATCTGAATATATGAAAACTCCTCATCATATTTTCTGCCAGTGTCAGCTATAAGAATCTGAATATCTGAACTGCGATGGATAGATAACATGTATTACTAAAAACAAAGTAGGACATCATGGATTCAATGATTACAATTGCAGTAAATTTTATTATGGACATTTTGTATAAAAGATCATATATCTATGTCTGTTGCCAAATACAACAAATGAACCTTTTAAACAGTGACATGTATAACTCGATATGCCATCATCTATCTAAATTTTTGCAGATGCAACAGTACTAAAATCTCACAAATCCACAAAAACATATATTATACAGTATTAGACATGATTTGAGAAATCCAGGATGTTCCTAATATATTAAGTGTCAAAAGTACATGAAAATATTTTATGCCCAGGCAACATACTTCTGTCTTAATCTTGGACATAACAAATTATTTGTTAAACATGCAGATAATCTGAGATTTATCACATATTAGAATAAAATATATACAACGTCTAAATCACTTATGAAAAATAAACAGGCTGACAGTGGTCAATTTTCTAGATGTAGAGAACGCTACTTACCTAGCTTGCTATAGGTGGCTAACAATGTGATTCAGATCCCCTCAGCTGGCCGGTTCTCATTCTCTTTCACTCCCTAGAATGCATAACCTGGTCACGACTTATGCACTGCATGTACAAAATCAAAAAAGAAAATCTCGATGAGACGTCATGGACCTACCAAATTTACTGCACGCGCATGGAAAAATTCATCAGGGTGGAGAACAGAGGGGAGAATTAACGATGCAAGGTTACTTGCCTGCGGTACATGAATTGATGCATGAACTCAAATAGGGTGTGGGATGTGATCCGCCGTCTTGCCGGTTCATTGCCAAAATATACCGATCTGTTTCCTCCGTCACCAAGTTACCTAGAAGTTCCAACAACGGCGCTGGAGTAAGTCAATCCGGTCTGTCGAGATAGAGAGTCGTTCAGATCCCATCGAAATATTTTTACCTGAATCATATATTGCCACGGATCAGCAGATACAGGGCGGTGTGGTCAGATCAACACGGGGGGGGGGCAGCCAGGGCCTCGAGCCAAACATCAATGTGTCCTCGGTCCTCCTCACGAAACCTGCCCCGCCCAGAGCACCGTGTCATCCCTAGAGCATTTGAGGTAGCCCCCAGAGAGGGGTTCTCCCCTCGGAACACCACCGCATTCCTCTGCTTCCGGTGATGCGAGAGGCCGAGGAGGAGGAAGGCAGTCGGGGATGCCTCCCCAACGGCTGCCTGGACATCGAAGAGATGGAGGTCGTGGACCCTCCCGGCACACGGGTCGATGCCGATGCAGTGCTACCCCGCACTCGAAGAAGAGATGGTCGGCCGTTTCCCGGGCGACCAGGCAGCACGGGCAGCCAGCCCCTTGGACGCCGACGATAGTTTTCCGAAGAAGGACGTCCCGGGTGTGGATCCTGACCAGAGAGAGCAGCCAGGCGAAGAACTTCACACGGGACGGGGCAGCCGAACACCACAGAAATCCAGCGGCCGGCGACGAGACGCCGCCATAGTGCAGCAGGGCGTACGCCGATCGCGAGGAGAAGGCACCATGGGGGGCGCCAGAGAGGACGGCTGGACCCCCATCCGGAGCGGGCGTCGCAGGGCAGTCACGCAGCAACATCAGCACATCGTCCAGCTCACGGGCCGCGACGCGGGTCAGATGCGGGACTAGATGAGCTGGCAGTCCCCTCCGCCGCACTTGGGCGGCCGTGGCCTCGGGCAGGGAGGCGTGAGAGAATAAGGCCGGGTAGGCGCGGCACAGGGGTCCGTGGCGGCAGCCAGTCATCGTGCTAGAAGGAGGTATTGCCCCCCGCCCCCACGGAAAACCTGGTGAGCCCCCGATAGAGGGGAAGGAGCGCCAGCAATTCCGCCCAATGCGGTCCTCTTGCCGTGGCCGCTCTGGCATCGAGCAACGAGCTCCCATGGTGATCCGCCTAGAGCCACCGCGCCCACCGAGCGGGGGCCATAGCATGGACACGATGCGGCAGCTTGAGTTGAGATATCTCGCACCCCCAGCCCGCCCTCCGCCTTCGCCCGGCAAACTCGGGTACAAGCAACCAAGCACTGCGCACCCGAGGCATGGTCCGCCATGTTCCAGAGGAAGGAGCGGCGGAGAGAGTCGAGCACATCCATGACCTTCGGCGGGAGACGCAGGGCGGACATGGAGTAGGACGGGATGGCGTCGAGGACGACGTTGATCAGCACGAGCCTCCCCAAGGGAGAGAGCAGGCGGGAACGCCACCCATCTAGGTAGCGGTCCACCTTAGTGATCATGGGGGCGAAGTCAGAGAGCCAAACATCAATGTGTCCTCGGTCCTCCTCACGAAACCTGCCCCGCCCAGAGCACCGTGTCATCCCTAGAGCATTTGAGGTAGCCCCCAGAGAGGGGTTCTCCCCTCGGAACACCACCGCATTCCTCCGCTTCCAGTGATGCGAGAGGCAGAGGAGGAGGAAGGCAGTCGGGGATGCCTCCCCAACGGCTGCCTGGACGTCGAAGAGATGGAGGTCGTGGACCCTCCCGGCACACGGGTCGATGCCGATGCAGTGCTACCCCGCACTCGAAGAAGAGATGGTCGGCCGTTTCCCGGGCGACCAGGCAGCACGGGCAGCCAGCCCCTTGGACGCCGACGATAGTTTTCCGAAGAAGGACGTCCCGGGTGTGGATCCTGACCAGAGAGAGCAGCCAGGCGAAGAACTTCACACGGGACGGGGCAGCCGAACACCATAGAAATCCAGTGGCCGGCGACGAGACGCCGCCATAGTGCAGCAGGGCGTACGCCGATCGCGAGGAGAAGGCACCATGGGGGGCGCCAGAGAGGACGGCTGGACCCCCATCCGGAGCGGGCGTCGCAGGGCAGTCACGCAGCAACATCAGCACATCGTCCAGCTCACGGGCCGCGACGCGGGTCAGATGCGGGACTAGATGAGCTGGCAGTCCCCTCCGCCGCACTTGGGCGGCCGTGGCCTCGGGCAGGGAGGCGTGAGAGAATAAGGCCGGGTAGGCGCGGCACAGGGGTCCGTGGCGGCAACCAGTCATCGTGCTAGAAGGAGGTATTGCCCCCCGCCCCCACGGAAAACCTGGTGAGCCCCCGATAGAGGGGAAGGAGCGCCAGCAATTCCGCCCAATGCGGTCCTCTGGCCGTGGCCGCTCTGGCATTGAGCAACGAGCTCCCATGGTGATCCGCCTAGAGCCACCGCGCCCACCGAGCGGGGGCCATAGCATGGACACGATGCAGCAGCTTGAGTTGAGATATCTCGCACCCCCAGCCCGCCCTCCGCCTTCGCCCGGCAAACTCGGGTACAAGCAACCAAGCACTGCGCACCCGAGGCATGGTCCGCCATGTTCCAGAGGAAGGAGCGGCGGAGAGAGTCGAGCACATCCATGACCTTGGGCGGGAGACACAGGGCGGACATGGAGTAGGACGGGATGGCGTCGAGGACGACGTTGATCAGCACGAGCCTCCCCAAGGGAGAGAGCAGGCGGGAACGCCACCCATCTAGGTAGCGGTACACCTTAGTGATCATGGGGGCGAAGTCAGAGAGCTTGAGCTTGTCGACGGACAGCGGAAGCCTGAGGTAGGTCTGGGGGAAACCTCCAACCGTGCATTGGATGGTGGCCACCACCCCTGCGAGCGTCGCGGAGTCCATGTGGATGGGGACGAGAGTGCTCTTGTGGTAGTTGAAGGAGAGGCCGCAGCAGCGAACAGGTCGAGGATGGTCCGAAGATGGGCTGCGCCCCCCCCCCCAAGGTCGGCACACATGACGATGAGGGTGTCGTCGGCGTACTAAAGCACTAGTGGGGGCTCGCTGTCCACCAGCGGGTGCATGAGGACGTCATCTTGTTGGATCATGCGTTGGACGACG
>NC_041380.1:5753881-5782733 GCF_002162155.2 Triticum dicoccoides
CCCTGCGAGCGTCGCGGAGTCCATGTGGATGGGGACGAGAGTGCTCTTGTGGTAGTTGAAGGAGAGGCCGCAGCAGCGAACAGGTCGAGGATGGTCCGAAGATGGGCTGCGCCCCCCCCCCCCAAGGTCGGCACACATGACGATGAGGGTGTCGTCGGCGTACTAAAGCACTAGTGGGGGCTCGCTGTCCACCAGCGGGTGCATGAGGACGTCATCTTGTTGGATCATGCGTTGGACGACGTCGGCCACTAGGAGGAAGAGGTAAGGGAGATCGGGTCCCCCTGGCGCAGCCTGCACAGGACCGCAAACCACCGCCCTAGCACGCCGTTGAGGAGGACGGCCGAACGAGAGGACTGGAAGATGGCGTCCATCGAGTTGCACCATAGCTCGGGGAAGCCACGAGCCCACATCATCCGATGGAGGATCCCCTAGTCAATGGAGTCGAAGGCCTTTGCAAAGTCGAGCTTGAGGACGAGTGTTGGGGAAGATTGCCAGTGGCAACATTGTACAAGCTCAGCGGCGTACGCAAAGTTTTCTGCGATGCTGCGACCGGCCAGGTAGCTGGACTGGTCCTCGTCGATGAGGCCCCCGGTCTGGCGCTGCAGGCGAGTCGTGAGACCAGGCAGAGAATTTTCACATTGCCGTTCTGTAAGCAGACGGGACGGAAATCGCCGGGGCTGGGCACCCCCTCCTTCTTGGGCAGGAGGGCAATGTAGGCCCTGTTGATCCCGTCGAGGCAGACCGTCCGAGCGTGCAGCCCGTCGAACAGGGCCTGCAGGTCGCCCTCGACAGCCGGCCAGGATGCCTGGTAGAAGGCGGGGCCGAACCTGCCGGGGCCCGGCGCACTGCCCTCGTCCAGCTTCGACACTGCAGCTTTGATCTCAGCACGGTCGAACGAGACGACGAGCGCGCCCCCGTCAACGGGGGGGAGTTGGCATATAGTAGGTCGAGGTCGAACCCCCAGGAAGCGGAGTTGTGCTGACCCAGCAGCGTGGCGTAGAAGCAGCACAACGCCTCCCCTATGCCACTGTGTGACACGACGTCATCGTCGTCGACCGAGAGTGCGCGGATTGCGTTCCCGCGCCTACGCTAAGTCGCCAGGGCATGGAAATACCGGGTATTCTCGTCGACGAACCGCACCGCCTTGCACTTCCCGCGTTGCCTCCAGAAGACGCATTGGCGACAAATCGAGGCCGCTAGGCAGATACAAGCATCCCCACGCAGTAGATCTTCATCTGGGGACAGAGAACGAAACTCCTTCAAGAAATCAAACAGGTTAATAACAAATTTGCAGTCGTTGTCGGCTGCGGGACTGAATTTGTGCTGCCGTTTCCAGACCTTGGCCGCAGCCCTAGCCACTTTTTTCTTGGACGCTAAGCTACCCGTCACGCCGCATTGTCCTCCAGCACGAGCCCAGGAGGGAAGGATCAAAGGAAGGAAGAGTGGGCCGACGAGCCAAGCGCGCTCGAAGAAGAACCTGGAGGAGGCCGGGATGCGAGTAGAGGCCACGACCACTAGGGGGAAGTGGTTAGAGGTGGTGCGGGGACGGGAGCACAGCGAGGAGTCGGGGAAGGCCACGTCCCATTCATCGTTAAAGAAAACCCGATCGAGCCGAGTCAAGGTAGGGGGAGCGTTTGTTCGACCACGTAAATAGACGGTCCGAAAGAGGGAGTTCGAACCACGAGAGTGAATTGATCAAGCCATTGAAGACGGCCGCTCGGGGGGCATTGAAGTTGGAGTTGTTCTTCTCATGGGGGAAGAGGATCAGGTTGAAATCCCCCAAGATCAGCCGAGGACCGGTGATGGATGCGGCGACCGTAGAGAGGTCGGCGACAAGATCAGCAGTCCGCCGTGATCGCAAGGGGCGTTGATAACCCACAAGTATAGGGGATCGCAACAGTTTTCGATAAGTAAGAGTGTCGAACCCAACGAGGAGCTAAAGGTAGAACAAATATTCCCTCAAGTTCTATCGACCACCGATACAACTCTACGCACGCTTGACGTTCGCTTTACCTAGAACAAGTATGAAGCTAGAAGTACTTTGTAGGTGTTGTTGGATAGGTTTGCAAGATAATAAAAATTACGTAAATAAAAAGTAGGGGCTGTTTAAGTAAAGACACAATAAAGTAAATATAGCAAATGTGGAAAAGTGGTGGTAGGAGTTGCGAAATTGCCCCTAAGCAATTAACTACTTTACTAGACCGATAGCAAGTATTATGTGGGAGACGCCACTTCTAGCATGTCATCCCTGACTTGGAATTCTATGCACTTATGATTGGAACTATTAGCAAGTGTCCGCAACTACTAACGTTCATTAAGGTAAAACTCAACCATAGCCTTAAGATATATTGGTCCCCCTTCAATCCCGTATGCATCAATTTCTATGCTAGGTTGAAGCTTCTGTCACTCTAGCCCTCCAATACATAGTCCTATCAACATACAACTAACCCTAAGGTGTGATCCATGCGTGCGCTCATATGATGGGCACCAAAGGACAGCAACATAACCACAAGAAAATTAAATCAATCATAGCAATTCATCAACCACCGATAGAACAACGAAAATCTACTCAGACATCATAGGAGGGCAACACATCATTGGATAATAATATGAAGCATAAAGCACCATGTCCTAGTAGAGGGTACAGCGGGTTGCGGTAGAGTGGACCACTGTAGATAGAGGGGGGGAGGTGATGGAGATGTTGGTGAAGAGGGCAGAGGTGTTGGTGAAGATCGCGGTGACGATGATGGCCCCCGGCTGCGTTCCGGCGCCACCGGAAGCGAGGGGGAGAGAACCCCCCCCCCTCCTTCTTCTTCTTCTTCCTTGACCTTCTCCCTAGTTGGGAGAAGGGTTTCCCCTCTGGTCCATGGTCTCCATGGCGTGGGAGGGGCGAGAGCCCCTCCGAGATTGGATATGTCTCTCTGTCTTTCTCTGTTTCTGCGTTCTGTGCTGTTGCCCTTTCACCGTTTCGTATATATATGGAGCTCCGTAACTTCGATTGGACCGAAACCTTCGCCGTGATTTTTTACCAAAAATTAGCTTTCTTGCAGCCGAAGAAGGGCATCAACGGGGGTCAGGGGCGCGCCCCCCTACCTCATGCCCACCTCGGACACCGTTTCACGTTGATCTTTCTCCCAGATTTTCCAAATATTCCAAAAATAAGCTTCGTCCATTTTTATCCCGTTTGGACTCCGTTTGATATGGATATTCTGCGAAACATAAAACATGCAACAAACAGGAACTGGCACTGTGCACTGGATCAATATGTTAGTCCCAAAAATAATATAAAAAGTTGCCGAAAGTATATGAAAGTTGTAGAATATTGGCATGGAACAATAAAAAATTATAGATATGACGGAGACGTATCAGCATCCCCAAGCTTAATTGCTGCTCATCCTCGAGTAGGTAAATGATAAAAAAGATAATTTTTGATGTGGATTGCTACCTAGCATAATCTTGATCACATATCTAATCATGGCCTGAATACTAAGACACGAGTGATTCGAAGCAATAGTCTATCATTTGACATAAAAACAATAATACTTCAAGCCCACTAATAAAGTAATCATGTCTTTTCAAAATAACAAGGCCAAAGAAAGTTATCCTTACAAAATCATATAGTCTGGCTATGCTCCATCTTCACCACACAAAATATACACATCATGCACAACCCCGATGACAAGCCGAGCAATTGGTTCATACTTTTTAACGCGCTTCAGCATTTTCAACCCTCACACAAAACATGAGCGTGAGCCATGGATATAGCACTATAGGTGGAATAGAATGGTGGTTGTGGAGAAGACAAAAAAGGAAAATATAGTCTCACATCAACTAGGCGTATCAACGGGCTATGGAGATGCCCATCAATAGATATCAATGTGAGGGAGTAGGGATTGCCATGCAACGGATGCAATAGAGCTATAAGTATATGAAAGCTCAAACTGAAACTAAGTGGGTGTGCGTCCAACTTGCTTGCTCATGAAGACCTAGGGCATTTGAGGAAGCCCATCGTTGGAATATACAAGCCAAGTTCTAGAATGAAAATTCCCACTAGTATATGAAAGTGATAACTCAAGAGACTCTCTATATGAAGAACATGGTGCTACTTTGAAGCACAAGCGTGGTAAAAGGATAGTAACATTGCCCCCTTTTCTTTTTTTCTTTTTTTTAGTTTTTTTCTCTTTGTGGGCTTCTTTGGCCCCCCTTTTTTTATTTAGGCTTCTTTGGCCTCTCTTTTTTCTTGGGGCAATGCTCTAATAATGATGATCATCACACTTTTATTTACTTACAACTCAATATTACAACTCGATATCTAGAACAAAGATATGACTCTATATGAATGCCTCCGGCAGTGTACCGGGATGTGCAATGATCTGGCGTAGCAATGACATCAAAAAACGGACAAGCCATGAAAACATCATGCTAGCTATCTTACGATCATGCAAAGCAATATGCCAATGAATGCACAAGTCACGTATATGATGATGAAGAAAGTTGCATGACAATATATCTCGGAATGGCTACGGAAATGCCATGATAGGTAGGTATGGTGGCTGTTTTAAGGAAGGTATATGCTGGGTTTGTGGTACCGGCGAAAGTTGCGCGATACTAGAGAGGCTAGCAATGATGGAAGGGTGAGAGTGTGTATAATCCATGGACTCAACATTAGTCATAACGAACTCACATACTTATCGCAAAAGTTTATTAGCCCTCGAAGCAAAGTACTACTACGCATGCCCCTAGGGGGATAGATTGGTAGGAAAAGACCATCGCTCGTCCCCGACCGCCACTCATAAAGAAGACAATCAATAAATACCTCATGCTCCGACTTCTTTACATAATGGTTCACCATACGTGCATGCTACGGGAATCACAAACCTCAACACAAGTATTTCTACTAATCCACAACTACCCACTAGCATGACTCTAATATCACCATCTTTATATCGCAAAACTATTGCAAGGAATCAAACATATCATATTCAGTGATCTACAAGTTTTATGTAGGATTTTATGACTAACCATGTGAATGACCAATTCCTGTCATCTCTCTAAATAGATATAAGTGAAGCAAGAGAGTTTAATTCTTTCTACAAAAGATGTTCCCACGCTCTAACAAATATAAGTGAAGCAAAAGAGCATTCTTCAAATGCCGGTTTTCTATGTAAAGGGAAACAGGCAATCCAATCTTCAAATGATATAAGTGAAGCACATGGAGCATTCTATAAAACCATACTCAAAAGATATAAGTGAAGTGCATAGAAAATTCTATAAATCAACCAAGGACTATCTCATACCAGCATGGTGCATAAAGAAAAATCAAAACTAAATGCAAAAGACGCTCCAAGATTGCGCATATCGCATGAACGAAACGAATCCGAAAACATACTGATACTTGTTGAAGAAAGAGGGGACGCCTTCCGGGGCATCCCCAAGCTTAGATGCTTGAGTCTCCTTGAATATTTACTTGGGGTGCCTCGTACATCCCTGAGCTTGAGCTCTTGCCTCTCTTCCTTCTTCTCACATCGAGACCTTCTCGATCATCGAACACTTCATCCACACAAAAGTTCAACAGAAAACTCGGTAAGATCTGTTAGTATAATAAAGCAAATCACTACTCTAAGTACTGTTGAAAACCAATTCATATTTTGTTTTTGCATTGTGTCTACTGTAATATAACGTTTTCATGGCTTAATCCACCGATATAAATTGATAGTTTCATCAAAACAAGCAAACTATGCATCAAAAACAGAATCTGTCTAAAACAGAACGGTCTGTAACAATCTGAACATTCACCATACTTGTGGTACTTGAACAATTCTACCGAAATTAGGAAAAATAAAAATGTGTATAGAAAGAAAGTTCAAAAAGAATCATAACCATTCGACGTTCCAGTAAAAAATGTAAAATCGCGCACTACAGCCAAAGTTTCTGTCATGCACCGTACAAACCAACAAGCAAAGTAAACATCCTAAAGGAAAACCTTAGCACATTATTTTAATACAATGGAATTGTACATGGGGATAATTATTTTTGTTGAAAAGTTTCTGTAATCAAGATTCACAAAGTTGCCATGAGCGTGAACAAAGTTCAAGGAGCTTTCCCACTTCAACAATGCTTGTCTTTCTCACTTTCACTTTCCTTTTTGAAAAAGTTTTGGGTTCCCCTCTTTATTTTTGTTGTTTTTAAACTATACGAAAGCACTCAACAGAAATAAATGACTCTCTAAAACTTCCGGGCTGTATCCCTAGCAGCGCTTTCTTTAAAGCCATTAAGCTAGGCATATAGTGCTCAAGTAATGGATCCACCTGGATCCCAAGGTATATCAAAGCCAATTTTAATTAACAATGATTTGTAATTTAGTAGTGAGCACAAAGTAACATATATAATGTAATGTCGAAGTCTAACTCTCTTCCTATGCATCGGCATGTCATAAAAGAACAAATCATGCACACATAGTAAAGGCCAAAGCATAGTATAAACAGGTTCTTGCAATTTTATCGTATTGAAAACATAGAGAGGTGGAGATATAGTTCCTCTCTCATAATAATTGCAAGTAGGAGCAGCAAGCACATGCATATTATATTCATCAAAATTATCATGTGTAATAGTAAAACGCAACCCATCAATATAATCCTTAATAAGTGCAACCTTCTCCGATATAGTGTAGTTGGGACAATTCAAAAAGATAATAGGACTATCATGTGTGGGTGCAATAGCAGCAATTTCATGTTTAACATAAGGAACTATAGCAAGTTCATTTCCATAAGCATAATTAATATTTGCATCTTGGCCACAAGCAAGCATCATCAAAAATGGATATTTCAAAAGAATCAACGGGATCATAGAAATTATCATAGCATTCATCCTTCGGTAAGCATGAAGGGGAATTAAACAATGTATGAGTTGAAGAGTTACTCTCATAAGAATGTGGGCATGGGTGATCAATCCGCTCTTCCTCCTTTTGTTCTTCGCTCTCCTCCTCACCTTTTTCATCCAATGAGCTCACAGTTTCATCACTTCTTCTTCCATAGATTCCTGCAAAATATTAGTCTCTTCTTGGACAGCACAAAATTTCTCAATAAGCGCATTAATATAGGAATTATATACATAATTATCATAGAAATATTTTAGGATAGATAAATTTTCAGGCCTATAAACATCATCATCAAAAGCTTCATACTTTTCAAACAAAGATTCAATTTCATAAGCACCCTTAAAAGCAACAAATTCTTCTATTTGTTCCACATCATAGTAATCATATATACCATTAGCAAAGAAGCTAAGGTTTCATTATCATTAAATTTGCATGAAAAAGGAAGGTGTGGAGCCTTCATCCTAGAGCAACAAGTATAATCATAACTCAAGCATACTTGCTGAGCATACCACTTCAATAGATAAATTTGATCCCATAATAGTTTCCCTTTTTGTGTCAAGCGATAATCCCTAAAGTATTCACGTTGATCCAACGTTACTCCCATTACCAGATTGAATGGGGTTTTCTCAGGATTATCGAACTAGTACATAATTTCTATCACATAACGAGCATCGAGGGTTTTAGGAGGTTCCTCGTCTCCATGAGTAGCAAGTACACCTAATTTTTTTGGTATTTCATGTTCCATATCCATAACTAAAGATAACGAACAACTAAGAACATCAAATAAAAATTACTTAGTGATAAAGCAAACAAGCACACACGAGAATATTCACCCCACGCTATTGCTCCCCGGCAACGGCGCCAGAAAAAGGTCTTGATAACCCACAACTATAGGGTATCGCAACAGTTTTCATTAAGTAAGAGTGTCGGACCCAACGAGGAGCTAAAGGTAGAACAAATATTCCCTCAAGTTCTATCGACCACCGATACAACTCTACGCACGCTTGACGTTCGCTTTACCTAGAACAAGTATGAAGCTAGAAGTACTTTGTAGGTGTTGTTGGATAGGTTTGCAAGCTAATAAAGATTACATAAATAAAAACTAGGGGCTGTTTAAGTAAAGAGAGAATAAAGTAAATATACTGAGTGTGGAAAAGTGGTGGTAGGAGTTGCGAAATTGCCCCTAAGCAATTGACTACTTTACTAGACCGATAGCAAGTATTATGTGGGAGAGGCCACTGCTAGCATGTCATCCCTGACTTGCAATTCTATGCACTTATGATTGGAACTATTAGCAAGCGTCCGCAACTACTAACGTTCATTAAGGTAAAACCCAAACATACCTTAAGATAGATTGGTCCCCCATGAATCCCGTATGCATCAATTTCTATGCTAGGTTGAAGCTTCTGTCACTCTAGCCCTCCAATACATAGTCCTATCAACATACAACTAACCCTAGGGTGTGATCCACGTGCGCGCTCATATGATGGGCACCAAAGGACAGCAACATAACCACAAGAAAATTAAATCAATCATAGCAATTCATCAACCACCGATAGGACAACGAAAATCTACTCCGACATCATAGGATGGCAACACATTATTGGATAATAATATGAAGAATAAACCGCCATGTTCAAGTAGAGGGTACAGCGGGTTGCGGGAGAGTGGACCGCTGTAGATAGAGGAGGGAGGTGATGGAGATGTTGGTGAAGATGGCAGAGGTGTTGGTGAAGATCGCAGTGATGATGGCCCCTGGCGGCGTTCCGGCGCCACCGGAAGCGAGGGGGAGAGAACCCCCCTCCTTCTTCTTCTTCCTTGACCTTCTCCCTAGATGGGAGAAGGGTTTCCCCTCTGGTCCATGGTCTCCATGGCGTGGGAGGGGCGAGAGCCCCTCCGAGATTGGATCTGTCTCTCTGTCTCTCTCTGTTTCTGCGTTATGTGCTGCTGCCCTTTCACCGTTTCATATATATATGAAGATCCGTAACTCCGATTGGACCGAAACCTTCGCCGTGATTTTTTACCAAAAATTAGCTTTCTTGCGGCCGAAGAAGGGCATCAACCGCCTTACAGGTGGACCACGAGGGTAAGGGGCGCGCCCAGGGGGTGGGGCGCGCCCCCCTACTACATGCCCACCTCGCACACCGTTTCGCGTTGATCTTTGTCCCAGATTTTCCAAATATTCCAACAATAAGCTCCATCCGTTTTTATCCCGTTTGGACTCCATTTGATATGGATATTCTACGAAACATAAAACATGCAACAAACAGGAACTGGCACAGGGCACTGGATCAATATGTTAGTCCCAAAAATAATATAGAAAGGTGCGAAAAGTATATGAAAGTTGTAGAATATTGGCACAGAACAATAAAAAATTATAGATACGATGGAGATGTATCAGGCGTAGACGTTGGTGATCGAGAAAGCGAGGGCGGAAGCGACAGACTCAAGGACGACGTTAAGGGAGAACTCATAAGCGAGGGAGGAGACGAGGCAGTAGGAGACGGGGTCCCAGGCAGTGAGGATGCCACCGTGGCTCCCGTCCGCATTGAGCGCGGCGTAGAGGGAGAGACGAGAGGGGAGGAAGGACCGAGACTTCCCGGCGCCAACCGACGCAAGTTTTGTCTCCTGAAGACACGCAACGGAGGGGTCGGCGGCAACAACCGCGTCCCGGACCAGCCCGCACTTGTCCGGGTCGCCTAAGGCTTGCATGTTCCAGCACACCATAGACAACTTACGAAACGCGGTGTTATCCATAACAAGAGGAGTGATACGTCTCCGACGTATCTATAATTTTTGATTGCTCCATGCTATATTATCTACTGTTTTGGACATTATTGGGTTTTATTAACCACTTTTATATTATTTTTGGGACTAACTTATTAATGGGAGGCCCGGCCCATAATTGCTGGTTTTTTTGCCTATTTTAGGGTTTCGAAGAAAAGGAATATCAAACGGAGTCCAAACGGAATGAAACCTTCGGGAACGTGATTTTTGGAACGAACAAGATCCAGGAGACTTGGACCCTACGTCAAGCAACCAACAGGGAGGCCACGAGGTAGGGGGCGCGCCTACCCCCCCCCCCCAGGCGCGCCCTCCACCCTCGTGGGCCCCCTGTTGCTCCACCGACGTACTTCTTCCTCCTATATATACCTACGTACCCCCCAAATAATCAGATATGGAGCCAAAACCCTAATTCCACAATCGTAACTTTCTGTATCGACGAGATCCCATATTGGGGCCTGTTCTGGAGCTCCGCCGGAGGGGGCATCGATCACGGAGGGCTTCTACATCACCACCATAGCCTCTCCGATGAAGTGTGAGTAGTTTACCTCAGACCTTCGGGTCCATAGTTATTATCTAGATGGCTTGTTCTCTCTTTTTGGATCTCAATACAAAGTTCTCCCCCTCTCTTGTGGAGATCTATTCGATGTAATCTTCTTTTTGCGGTGTGTTTGTTCAGACCGATGAATTGTGGGTTTATGATCAAGTTTATCTATGAACAATATTTGAATCTTCTCTGAATTCTTTTATGTATGATTGGTTATCTTTGCAAGTCTCTTCGAATTATCAGTTTGGTTTGGCCTACTAGATTGATCTTTCTTGCAATGGGAGAAGTACTTAGCTTTGGGTTCAATCTTGCGGTGTCCTTTCCCAGTGACAGTAGGGGCAGCAAGGCACGTATTGTATTGTTGCCATTGAGGATAACAAGATGGGGTTTTCATCATATTGCATGAGTTTATCCCTCTACATCATGTCATCTTGCTTAAGGCGTTACTCTGTTCTTATGAACTTAATACTCTAGATGCATGCTGGATAGAGGGCGATGTGTGGAGTAATAGTAGTAGATGCAGGCAGGAGTCGGTCTACTTGTCTTGGACGTGATGCCTATATACATGATCATACCTAGATATTCTCATAACTATGCTCAATTCTGTCAATTGCTCAACAGTAATTTGTTCACCCACCGTAAAATACTTATGCTCTTGAGAGAAGCCACTAGTGAAACTTGTGGCCCTCGGGTCTATCTTCATCATATTAATCTTCCAAGACTTAGTTATTTTCATTGCTTTTATTTTACTTTGCATCTTATCATAAAAATACCAAAAATATTATCTTATCATATCTACCAGATCTCACTCTCATAAGTGACCGTGTAGGGATTGACAACCCCTTATCGCATTGGTTGCGAGGATTTATTTGTTTTGTGTAGGTGCGAGGGACTGGCGCGTAGCCTCCTACTGGATTGATACCTTGGTTCTCAAAAACTGAGGGAAATACTTACGCTACTTTGCTGCACCACCCTTTCCTCTTCAAGGGAAAACCAACGGAAGTGCTCAAGAGGTAGCAAGAAGGATTTCTAGCGCCGTTGCCGGGGAGGTCTATGCAAAAGTCAACATACCAAGTACCCATTACAAACCCTTATCTCCTGCATTACATTATTTGCAATTTGCCTCTCATTTTTGTATCACCCTCGATGCGACTATAGCTCCCACGTGTCGAGGCACGACTTAGAGACATAACCGCATTCAAAGCAATGTCGCAAGTTAGGCAATCTTCACAACATCCCATGTAATATAGATAATAAAAGGGGAGATACATAGTTGGCTTACACTCGCCACGTCAATCACAGTACATAAATAGCATTACAACAATCAAACACTCATGGCCCGACTACGGCGCCAAAATGAAAGATAACCCAATGTGCGACACGGTCCCGATCACCCCCAACTGGGCACCACTACTGATCATCAGGGAAAGACACATAGTATCGGCATGAGTCCTCGTCGAACTCCCACTTGAGCTCAAGCGCGTCATCTGGAACGGAGTCATCAGGCCCTCCATCTGGTTTGGAAGTAATCTGTGAGCCACAGGGACTCAGCAATCTCGCACCCTCGCGATCAAGACTATTTAAGCTTATGGGTAAGGCAATCAGGTGTTGGGGATACAGGGGAAGCAAAATATCTCACCCAAATCTAGCAATTCATACATCCAGCTGTATCCATCCTTCAACACATAACCGAGAAAAACTTCGGAAACCATCTACCTCAACCTTCGAAAAGCATCCGTTATACAAGTTATGGCGATACTCCCGAACTCCCGCCCTAGTACCGGGTGGCGTCGAGGTTATCTCACCAACGAACTGCATAAAAGAGATTTTCGATGTTGGCGTGCTAAACTCAGGTATTCCAGAACTGCAATGATAAAATTGTGACGACAACACCTCAGAGCTCAACTCCCCGGGACACTGCCACAACCCCTAAAGATAGGAGGCACCAAGAACAATGTTCTCGTCACAAAGCCATCGAAACGATTCCAAGATACCCGCGTGATCCTAAATTTTTTTTGTGAAATTTGAGAAGAGAAGAGTCAAAACTCTATGTCAGGATGCCTTACCAGAGCGATGAGGAGACTGGGGAGTAAAAAGAATTCCTAAACTCTCCGATATATAATTCCTAAATGACTCAAAACATTTTTCTAGACTCAACTCGGCCGCTAAAAACGATCAAGCAATGGGGCTCCTATGGTCGGGGAAGGCTCTGATTACCAACTTGTATCACCCTCGATGTGGCTATAGCTCCCACGTGTCGAGGCACGACTTAGAGACATAACCGCATTGAAAGCAATGTCGCAAGTTAGGCAATCTTCACAACATCCCATGTAATATATATAATAAAAGGGGAGATACATAGTTGGCTTACACTCGCCACGTCAATCACAGTACATAAATAGCATTACAACAATCAAACACTCATGGCCTGACTACGGCGCCAAAATGAAAGATAACCCAACGTGCGTCATGGTCCCGATCACCCACAACTGGGCACCACTACTGATCATCAGGGAAAGACACATAGTATCGGCGTGAGTCCTCATCGAACTCCCACTTGAGCTCAAGCGCGTCATCTGGAACGGAGTCATCAGGCCCTGCATCTGGTTTGGAAGTAATCTGTGAGCCACAGGGACTCAGCAATCTCGCACCCTCGCGATCAAGACTATTTAAGCTTATTGGTAAGGCAATCAGGTGTTGGGGATACAGGGGAAGCATAATATCTCACCCAAATCTAGCAATTCCTACATCCAGCTGTATCCATCCTTCAACACATAACCGAGAAAAACTTCGGAAACCATCTACCTCAACCTTCGAAAAGCATCCGTTATACAAGTTATGGCGATACTCCCAAACTCCCGCCCCAGTACTGGGTGGCGTCGAGGTTATCTCACCAACGAACTGCATAAAAGAGATTTTCGATGTCGGCGTGCTAAATTCAGGTATTCCAGAACTGCAACGATAAAATTGTGATGACAACACCTCGGAGCTCAACTCCCCGGGACACTGCCACAACCCCTAAAGACAAGAGGCACCAAGAACAATGTTCTCGTCACAAAGCAATCGGAACGATTCCAAGATACCCGCGTGATCCCAAAATTTTTTTTGTGAAATTTGAGAAGAGAAGAGTCAAAACTCTACGCCAGGATGTCTTACCAGAGCGATGAGGAGACTATGGAGTAAAAAGAATTCCTAAACTCTCTGATATATAATTCCTAAATGACTCAAAACATTTTTCTAGACCCAACTCGGCCGCTAAAAACGATCAAGCAATGGGGCTCCTATGGTCGGCGAAGGCTCTGATTACCAACTTGTATCACCCTTGATGCGGCTATAGCTCCCACGTGTCGAGGTATGACTTAGAGACATAACCGCATTGAAAGCAATGTCGCAAGTTAGGCAATCTTCACAATATCCCATGTAATATAAATAATAAAAGGGGAGATACATAGTTGGCTTACACTCGCCACGTCAATCACAGTACATAAATAGCATTACAACAATCAAACACTCATGGCCCGACTACGGCGCCAAAATGAAAGATAACCCATCGTGCGACACGGTCCCGATCACCCCCAACTGGGCACCACTACTGATCATCAGGGAAAGACACATAGTATCGGCGTGAGTCCTCGTCGAACTCCCACTTGAGCTCAAGCGCGTCATCTGGAACGGAGTCATCAGGCCCTGCATCTGGTTTGGAAGTAATCTGTGAGCCACAGGGACTCAGCAATCGCGCACCCTCACGATCAAGACTATTTAAGATTATGGGTAAGGCAAGGTAAATATGTGGAGCCGCAGCAAGCGACTAGCATATATGGTGGCTAACCTGTTCGCGAAAGAGAGCGAGAAGAGGAGGCAAAGCGCGAACGAATAACTAGAGGACATCCTGCGGCAAGCATTACTCCAACACCGTGTTCACTTCCCGGACTCCGCCGAGAAGAGACCATCACGGTAACTCACACTGTTGATTCATTTTAATTAAGTTAAGGTTCAAGTTATGTACAACCGGACATTAACAAATTCCCATCTGCCCATAACCGCGGGCACGGCTTTCGAAAGTTCAAATCCCTGCAGGGGAGTCCCATCTTAGCCCGTGACAAGCTCTCACGGTCCATGAAGGAATAGACCTCCTCCCGAGACATTCCGATCAGACTCGGTATCCCGGTTCTACAAGACACTTCGACAAGTTAACACAAATCCAGCAACACCGCCCGAATGTGCCGACAAATCCCGATAGGAGCTGCACATATCTTGTTCTCAGGGCACAATCAGATAAGCAATTCGTACAACTAAAACCAGCCCTCGAGTTTCCCCGAGGTGGCGCTGCAAGGGGCTCTAGGTTGGACCAACACTCAGAGGAGCACTGGCCCGGGGGGGTTTAAATAAGATGACCCTCGGGCTCCGGAAACCCAAGGGAAAAAGAGGCTAGGTGGCAAATGGTAAAACCAAGGTTGGGCATTGCTGGAAAAGCTTTAATCAAGGCGAACTATCAAGGGGTTCCCATTATCACCCAACCGCGTAAGGAACGCAAAATCCGGGAACATAACACCGATATGACGGAAACTAGGGCGGCAAGAGTGGAACAAAACACTAGGCGAGAGGCCGAGCCTTCCACCCTTTACCAAGTATATAGATGCATTAAGATAACATGGCAATATAATGATATCCCAACAAGTAAATAATGTTCCAACAAGGAACGGTCTCCAATCTTCACCTGCAACTAGCAACGCTATAAGAGGGGCTGAGCAAAGCGGTAACATAGCCAATCAACGGTTTGCTAGGACATGGTGGGTTAGAGGTTGAACATGGCAATTTGGGAGGCATGATAAGCAAGTGCTAGGCATCGTAGCATAGGCATAGCAAAAGAGCGAGCATCTAGCAAAGCAAAGATAGTAGTGATTTCGAGGGTATGATCATCTTGCCTGCAAAGTTGTCAGAGTTGATTGGATCCTCGAAAGCAAACTCAACGGGCTCCTCCTTAGAGAACTTGTCTCCCAGCCCTACCCAAACAAGACAAACAAGCAACAAGGACACAATCAACCACGTGCAAACTCAAACAACATGATGCAAAGATGATATGCTATGCGGGATGCAATATGGGATGCATATGCAAGACTTGACGACGAATGAATGACCCTGGACTCAACATGGAAATCCAAGTGTGCCACTGGAAAGGTGAGATGAACTTGCTTGAAAACGATATAAAGAACGCCGGAATCAGAGTTACGGTTTGGAAATGGCAAGCAATTCAAATATGACCACGTTCTGCGATTTACAGCAAGTAGCCATCTAAATGCAACAAGATGAACATGCTACAGCACCCAAACATAACAACAAAATACATGGCAGGGATGTTGGGTTTCGTAGTAATTTCAAAAAAATTCCTACGCACACGCAAGATCATGTGATGCATAGCAACGAGGGGAGAGTGTGATCTACATACCTAGTAGATCGACAACGGAAGCGTTTGGTTGATGTAGTCGTACGTCTTCACGATCCAACCGATCAAGCACCGAAACTACGGCACCTCCGAGTTCGAGCACACGTTCAGCTCGATGACGATCCCCGGACTCCGATCCAGCAAAGTGTTGGGGAAGAGTTCCGTCGGCACGACGGCGTGGTGACGATCTTGATGCACTGCAGCAGCAGGGCTTCGCCTAAACTCCGCTACAGTATTATCGAGGACTATGGTGGCTGGGGGCGCCGCACACGGCTAAGGAATAGATCACGTGGATTAACTTGTGTGTTTCTGGGGTGCCCCTGCCTCCGTATATAAAGGACTAGAGGGGGGAGGCTGGCCGGCCAAGGGTGGCGTGCCAGGAGAGTCCTACTCCCTCTGGGAGTAGGATCCCCCCCCCCCCAATCCTAGTTGGAATAGGATTCACGGAGGGGGAAAAGAGAAAGGGGGCCGGCCACCTCTCCTTGTCCTAGTAGGACTAGGGGAGGGAGGGAGGCATGCAGCCCATCTTGGGCAGCCCCTTCTCTTTTCCACTAAGGCCCACTAAGGCCCATATAGCTCCCGGGGGGGGGGGTTCCGTAACCTCCCGGTACTCCAATAAAATCCCGATTTCACCGAAACACTTCCGATATCCAAACATAGGCTTCCAATATATCAATATTTATGTCTCGACCATTTCGAGACTCCTCGTCATGTCCGTGATCACATCCGGGACTCCGAACAACCTTCGGTACATCAAAATGCATAAACTCATAATATAACTGTCATCGTAACCTTAAGCGTGCGGACCCTACGGGTTCGAGAACAATGTAGACATGACCGAGACACGTCTCCGGTCAATAACCAATAGCGGGACCTGGATGCCCATATTGGCTCCTACATATTCTACGAAGATATTTATCGGTCAGACCGCATAACAACATACGTTGTTTCCTTTGTCATCGGTATGTTACTTGCCCGAGATTCGATCGTCGGTATTCCAATACCTAGTTCAATCTCGTTACCGGCAAGTCTCTTTACTCGTTCTGTAATACATCGTCCCGCAACTAACTCATTTAGTTGCAATGCTTGCAAGGCTTAAGTGATGTGCATTACCGAGAGGGCCCAGAGATACCTCTCCGACAATCGGAGTGACAAAACCTAATCTTGAAATACGCCAACCCAACATGTACCTTTGGAGACACCTGTAGTACTCCTTTATAATCACCCAGTTATGTTGTGACGTTTGGTAGTACCCAAAGTGTTCCTCCGGTAAACGGGAGTTGCATAATCTCATAGTTATAGGAACATGTATAAGTCATGAAGAAAGCAATAGCAACATACTAAACGATCGGGTGCTAAGCTAATGGAATGGGTCATGTCAATCAGATCATTATCTTAATGATGTGATCCCGTTAATCAAATAACAACTCATTGTTCATGGTTAGGAAAAATAACCATCTTTGATTAACGAGCTAGTCAAGTAGAGGCATACTAGTGACACTTTGTTTGTCTATGTATTCACACATGTATTATGTTTCCGGTTAATACAATTCTAGCATGAATAATAAACATTTATCATGATTATAAGGAAATAAATAATAACTTTATTATTGCCTCTAGGGCATATTTCCTTCAGTCTCCCACTTGCACTAGAGTGAATAATCTAGATTACACCGTAATGATTCTAACACCCATGGAGCCTTGGTGTTGATCATGTTTTGCTCGCGGAAGAGGCTTAGTCAATGGGTCTGCAACATTCAGATCCATATGTATCTTGCAAATCTCTATGTCTCCCACCTGGACTAGATCCCGGATGGAATTGAAGCGTCTCTTGATGTGCTTGGTTCTCTTGTGAAATCTGGATTCCTTTGCCAAGGCAATTGCACCAGTATTGTCACAAAAGATTTTCATTGGACCCGATGCACTAGGTATGACACCTAGATCAGATATGAACTCCTTCATCCAGACTCCTTCATTTGCTGCTTCCGAAGCAGCTATGTACTCCGCTTCACATGTAGATCCCGCTACAACGCTTTGTTTAGAACTGCACCAACTGACAGCTCCACCATTTAATGTAAACACGTATCCGGTTTGCGATTTAGAATCATCCGGATCAGTGTCAAAGCTTGCATCAACGTAACCATTTACGACGAGCTCTTTGTCACCTCCATATACGAGAAGCATATCCTTAGTCCTTTTCAGGTATTTCAGGATGTTCTTGACCGCTGTCCAGTGACCCACTCCTGGATTACTTTGGTACCTCCCTGCTAGACTTATAGCAAGGCACACATCAGGTCTAGTACACAGCATTGCATACATGATAGATCCTATCACTGATGCATAGGGAACATCTTTCATATTCTCTCTATCTTCTGTAGTGGTCGGGCATTGAATCTTACTCAATTTCACACCTTGTAACACAGGCAAGAATCCTTTCTTTGCTTGATCCATTTTGAACTTCTTCAAAATTTTGTCAAGGTATGTTGTTTGTGAAAGTCCAATTAAGCGTTTTGATCTATCTCTATAGATCTTAATGCCTAATATGTAAGCAGCTTCACCGAGGTCTTTCATTGAAAAACTCTTATTCAAGTATCCCTTTATGCTATCCAGAAATTCTATATCATTTCCAATTAATAATATGTCATCCACATATAATATCAGAAATGCTACAGAGCTCCCACTCACTTTCTTGTAAATACAGGCTTCTCCAAAAGTCTGTATAAAACCAAATGCTTTGATCACACTATCAAAACGTTTATTCCAACTCCGAGAGGCTTGCACCAGTCCATAAATGGATCGCTGGAGCTTGCACACTTTGTTAGCTCCCTTTGGATTGACAAAACCTTCTGGTTGCATCATATACAACTCTTCTTCCAGAAATCCATTCAGGAATGCAGTTTTGACATCCATCTGCCAAATTTCATAATCATAAAATGCGGCAATTGCTAACATGATTCAGACAGACTTAAGCATCGCTACGGGTGAGAAGGTCTCATCGTAGTCAATCCCTTGAACTTGCCGAAAACCTTTTGCGACAAGTCGAGCTTTGTAGACAGTAATATTACCGTCAGCGTCAGTCTTCTTCTTGAAGATCCATTTATTCTCAATTGCTTGCCGATCATCGGGCAAGTCAACCAAAGTCCATACTTTGTTCTCATACATGGATCCCATCTCAGATTTCATGGCTTCAAGCCACTTTGCGGAATCTGGGCTGACCATTGCTTCTTCATAGTTCGTAGGTTCATCATGATCTAGCATCATGACTTCCAGAACGGGATTACCGTACCACTCTGGCGCGGATCTTACTCTGGTTGATCTACGAGGTTCAGTAGTATCTTGTTCTGAAGTTTCATGATCATTATCATTGACTTCCTCACTAACTGGTGTAGGTGTCACAGAAACAGTTTTCTGTGATGTACTACTTTCCAATAAGGGAGTAGGTACAGTTACCTCGTCAAGTTCTACTTTCCTCCCACTCACTTGTTTCGAGAGAAACTCCTTCTCTAGAAAGTTTCCGAATTTAGCAACAAAAGTCTTGCCTTCGGATCTGTGATAGAAGGTGTATCCAATAGTTTCCTTTGGATATCCTATGAAGACACATTTCTCCGATTTGGGTTTGAGCTTATCAGGTTGAAGCTTTTTCACATAAGCATTGCAGCCCCAAACTTTCAGAAACGACAACTTTGGTTTCTTGCCAAACCACAGTTCATAAGGCGTCGTCTCAACGGATTTTGATGGTGCCCTATTTAACGTGAATCCGGCCGTCTCTAGAGCGTATCCCCAAAACGATAGCGGTAAATCAGTAAGAGACATCATAGATCGCACCATATCCAGTAAAGTACGATTACGACGTTCGGACACACCATTACGCAGAGGTGTTCCGGGTGGCGTGAGTTGCGAAACTATTCCATAATTTTTCAAATGTACACCAAACTCGTAACTCAAATATTCTCCTCCACGATCAGATCGTAGAAACTTTATTTTCTTGTTACGATGATTTTCAACTTCACTCTGAAATTCCTTGAACTTTTCAAATGTTTCAGACTTATGTTTCATTAAGTAGATATACCCATATCTGCTTAAATCATCTGTGAAGGTGAGAAAATAATGATATCCGCCACGAGCCTCAATATTCATCGGACCACATACATCTGTATGTATGATTTCCAACAAATCTGTTGCTCTCTCCATAGTACCGGAGAACGGCGTTTTTTTCATCTTGCCCATGAGGCACGGTTCGCAAGTACCAAGTGATTCATAATCAAGTGGTTCCAAAAGTCCATCAGAATGGAGTTTCTTCATGCGCTTTACACCGATATGACCTAAACGGCAGTGCCACAAATAAGTTGCACTCTCATTATCAACTCTGCATCTTTTGGCTTCAACATTATGAATATGTGTGTTACTACTATCGAGATTCAACAAGAATAGACCACTCTTTAAGGGTGCATGACCATAAAAGATATTACTCGTATAAATAGAACAACCATTATTCTCTGATTTAAATGAATAACCGTCTCGCATCAAACAAGATCCAGATATAATGTTCATGCTTAACGCTGGCACCAAATAACAATTATTTAGGTCTAATACTAATCTCGAAGGTAGATGTAGAGGTAGCGTGCCGACTGCGATCACATCGACTTTGGAACCGTTTCCCACGCGCATCGTCACCTCGTCCTTAACCAATCTTCGCTTGATCCGTAGTCCCTGTTTCGAGTTGCAAATATTAGCAACAGAACCAGTATCAAATACCCAGGTGCTACTGCGAGCATTAGTAAGGTACACATCAATAAAATGGATATCACATATACCTTTGTTCACCTTGCCATCCTTCTTATCCGCCAAATACTTGGGGCAGTTCCGCTTCCAGTGACCAGTCTGCTTGCAATAGAAGCACTCAGTTTCGGGCTTAGGTCCAGGTTTGGGTTTCTTCTCTTGAGTAGCAACTTGCTTGCCGTTCTTTTTGAAGTTTCCCTTCTTCTTCCCTTTGCCCTTTTTCTTGAAACTAGTGGTCTTGTTGACCATCAACACTTGATGCTCCTTCTTGATTTCTACCTCCGCAGCTTCCAGCATCACGAAGAGCTCAGGAATAGTCTTGTTCATCCCTTGCATATTATAGTTCATCACGAAGCTCTTGTAGCTTGGTGGCAGTGATTGAAGAATTTTTTCAATGACGCAATCATCTGGAAGATTAACTCCCAATTGAATCAAGTGATTATTATACCTTGACATTTTGAGTATATGCTCACTGACAGAACTGTTCTCCTCCATCTTGCAGCTATAGAACTTATTGGAGACTTCATATCTCTCAATCCGGGCTTTGCTTGAAATATTAACTTCAACTCCTGGAACATCTCATATGCTCCATGACGTTCAAAACGTTGTTGAAGTCCCGATTCTAAGCCGTAAAGCATGGCACACTGAACTATCGAGTAGTCATCAGCTTTGCTCTGCCAGACGTTCATAACATCCGCCGTTGCTCCTACAGAAGGCCTGGCACCCAGCGGTGCTTCCAGGACGTAATTCTTCTGTGCAGCAATGAGGATAATCCTCAAGTTACGGACCCAGTCCGTGTAATTTCTACCATCATCTTTCAACTTTGCTTTCTCAAGGAACGCATTAAAATTCAACGGAACAACATCACGAGCCATCTATCTACAATCAAACATAAACAAGCAAGATACTAATCAGGTACTAAGTTTCATGATAAATTTAAGTTCAGTTAATCAAATTAATTAAAGAACTCCCACTTAGATAGACATCCCTCTAATCCTCTAAGTGATTATGTGATCCAAATCAACTAAACCATAACCGATCATCACGTGAGATGGAGTAGTTTTCAATGGTGAACATCGTTATGTTGATCATATCTACTCTATGATTCACGCTCGACCTTTCGGTCTCCGTGTTCCGAGGCCATATCTGTATATGCTTGAACGTAGAACCTATCACACCCGATCATCACGTGGTGTCTCTGCACGGAGAACTTTCGGAACGGTGCATACTCAGGGAGAACACTTCTTGATAATTTAGTGAGAGATCATCTTATAATGCTACCGTCAATCAAAGCAAGATAAGATGCATAAAAGGATAAACATCACATGCAATCAATATAAGTGATATGATATGGCCATCATCATATTGTGCTTGTGATCTCTATCTCCGAAGCACCGTCGTGATCACCATCGTGACCAGCGTGGCACCTTGATCTCCATCGTAGCATCGTTGTCATCTCGCCAAGTTTGTGCTTCTACGACTATCGCTACCGCTTAGTGATAAAAGTAAAGCATTACATCGCGATTGCATTGCATACAATAGAACGACAACCATAAGGCTCCTGCCAGTTGCCGATAACTCGGTTACAAAACATGATCATCTCATACAATAAAATTCAGCATCATGTCTTGACCATATCACATCACAACATGCCCTGCAAAAACAAGTTAGACGTCCTCTACTTTGTTGTTGCAAGTTTTACGTGGCTGCTACGGGCTTAAGCAAGAACCAATCTTACCTACACATCAAAACCACAACGATAGTTTGTCAATTTGACTCCGTTTTAACCTTCGCAAGGACCGGGCGTAGCCATACTCGGTTCAACTAAAGTTGGAGAGACAGTCGCCCGCAAGCCACCTATGTGCAAAGCACGTCGGGGGAACCGGTCTCGCGTAAGCGTACGCGTAATGTTTGTCTGGGTCGTCTCGTCCAACAATGCCGCCGAACCAAAGTATGACATGCTGGTAGGCAGTATGACTTATATCGCCCACAACTCACTTGTGTTCTACTCGTGCATATATCATCAACATAAATAACCTAGGCTCGGATGCCACTGATGGGTTTCGTAGTAATTTCAAAAAAATTCCTACACACACGCAAGATCATGTGATGCATAGCAACGAGGGGAGAGTGTGATCTACATACCTAGTAGATCGACAACGGAAGCGTTTGGTTGATGTAGTCGTACGTCTTCATGATCCAACCGATCAAGCACCGAAACTACGGCACCTCCGAGTTCGAGCACACGTTCAGCTCGATGACGATCCCCGAACTCCGATCCAGCAAAGTGTCGGGGAAGAGTTCCGTCAGCACGACGGCGTGGTGACGATCTTGATGCACTACAGCAGCAGGGCTTCGCCTAAACTCCGCTACAGAATTATCAAGGACTATGGTGGCTGGGGGCGCCGCACACGGCTAAGGAATAGATCACGTGGATTAACTTGTGTGTTTCTGCGGTGCCCCTGCCTCCGTATATAAAGGACTAGAGGGGGAGGGTGGCGCGCCAGGAGAGTCCTACTCCCTCTAGGAGTAGGATTCCCCCCCCCCCAATCCTAGTTGGAATAGGATTCGCGGAGGGGGAAAAGAGAAAGGGGGACCGACCACCTCTCCTTGTCCTAATAGGACTAGGGGAGGGAGGGAGGCGCGCAGCCCATCTTGGGCAGCCCCTTCTCTTTTCCACTAAGGCCCACTAAGGCCCATATAGCTCCCGGGGGGGTTCCGGTAACCTCCCGGTACTCCGGTAAAATCCCGATTTCACCCGGAACACTTCCGATATCCAAACATAGGCTTCCAATATATCAATATTTATGTCTCGACCATTTCGAGACTCCACGTCATGTCCGTGATCACATCCGGGACTCCGAACAACCTTCGGTACATCAAAATGCATAAACTCATAATATAACTGTCATCGTAACCTTAAGCGTGCGGACCCTACGGGTTCGAGAACAATGTAGACATGACCGAGACACGTCTCCGGTCAATAACCAACAGCGGGACCTGGATGCCCATATTGGCTCCTACATATTCTACGAAGATCTTTATCGGTCAGACCGCATAACAACATACGTTGTTTCCTTTGTCATCGGTATGTTACTTGCCCGAGATTCGATCGTCGGTATTCCAATACCTAGTTCAATCTCATTACCGGCAAGTCTCTTTACTCGTTCTGTAATACATCATCCCGCAACTAACTCATTTAGTTGCAATGCTTGCAAGGCTTAAGTGATGTGCATTACCGAGAGGGCCCAGAGATACCTCTCCGACAATCGGAGTGACAAAACCTAATCTCGAAATACGCCAACCCAACATGTACCTTTGGAGACACCTGTAGTACTCCTTTATAATCACCCAGTTACGTTGTGACGTTTGGTAGTACCCAAAGTGTTCCTCCGGTAAACGGGAGTTGCATAATCTCATAGTTATAGGAACATGTATAAGTCATGAAGAAAGCAATAGCAACATACTAAACGATCGGGTGCTAAGCTAATGGAATGGGTCATGTCAATCAGATCATTCTCTTAATGATGTGATCCCGTTAATCTCATTGTTCATGGTTAGGAAACATAACCATCTTTGATTAACGAGCTAGTCAAGTAGAGGCATACTAGTGACACTTTGTTTGTCTATGTATTCACACATGTATTATGTTTCCGGTTAATACAATTCTAGCATGAATAATAAACATTTATCATGATTATAAGGAAATAAATAATAACTTTATTATTGCCTCTAGGGCATATTTCCTTCAAGGGATCCACTCATGATGCTTAACAAAATACTAGCACTGAGCTACGGCCAATTCATCCATTAACAGGTTCAAACAAGCATGGCAAAAATGCATTTGATAAACAGATTTCAGACTTTGTGAAATTAACACTTGTCTGGAATTTCAGATCAGATACCACTCTTTGGAGCATGAAAACAATATGCTACAGGACCTGAACATGACAAATTAAAGCATGGCATGGAGCTACTCAAAGAGCTTAACAAAATTCCCTTAGTGACCTTGAGCCAAAAGGGATCACAAAATACATTTGCAAGCATGTGAACATGGCAAAAACATAATCAGTTCTCAGACTTTGTGAAAATTGGAGCATGCTGAAACAGATATCAAGTAAGCATGTTTACGAGCTCGATGCACTCACTACATAGCAAGTCATGACAATCTAAGCATACGCACTTCAAGAATACACAAAATACAAGCTAGACATAGCACGAACAATAACATAGCATTCACGGATCAACTACAAAATCCTCGGCAAAATTGCTGACAAGTAGACAATCTGCCCAGATTCACGAAATAGCAAAAGTAGAGCTCGATTGACTCAAGCTAGGGTGCTCCATAATTGCAAACAAAGACATAGATGGATAGATCACTACAATATTAACAAAACATCTTTACTGATCATCCTCAAAAGAGGCACGGATCACTAGGAATCAACATGAACATATGGCATATTGAGATAACCAATCCAAGGACTTAGTGGAAATGCTAAGTCCCTGAAATCAGCATTAACGAAAGCTCCACTTTGCAAGCTTGTGCTAGTCACCACACACATCACAAAAATACATGGGTTGCACCTCTAGATAGATGGCAAAACATATAACAAAACTCATGTAGAGCTTAGGGCATATCATGCACACAATAATCATGGCAAAAATGACAAATATCTAATTGGAGCATCAGATCTGACAATTATCTGAAATAGCACTCTTCCAACAGCATTTCGGGCATCAAGATGAACTCAAATGAAAATGATGCCACTACAAGAAATATGTCAACTTATGACCACCACTATTGGTCACTGAAAGGTCACAAATTTCCATTTATGACCTTTTTGTGACCAAAAACATAAGGTCAAAAGCTGGGCGTCGTAAACTGACTATAGCGACCTTTCTTCTGGAATGGTTGCAAATGTTTATGACCAAAATACGTCTACTATGGTGTTTTGGTCACTAGCAACCTCCCCAGGCCACGTAGGCATCCAGCGTGGCAATCTGACGTGGCACAAGATTCAGCCCGGTCCAATTTTGTGTTTATATGGGCCGAGCCCATTTATTGTTTTTTTCTTGCAATTTGGGTAAGCTACACGGGCCAGGCCCTATAATTCGGCCTTTTTATTTCTGGGTTGTGGCCCTTTTTTCCTTTTTCAAATGGGTCCCAATTGTTAGGTTCTGATAAGCGGGTCCCAAATGTCCGATTCTGGTTTGTGGAACTTTGTTGTCATGGCCATGTTCCTCATATTTCAATATGCCAATAATTAAACAACCAGTATTTAAATCAAAATAGACAGAAAACAGGTGTAACAAGCCGATTCTAATATACAAATGTGATCAATCTGTTACATCAACAAGAAGCAACAATCTGTTACATCAACAAGAAGCAACAATCTGTTACATCAACACATACAAATGCGATCACAGTATAACAAACTCTACAGGTGTCTACAGCTTCAAGTGGCCCTTCATGGCGGCAGGAAGATGGTTCCTATCACCCTTCATGGGCATCAGAGTGATGCAGCTGAATGTGGCAGGGAAAAGGATTACCTGCAAAAGCCAAATTTATACAAGATATCAGCCTTTCAGTCATGCAGAATATCAGAGACACATGCTTCATCACTACAGGGCATGGAAACGTAAAATGCATTTTTTACAAAGGGCTTACAATTGCAAATTTACTATCCACAAAATTAAATTAGAAAAAACAAATAAAACAGTGAGGTGCAAAAGATGTCAGCCTTAGTGTTTCTACTTCCTACAAATGACCGAGACCATGCTGTTTCAACCTTTTGTAGAACACACTATTCTCTAACAGTATATATTGAGCATGCTACAGCAGAAGCTTGAATTTATGGTTTCTATACTTCTACATTATACATCCTCAGTAATATAGAACAGTTTGTTAAACTTCAGAGATTGAGATCAAGCCCTGTCAACTAAATCATATATATGCATTAAAAAACAAGGCCATATGGACCAATGCATCATAATTATCAGTTTAAACATCAGCAAAGGAATTAAGTAAACTATTGTGCTGGATCACTATCATTATTGTTCCATAGAGTTTATGTGTACATTGTCCACTAATTCATGAGGATTGATGCAATGGATGCTGGCTTGGCAACCATAGTAGTTTAGGCACAACAGTGTAAACCCACACAAATGCTACTAATTCCATCATATCAAGGACCATTTTATCAGGTCCATGTGTATACTACTCACTACAAGAAGCAACATGACAGCAATATCACCATGATCATCAAAAAAGGAACAGCTTTTCCTCTGCTCAAGCCAGCCTCAAACAACACCATAGCAATCAAATTTTCAAATAATGAACCAAGACATGTCCAGAACAATCCAAAGTTTGTTGTGCACGTGAGATGAGATGAGATCACATGACATGATCTCACCACACCAAGTCATGTGGTTGGAGGAGTAGGGAGCAGCCATGAGGCCTTGTCATCCACCTGCGGGAGCAGAAACAACTCGTCCAAATCAGATCTAAGCAACCTGCACAAAAAACAAAACAAATCAAACCAAAGGCAGGAATCACAACGAGACAGGAGAAGGGATTCTATCCCAAGATAGCAACCCGAAAAACAAAAAACATCATTAGGGAGCTGGTACATAAGAAAGGAATTCATGCATGAATGACATATACAACTTAAAAATCAGGATATGAAATATTATTAGAATTGCATATTAGATGGCTGCAAGATAACTATTGCTTCATATAAAGTAACTAGAATTAGCACCCAACAGCTAGATAGCATATGGTGCAGAAACTAGTTTCAACTAAATGGGTCGTCCAAATTGGAGGGTAACTCACTTCATTATCCAGAACATTATCCAAAAATATAGGAGTGTTGTGCATATCGAGATAAAATCCAAGACCAAGACACTTGGAGAAAGCAACTGATGTAGTAACAAGCTATGATTGTGCGAAATGCAACAGGTTTGCATAATATGAAGTTTACCAATTATTCCAAAAAACAAGGAAAAATACATGTTGATGTTTCAAGTGCAGAAGAACATAAACTGGTACATATATTGGCCCAGAAAACACTGCTCATCCAAGATGAGAACAGAACATATCTAAGCAAAGTAGCAACAATGCACTGTACACGTGTTTGTAGATTAATAAAAAAAAGTATCACAGCCAATAATCCATTCCAGTGTAGTGCACTCTTAATCACCCCTAGTATAATTAGCTAAACTGTGCACACAGTTGTGTTTATATTATGAGCAAGTGTTGGTTCCAACTCAAGCACAAATGTACGCAGAACTGGAGGCCTGCCTTAAGAATCCCAACATTTTAACTACATCACCATTCGCCTCAAAACAGAAAAAGCACACGAAACCCCCCCACCACACAGCAATCTTAACGTCTTTAGGCAGCAACCAAATTACAGACCAGTTAATTTTTAGGCCAGCAACCAAATTTTCTTCATCCAAATTCATGACATAGAGCAGAGTTCTGTAACAGCTAGCTAACCAGTGGAACTCATGTAGTATTGTTTCTGTTCATTCAGTTAACAATGGCAGAGTAATTTTAGGCAACCTTGAGTACCAAATGACATTGTCTCTTAAAATTTATCTAATACCAGTTAACATATGCATGCAACTGTAAACATGACCACACAGAGCTACTAAACAGGCATGGAATGGGAGAGGCAACGCCAGTTGGTGTGGTCGTCGAAGACAAGGCCGGCGGCGGCCGTTGGCGTCGATAGTAGTCAACCCGACATCCTGGTGCTCGAGTGACGACAGATCTGGGAGGGAGAACGGACGAGGTGAGTAAGAGAGCGGAGATTTGGGATTATCCAAATGAGGAGAAGTGGAGGGACTCACCTGAACCGGTGGAGCAAGTGAAGAAACTGAACCGGTGGTGCTCCTCCTAGGCCGCCATGGATGATCTGATGCCCGCGGGATCTTCTCCATGGCCGCCCCTTCCTTCACAAAATCAGATCGGGTCTCTTCACGAACATGCAAGAAAATGGGTGTATGCATCAGATTTAGGGAGGGGGAGGGGGCGAGATGCAGGAGAAGAGAAGGGGAGGATCAGGGATGCATACCACTGCCTTGCTCGATCTGGGCCGCGTAGAAGCACGTGTAGGTCATCTCCCGACGCTCGAGCCTGCCCTCCGTCATGGACCGGGTCAAAGAAGCCCTTGACATCGACGACGACACTGCCGGATCTGGGAGGGAGCACCGTCGATGCTGGCCTAGGGCCACGGGGAAGCGAAGGGTCGGCGGGGAGGAGGAGGCGGTTCAGGCGGGGGAAGGCGGGGAACGAGCGCATCGGCGTCGGGGAGGAGGAGGAGGGGCAGGTGAGCTGCTGCGGGTGGCCTAATGGGGGATGACCACCGGGCGTCGAGGGAATGGAACAGGGGAGGGGGTGGATCTGGCCGCCGCCATG
>NC_041380.1:5782981-5799399 GCF_002162155.2 Triticum dicoccoides
CATGGTCGTGCCATGCGGCTAGGTCTAGGTCATGAGCGAGGGGGGAGCACGAATCCGACCACAGCCGTGGGAGAGAAGGGAAGGTGAGGGGTTGACGACGGCCGGGGTTGGGGGAGAGGAAGGAGGATGGTGGCGGCGGCGGCTGGGTGGTTGGGGATCGAGAGATTGAGAAGGAGCGAGAGGGTTGGGGGGTGGCGGCTGTGGGACAGGAGGGGAGAGTGGATCAGGGGAGAGGTGGGGATCCAAAAGTTAGGGTTTGGGTGAGAGGGTAAGGGGGCGAGGGTTGCCATTGGATCCAGAAGCATCCAACGGTGGTTGACACATGATCCGCGTGATATACCTATGGACCAATCAGAGCGCACCAAATAATTTGAAGATCTTTTGACCATATAAATTGGTCATGATTGATTACATACAAATTTTTCATTCCATTTTTCAATGCTCAAAATGAGTTTTTTGGTGAAAGACATATAAAATATTTGTTTAAATGATGTCATATTTGCACAAGTTTACATCTTAAATTGGCAAACAACATTGACAAAGGGAGTTTTCATTTTCTATGCACAGAAAATTCAATTTCCATTTTCCGAGTGCCCGAAATGAGTTTTTTTGTGAAGGACCTACCATATATTTGTTGCAAAATTAGACCAAATCATTTTTATAAAATACTAGGACATATTTAATTCACAATTGACAAAATGGTTGGGTGTCAAAAGTTTAGATCCACCTCTGGTGAAAAAGACAAATTCCCGCCGATTCAGTTGGAAGCGGGTCAAATTTGAACTGCAGCTGCCTCATAGTTTGCTATTTATTTTTTCCAAAAATCATTTCTAGGTACATAAGTATCTATTTAATCAGAGAAACACCAAAAAAATTCCAAGATTCAACCACTAGCTAGGAACGGTCAAGCCCGCCGTTTTGACCGCATTTTGAAACAGTCATAAAAAATTCAAAAAAAATCAAAAAATTGGAAAACCTTCGCATTGTGTCATAATATGTGACCAAGTTCCCAGGAAAAATAACAAACTTGTAATATGGCAATTATTTTAAAAAAGTGTTCTCAGAAATGAGCTATCATCTCTGAAGATTCATGGCCTTCAAGCCAAATGATCAATCTTATGGCCACATTCGTGGCATAGTTTGTTCAAATGATCTCATATTGTGCACAAGGGTGCATATTGGAATGGCAAACAATGTTGCCTAAGGAAGTTTTCATTTTCTTTGGACGAAAAAACCATTTTTCATTTTTCGAGTGCCCAAAAGGAGGTTTTTTGTGAAGGAACTACCAAATAATTGTTGCAAAATTGGACCAAATCAATTTTCTAAAATACTAGGACATATTTAATGCACAATTGACAAAATGGTTGGGTGCAAAAAGTTTTTATCCACCTCTCATGAAAAAGACAAATTTTGGCCGATTCAGTTGGAAGCGGGTCAAATTTGAACTGCAGCTGCCTCATAGTTTGCTATTTATTTTTTCCAAAAATCATTTCTAGGTACATAAGTATTTATTTAATCATAGAAACACCAAAAAAATTCCAAGATTCAACCACTAGCTAGGAACGGTCATTCCCGCCGTTTTGACCGCATTTTGAAACGGGCATAAAAAATTCAAAAAAAATCAAAAAATTGGGAAACCTTCGCATTGTGTCATCATATGTGGCCAAGTTCCCAGGAAAAATAACAAACTTGTAATACGGCAATTATTTTAAAAAAGTGTTCTCAGAAACGAGCTATCATGTGTGGAGATCAATGGCTTTCAAGCCAAATGATCTATCTTATGGCCACATTCGTGGCATAGTTTGTTCAAATGATCTCATATTGTGCACAAGGGTGCATATTGGAATGGCAAACAATGTTGCCTAAGGAAGTTTTCATTTTCTTTGGACGAAAAAACCATTTTTCATTTTTCGAGTGCCCAAAAGAAGGTTTTTTTGTGAAGCAACTACCAAATAATTGTTGCAAAATTGGACCAAATCAATTTTCTAAAATACTAGGACATATTTAATGCACAATTGACAAAATGGTTGGGTGCAAAAAGTTTTTATCCACCTCTGGTGAAAAAGACAAATTTCCGCCGATTCAGTTGGAAGCGAGTCAAATTTGAACTGCAGCTGCCTCATAGTTTGCTATTTATTTTTTCCAAAAATCATTTCTAGGTACATAAGTATCTATTTAATCAGAGAAACACCAAAAAAATTCCAAGATTCAACCACTAGCTAGGAACGGTCAAGCCCGCCGTTTTGACCGCATTTTGAAACAGGCATAAAAAATTCAAAAAAAAACAAAAAATTGGAAAACCTTCGCATTGTGTCATTATATGTGACCAAGTTCCCAGGAAAAATAACAAACTTGTAATACGGCAATTATTTTAAAAAAGTGTTCTCAGAAATGAGCTATCATCTCTGAAGATTCATGGCCTTCAAGCCAAATGATCAATCTTATGGCCACATTCGTGGCATAGTTTGTTCAAATGATCTCATATTGTGCACAAGGGTGCATATTGGAATGGCAAACAATGTTGCCTAAGGAAGTTTTCATTTTCTTTGGACGAAAAAACCATTTTTCATTTTTTGAGTGCCCAAAAGGAGGTTTTTATGTGAAGGAACTACCAAATAATTGTTGCAAAATTGGACCAAATCAATTTTCTAAAATACTAGGACATATTTAATGCACAATTGACAAAATGGTTTGGTGCAAAAAGTGTTTATCCACCTCTGGTGAAAAAGACAAATTTCCGCCGATTCAGTTGGAAGCGGGTCAAATTTGAACTGCAGCTGCCTCATAGTTTGCTATTTATTTTTTCCAAAAATCATTTCTAGGTACATAAGTATCTATTTAATCAGAGAAACACTAAAAAAATTCCAAGATTCAACCACTAGCTAGGAACGGTCAAGCCCGCCGTTTTGACCACATTTTGAAACAAGCATAAAAAATTCAAAAAAAATCAAAAAATTGGAAAACCTTCGCATTATGTCATTATATGTGACCAAGTTCCCAGGAAAAATAACAAACTTGTAATACGGCAATTATTTTAAAAAAGTGTTCTCAGAACTGAGCTATCATCTCTGAAGATTCATGGCCTTCAAGCCAAATGATCAATCTTATGGCCACATTCGTGGCATAGTTTGTTCAAATGATCTCATATTGTGCACAAGGGTGCATATTGGAATGGCAAACAATGTTGCCTAAGGAAGTTTTCATTTTCTTTGGACGAAAAAACCATTTTTCATTTTTCGAGTGCCCAAAAGGAGGTTTTTTTGTGAAGGAACTACCAAATAATTGTTGCAAAATTGGACCAAATCAATTTTCTAAAATACTAGGACATATTTAATGCACAATTGACAAAATGGTTGGGTGCAAAAAGTTTTTATCCACCTCTCATGAAAAAGACAAATTTCCGCCGATTTAGTTGGAAGCGGGTCAAATTTGAACTGCAGCTGCCTCATAGTTTGCTATTTAATTTTTCCAAAAATCATTTCTAGGTACATAAGTATCTATTTAATCAGAGAAACACCAAAAAAATTCCAAGATTCAACCACTAGCTAGGAACGGTCAAGCCTGCCGTTTTGACCGCATTTTGAAACAGGCATAAAAAATTCAAAAAAAATTAAAAAATTGGAAAACCTTCGCATTGTGTCATTATATGTGACCAAGTTCCTAGGAAAAATAACAAACTTGTAATACGGCAATTATTTTAAAAAAGTGTTCTCAGAAATGAGCTATCATCTCTGAAGATTCATGCCCTTCAAGCCAAATGATCAATCTTATGGCCACATTCGTGGCATAGTTTGTTCAAATGATCTCATATTGTGCACAAGGGTGCATATTGGAATGGCAAACAATGTTGCCTAAGGAAGTTTTCATTTTCTTTGGACGAAAAACCCATTTTTCATTTTTCGAGTGCCCAAAAGGAGGTTTTTTGTGAAGGAACTACCAAATAATTGTTGCAAAATTGGACCAAAACAATTTTCTAAAATACTAGGACATATTTAATGCATAATTGACAAAATGGTTGGGTGCAAAAAGTTTTTATCCACCTCTCATGAAAAAGACAAATTTCCGCCGATTCAGTTGGAAGCGGGTCAAATTTGAACTGCAGCTGCCTCATAGTTTGCTATTTATTTTTTCCAAAAATCATTTCTAGGTACATAAGTATCTATTTAATCAGAGAAACACCAAAAAAATTCCAAGATTCAACCACTAGCTAGGAACGGTCAAGCCCGCCGTTTTGACCGCATTTTGAAACAAGCATAAAAAATTCAAAAAAAAATCAAAAAATTGGAAAACCTTCGCATTGTGTCATTATATGTGACCAAGTTCCCAGGAAAAATAACAAACTTGTAATACGGCAATTATTTTTAAAAAAGTGTTCTCAGAAATGAGCTCTCATCTCTGAAGATTCATTGCCTTCAAGCCAAATGATCAATCTTATGGCCACATTCGTGGCATAGTTTGTTCAAATGATCTCATATTGTGCACAAGGGTGCATATTGGAATGGCAAACAATGTTGCCTAAGGAAGTTTTCATTTTCTTTGGACGAAAATACCATTTTTCATTTTTCGAGTGCCCAAAAGGAGGTTTTTTTGTGAAGGAACTACCAAATAATTGTTGCAAAATTGGACCAAATCAATTTTCTAAAATACTAGGACATATTTAATGCACAATTGACAAAATGGTTGGGTGCAAAAAGTTTTTATCCACCTCTCGTGAAAAAGACAAATTTCCGCCGATTCAGCTGGAAGCGGGTCAAATTTGAACTGCAGCTGCCTCATAGTTTGCTATTTATTTTTTCCAAAAATCATTTCTAGTTACATAAGGACCTATTTAATAATAAATACATGGTTTGGTGGTGATACGTCGAGGTTTGGGCGGCGGCCGAGGGCCCCAACTCTAGAGCGCGTAAACTCGCATGCCCGCCGCGTGGTCACCGCGCGACCGTGACGTTGCCTTGTTTTCTGCGCAGCCTAGGCATGTCTAGTTGGTTGGGCACTCCTCAGGTTGGTGCTAGGAAGAAAATTACAACATAATATTCTCACGAGGAGACCAATCGATACTCAAACATGAATTAGCAGCCAAGTGTTTGATTAGCGGTACGGGAAATGCACATGACCAATGGGCGTGAGTTTTGGCTGAGGATGATCATCTACTAAGGGGAATGTATTCACACATTTTTAGCTCAAAAGGAGGATCCTAGGTGGTACTTGCTTTGCAAAGTACCACGCTGGACAAAAATATGAATGTTGAAGCTGGGCTCAAAATAATAAATGGATTGAGCTGAAATTTTGTGGAGGATGGTTATTTGGGCATAGGAAAGCATTGTAGAAAATTGATACCATTTGGACATGCCAAAGTAGTACTTCCTTCACAATGCTCTTCTATGGACAGAAACTTGGGAAAACTAGTGAGAGAGATTGGTTGAATGAAATGAGCTCAAAATTGGTGTAGGTAAGTTACTTAGGTATGGTCATGCGCTGGTCAATTTTCAGATCATTTGGGTAAGCCTAGCTAGTACTTACTTCACAAAGCTTCTCTCGAGGTAGAAACTTTGGAAATTTCCCGAGAAATATTTACTAGGAAAATTGAGTTGAATATTATCATGTGGAAATGATTTGGGTATGGAAGAGTGCCCGAAAAGTTTGAGGGTAATAGGAGGGGTCTATATAACACTTGCTTTGCAACGTGCCAATTTGGCCATAAAATATAAATTGAACCTGGGCTCACATAGATGATTTGACTGAGCGGCAATTTGGAGGAGGGTGATAATTTGGGCATATGAAGAAACTGTATAAATTTCATGTCATTTAGAGATATAAAAAAGGTACTTCCTTCACAATGCTTCTAGGTGGACAAAAACTTTGGAAATTTGCCGAGGAAGATTTGCTAGGCAAATGGAGCTGAATTTTGTCATGCGGTAAAGATTTGGATAGTAAAGAGTGCCCAAAAATTCCTAGGGCAATCAAGAATATATAAATAGCACTTCCTTCATAAAGTGTTGGTGTGAACATAATAGGAAAATGAATATTGTTGAATTAGTTTTGAACTAGGCAAGGAAGGATTTTTACATATTTGATGAAGATATGACCCAAAGAATTTATGAGATTTTTTGGGGAATTTTGGGAATGATATAAATATAGGTTGCTTCACAACCTAGGGCAAAAACTGCCACATGGACATGACACATAGGCAAAACTGATGAGATGGCGCCTAGTCATCACAACCCACCACAATCTACAAGGCTATGACCATCTATATTGGTCATTAACAACTAGAAATAAGGTAGCGGACTAGCACTGTTTGCTTTGTGACCATTTCGTGTAAGGAAATTACGACCTTTCTGACCAAAATGGTCGCAATGGTTTAGGGTTTGAAGCCCCCTGAACAGCTTTTGACCAATTGGTCTAAAATGGTCATAAATTTATGAACAATTCTTCGAGGGTCACTGACAGAAGGTCATAAGTTGACATATCTCTTGTAGTGGGCAATGAGATGAAATAATGTACTCTGTGAGATCAACATTTTGATATGCTATATGCCCAAAACGGAGCTATGGATGCAGAGATATAGCATGATGAAAAACGCACAAAAACTAGGGTTTGGGACGAAAAAGTCAACCGAGAGGGAGTTTGCAGATCCAGATCGGGATCTCGCGGGTACTGTAGCGGCACAGAGTCCGAGGTTCGTCGCCGGATTTGGGCCGGCCGGAGTTGGACGGCGAGGCGGCCGGAGAGAGGGAGGCGCCGGAGTGGGGCGACGCCGGCCGGTGAGGAGGAGGTGGCCGCGGTTGTCGACGAGGTAGCGCGGCGGGGCGGCGACCGGAGCGGCGCGGTCGCCGACGAGGTCGAGCTGCGGTGCGGTGGCGCGGGTCGCCGGAGATGGAGGAGAGGGGCGGTGCGGTGAGCCGGAGAGGAGGCGGGGCGGAGCGGGCCGCGGGGGCCGGGGTTGGGCCCGGCGGGCTTCGGCGATGTGGGGCGCGCCGGCGCCACATGGCGGAGCGCGGTAGGTCGGGCGGCGGAGGGCGGACGTGTCCGGCCCGCTCCGGACACGTTCGGCGGCAGGAGGAGGAAGAGGCTAGGTTTAGGGGTGTTTTGACCCGAAATTTCGGGGGGAGGTCTAGTTTTATAGGTAGGAAGAGCTAGGAAGCTCCAAATAGAGTGTGGTTTTCGGCCACGCGATCGTGATTGAACGCTCTAGATGATGGAGAAGGTTTTGGTGTGTTTTAGGCCAAAATGGAGAGGTGTTGGGCTACAACACACACGAGGCCTTTTCGGTCCCTCGGTTAACCGTTGGGGCATCAAACAAAGTGCAAATGGTACGAACCTTGACAAGCGGCCTACCTGTAGTAAACCAAGGCCGCTTGGCAAGTCTCGGTCCAATCCGGAAATGTTTAATACCCACACATGAAAGAAAGGTAGAAATGACCACCGGAGGAGAACGGAGCGCTGGAATGCAAAACGGACAACGGGGAAAATGCTCGAATGCATGAGATGAACACGTATGCAAATGCAATGCACATGATGACATGATATGAGATGCATTAAAACAATAACAACAAACGGAGACAAAGACCCGAACCCAAGAAAATAAAATAACTTAACGCCGGAAACGGCAAGAGTTGGAGTACATATTGGGAAAATCATATCCGGGGTGTTACAACACTCCACCACTACGAAAGGATCTTGTCCCGAGATCTAGGACTGAAAGAGCGCCGGGTATTCAGAACGGAGGTGATCCTCGCGTTCCCAGGTAGCTTCACGGTCGGAATGGTGTGACCACTTGACTTTGAGGAATTTGATTGACTTGTTGCGAGTCTTGCGTTCTGTCTGTTCAAGAATAGCCACGGGGTGCTCACGATAAGAGAGGTCTTCTTGGAGCTCAATGTCCTCGAAGTTGACGGTGCGGTCAGGAGTCTTGAAGCACTTTCGGAGCTGAGAGACATGGAACACGTCATGAACATTTGCAAAGTTTGAAGGAAGCTCGAGTTGATAGGCGAGATCGCCTCTCTTGCTGACAATCTTGAAAGGTCCCACGTATCTAGGGGCAAGCTTCCCTTTGATACCGAAGCGACGAGTACCTTTCATAGGAGAGACGCGGAGGTAAACATGATCTCCGATCTCGAAAGCCAAATCACGGTGCATACTATCATAGTAGCTCTTCTGGCGGGATTAGGCTGCTTTGAGGTTATCTCGAATGACTTTGCACATTTCCTTTGCCTCTGTGATTAAGTCATTTCCCAGAAGCTGACGTATACCGGTTTCAGACCAGTTGAGAGGGGTACGGCACTTCCTGCCATACAGAATTTCAAATGGGGCCTTGCCCGAACTTGCTTGAAAACTGTTGTTCTAGGAGAATTCAGCATAAGGGAGACAATCCTCCCACTTCATGCTGAAGGAGATCACACAAGCCCTGAGCATATCTTCAAGAATCTGGTTGAGACGCTCGACTTGACCGCTAGTTTGAGGATGGAAAGCTGTGCTGAAGCGGATGTTGGTGCCCATGGCCTTCTGAAAAGAATCCCAAAACTTGGAGGTAAAGATGCTGCCACGGTCTGAAGAGATCACTTGTGGAATACCGTGCAGAGAGACAATTCGAGAGGTATAGAGATCCGCCAATTGAGCTGCGGTGATTGACTCTTTGATAGGTAGAAAGTGAGTCACTTTACTGAGTTTGTCGATGACAACGAATATAGCATCATTTCCACATTTGGACTTTGGAAACCCAGTCACAAAGTCCATCTCAATGTGGTCAAACTTCCATTCTGGAATGGCAAGAGGTTGGAGGAGACCAGCTGGTCTTTGGTGTTCTGCCTTCACTCTTCTGCAGACATCACACTCATTCACGAATTGAGCAATCTCGCGCTTCATTCGAGTCCACCAATAAGCCTGCTTGAGGTCCTGATACATCTTCGTGCTCCCAGGGTGGATGGAGAGGAGATAATTGTGAGCCTCGTTCATGATTACTTTATGAAGGTCACCTTTGGGCACAACAATACGATCCTCGAAGAAGAAAGTATCCTTGTCATCAAGGCGGTAGCACTTGTACTTGGGTTGACTCTTGGCAATCCCAATCTTCACCTTTTTCACCATAGCATCAAGAAGCTGAGCTTGGCGAATCGGGTCTTCCAAGGTAGGAGAGATTTGAAGGTTGGCGAGGAAACCTTGAGGAACAACTTGCAGATTAAGTTTGCGGAAAGCTTCACAAAGCTCGGGTTGATAAGGCTTGAGAATCAGACTGTTGCAATAAGCCTTCCTGCTCAATGCGTCAGCAATCACATTGGCCTTGCCTGGAGTATACTCGATACTCTGATTATACTCTTGAATCATTTCGACCCATCGAGTTTGCCTGAGGTTGAGATTAGGCTGCGTGAAGATGTACTTGAGACTCTTGTGATCAGTGAAAATGTCCACTTTTCTTCCCAATAAGAGATGTCTCCAAGTCAAAAGAGCATGCACAACTGCCGCCAACTCGAGATCATGAGTGGGGTAATTCTTCTCGTTGGGAGTCAACTGGCGAGATGTATAAGCCACAACTTTCTTCTCTTGCATCAACACTGCGCCAAGACCTTGGAGAGAGGCATCGCAAAAGACCTCATACGGCTTGGATTCATCAGGCGGAGTCAGAATTGGAGCAGTGACCAATTTCTCTTTCAAAGTGTTGAAAGCAATGTCACACTCTAGAGACCAGACGTACTTGACGTGCTTCTGGAGAAGATTTGAGAGAGGTTTCACGATCTTAGAAAAGTTTTCAACGAATCTTCGACAGTAGCTTGCGAGACCGAGGAAGCTACGGAGTTGCTTCACGTTCCGAGGTGGTTCCCAATTCACAATTGCAGACACCTTCTCGGGATTCACCGCAATGCCCTTGGCAGAGATGATATGACCAAGATAAAGAACCTCATCAAGCCAAAATTCGCACTTGGTGTAGAACTTGTGTTCCCTCAGCTTATCGAGTACCAAATGCAAGTGCTTGGCATGATCTTCCTTGTTCTTCGAAAAGACCAGAATGTCGTCGAGATAGACCAAAATGAAATGATTGGTGTAGGCGTTGAAGATGAAGTTCATCATGCGAGAGAAAGTCGGAGGAGCGTTGACGAGGCCAAAAGACATGACAGTGTATTCGTATGAACCAAAGCTTGTCCTGAAAGCCGTCTTGGGAATATCTTCCTCGCGGATTCGAATCTGATGATAACCCATACGGAGATCAAGCTTCGAGAATACTTGGGCACCTTTGAGTTGTTCGAACAGCTCATTGATGTTGGGAAGTGGGTATTTGTTCTTGATGGTCTCCTTGTTCAATGGACGGTAATCAACACAAAGTCGGTCCGTTCCATCCTTCTTCTTCACAAAAAGAACACCACAACCCCATGGAGAAGAACTAGATCGGATGAGACCCATTCTCTCTTGAATATCGAGTTGCTTCTTCAGCTCCTTCAACTCTTCAGGTCCAAGCTTGTAAGGACGCTTGCACACAGGTTCCGTGCCAGGCTCAAGATCGATGACGAATACAACTAGCCGGTGCGGAGGCATTCCTGAAAGCTCTTCTGGAAAGACGTCTTGATACTCGCAAACGACTGGAATTTGTGAGATGGCATCCAGTTCACCCTTGTCATTGAGAGAAAATAGACAGATGGTATCATCCCAAGCGGCAAAGACAATTACATCCTCAGACGAATGAGTCAATTGAATCTGCCTGGCTGCACAATCAAGCTGAGCCTTGTGCTTACAAAGCCAATCCATTCCGAGAATAAGATCATTGTCCGAGTCACCAAGAACGTTTGGAGAAGACAAGAACTTATAGTCACCCAAAGTGATTGTAACATCCGGAACACATACTCGAGATATCATTTGACGGGCCGGAGAGACAATAGCCAACGGTTTCGACAACACTTGAGTAACAAAATCATGCTTAGATGCAAAAGGTCTCGACATGAAACAATGTGATGCACCAGTGTCAAAAAGAACTCTTGCAGGAATATCATTAATAGGAAGGTTACCCATGATGACATCTGACGATTCCTCTGCCTGAGCTGTGTTCATCAAGTTGACCTTGGCGAGCTTGGGGTTATGCTTGACCACAGCTGTACTTGCCGATCTCACAGGAGGAGGAGGAGGAGGAAGACGCCTCTGGTTGAAGCATTTGTTGGCATAGTGACCCTTCTGTTGGCACTTGTTGCACGTGACCTCTGAAAGCGGACGGTGATACGGAGCACTTGATCTTGGAGCTTGAGACGAAGTCTTGTTCTGAAAGCCAGGGTTGGGTGGGTGGGAAGATCCACTGCCACCTTTGCTCTTCTGATACGGCTGACGGAACGGAGGAGGAGGAAGCCAATGCTTCTGCTGCTTGGCCACTTGAGTAGAGGAAGAAGGAGTAGCATCTCTGACTCGCTTCTTGGAAGCATCACACCTCAGTTGAGCGGCCTCTTGCTTCAATGCCATGTTGTAGAACTCATCGTATCTCAAGGGCTCAAAGAGGACAAGAGCTAGCTGAATTTCTTCCCTAAGACCACCCTTGAACTGGTATATCATGCTCTTCTCGTCGGGGACGTCCTGCTTAGCAAAGCGGGCGAGCTTCTGAAACAACTTGTTGTAGTCATAGACAGACAAAGAGCCTTGCTTCAGGTTGCGGAATTCCTCACGCTTGCTCTCAACCACGCTCTGAGGAATATGATGAGCTTTGAAGTCTTGACGGAATTCATCCCAGGTAATCACACGGCCTCCTGTAGAATCCTTGTACTGCTGGAACCATTCTGCAGCTTGATCTTTGAGTTGGAAGGAAGCAAACTTGACAAAGTCCTCAGGCCTGACGTTTCTGCACTCGAAATGCTTGCCCAGATCCACAAGCCAATCGTCAGCATCAGTTGCCTCAACACAATTGTTGAAAGTCTTTGGCCCATTAGCAAGGAACTGGTTGAGTGTAGCAAAGTGATTCTGATTGTTGCCTTGGTTGCCTTGGTTCGCTTGATTGCGCTCTTGAAGAATTTGCATGATCAACTGTGTGTTTGCATTGGTTGCGGCCATCACAGCTTGCCATGCCTCCGGAGGAGGAGGAGGCGGTGGCGGATCCTGATTCTGATTCTGATTGGTGCTCTTAGTGGGAGCCATCCTGAATAGCGTGACAACCGTTAGCACATTGATAGATAAATATTGAAGCTCAATCAAATGGGTTGAAATTGCAACATATAGTTTTCACATCCGAACAAAATGAACGAATGCATTCCACTAGAAATGGTCACATATCCATAAATTGAGAAGCCACTTAGAATTTAGGTAGAGGAATAAATCAACAAGGTATGGATCAAGAACGAATACTCGGTAAGAAATCCCAATCTCAAACCAAATATCCGTGGAAGAAGAGATAGAGCTACAAGAATTCCCACCTATGAAACTCCCGAACCTTTCCAGTTATGCAATCAGGTGTTGGGGATACAGGGGAAGCATAATATCTCACCCAAATCTAGCAATTCCTACATCCAGCTGTATCCATCCTTCAACACATAATCGAGAAAAACTTCGGAAACCATCTACCTCAACCTTCGAAAAGCATCCATTATACAAGTTATGACGATACTCCCGAACTCCCGCCCCAGTACTGGGTGGCGTCGAGGTTATCTCACCAACGAACTGCATAAAAGAGATTTTCGATGTCGGCATGCTAAACTCAGGTATTCCAGAACTGCAACGATAAAATTGTGATGACAACACCTCGGAGCTCAACTCCCCAGGACACTGCCACAACCCCTAAAGACAGGAGGCACCAAGAACAATGTTCTCGTCACAAAGCCATCGGAACGATTCCAAGATACCCGCGTGATCCTATTTTTTTTGTGAAATTTGAGAAGAGAAGAGTCAAAACTCTACGTCAGGATGCCTTACCAGAGCGATGAGGAGACTGAGGAGTAAAAAGAATTCCTAAACTCTCCGATATATAGTTCCTAAATGACTCAAAACATTTTTCTAGACTCAACTCGGCCGCTAAAAACGATCAAGCAATGGGGCTCCTATGGTTGGGGAAGGCTCTGATTACCAACTTGTATCACCCTCGATGCGGCTATAGCTCCCACGTGTCGAGGCACGACTTAGAGACATAACCGCGTTGAAAGCAATGTAGCAAGTTAGGTAATCTTCACAACATCCCATGTAATATAGATAATAAAAGGGGAGATACATAGTTGGCTTACACTCGCCACATCAATCACAGTACATAAATAGCATTACAACAATCAAACACTCATGGCCCGACTACGGCGCCAAAATGAAAGATAACCCAACGTGCGACATGGTCCCGATCACCCCCAACTGGGCACCACTACTGATCATCAGGGAAAGACACATAGTATCGGCGTGAGTCCTCGTCGAACTCCCACTTGAGCTCAAGTGCGTCATCTGGAACGGAGTCATCAGGCCCTGCATCTGGTTTGGAAGTAATCTGTGAGGCACAGGGACTCAGCAATCTCGCACCCTCGTGATCAAGACTATTTAAGCTTATGGGTAAGGCAAGGTAAATATGTGGAGCTGCAGCAAGCGACTAGCATATATGGTGGCTAACCTGTTCGCAAAAGAGAGTGAGAAGAGGAGGCAAAGCATGAACAAATAACTAGAGGACATCCTGCGGCAAGCATTACTCCAACACCGTGTTCACTTCCCGGACTCCGCCGAGAAGAGACCATCACGGTAACTCACACTGTTGATTCATTTTAATTAAGTTAAGGTTCAAGTTATCTACAACCGGACATTAACAAATTCCCATCTGCCCATAACCGCGGGAACGGCTTTCGAAAGTTCAAATCCCTGCAGGGGAGTCCCATCTTAGCCCGTGACAAGCTCTCACGGTCCATGAAGGAATAGACCTCCTCCCGAGACATTCCGATCAGACTCGGTATCCCGGTTCTACAAGACACTTCGACAAGTTAACACAAATCCAGCAACACCGCCCGAATGTGCCGACAAATCTCGATAGGAGCTGCACATATCTTGTTCTCAGGGCACAATCGGATAAGCAATTCTTACAACTAAAACCAGCCCTCGAGTTTCCCCGAGGTGGCGCTGCAAGGGGCTCTAGGTTGGACCAACACTCAGAGGAGCACTGGCCCGGGGGGGGGGTTAAATAAGATGACCCTCGGGCTCCAGAAACCCAAGGGAAAAAGAGGCTAGGTGGCAAATGGTAAAACCAAGGTTGGGCATTGCTGGAAAAGCTTTAATCAAGGCGAACTATCAAGGGGTTCCCATTATCACCCAACCGCGTAAGGAACGCAAAATCCGGGAACATAACACCGATATGACGGAAACTAGGGCGGCAAGAGTGGAACAAAACACTAGGCGAGAGGCCGAGCCTTCCACCCTTTACCAAGTATATAGATGCATTAAGATAACATGGCAATATAATGATATCCCAACAAGTAAATAATGTTCCAACAAGGAAGGGTCTCCAATCTTCACCTGCAACTAGCAACGCTATAAGAGGGGCTGAGCAAAGCGGTAACATAGCCAATCAACGGTTTGCTAGGACATGGTGGGTTAGAGGTTGAACATGGCAATTTGGGAGGAATGATAAGCAAGTGGTAGGCATCGTAGCATAGGCATAGCAAAAGAGCGAGCATCTAGCAAAGCAAAGATAGTAGTGATTTCAAGGGTATGATCATCTTGCCTGCAAAGTTGTCTGAGTTGACTGGATCCTCGAAAGCAAACTCAACGGGCTCCTCGTTAGCGAACTCATCTCCCGGCTCTACCCAAACAAGACAAATAAGCAACAAGGACACAATCAACCACATGCAAACTCAAACAACATGATGTAAAGATGATATGCTATGCGGGATGCAATATGGGATGCATATGCAAGACTTTACGAGGAATGAATGAACCTGGCCTCAACATGGAAATCCAAGTGTGCCACTGGAAAGGTGAGATGAAATCACTTGAAAACGATATAAAGAACGCCGGAATCGGAGTTACGATTTGGAAATGGCAAGCAATTCAAATATGACCATGTTCTGCGATTTACAGCAAGTAGCCATCTAAATGCAACAAGATGAACATTCCACAGCACCCAAACATGACAAAAAAATACATGGCAGGGATCCACTCATGATGCTTAACAAAAGACTAGCACTGAGCTATGGCCAATTCATCCATTAACAGGTTCAAACAAGTGTGGCAAAAATGCATCTGATAAACAGATCTCAGACTTAGTGAAATTAACACTTGTTTGGAATTTCAGATCAAATAGCACTATTTGGAGCATGAAAACAATATACTACAGGACCTGAACATGACAAAGTAAAGCATGACATGGAGGTACTCAAAGAGCTTAACAAAAGTCCCTTAGTGACCTTGAGCGAAAAGGGATCAGAAAATACATGTGGAAGCATGCGAACATGGCAAAAACATAATCAGTTCTCAGACTTAGTGAAAACTGGAGCATGCTGAAACAGATATCAAGTAAGCATGTTTACGAGCTCGATGCACTCACTACAGAGCAAGTCATAACAATCTAAGCATACACGCATCAAGAATACACAAAATACAAGCTAGACATGGCACGATCAATAACATAGCATGCACGGATCAACTACAACATCCTCGGTAAAATTGCTAACAAGTAGACAATCTGCCCAGATTCACGAAATAGCAAAAATAGAGCTCGATTGACTCAAGCTAGGGTGCTCCATAATTGCAAACAAAGACATAGATGGATATAACACTACAAGATTAACAAAACATCCTTACTGATCATCCTCAAAAGAGGCACGGATCACTAGGAATCAACATGAACATATGGCATATTGAGATAACCAGTCCAAGGACTTGGTGGAAATGCTAAGTCCCTGAAATCAGCATTAACGAATGCTCCACTTTGCAAGCTTGTGCTAGTCACCACACACATCACAAAAATACATGGGTTGCACCTCTGGATAGATGGCAAAACATATAACAAAACTCATGTAGAGCTCAGGGGCATATCATGCACACAATAATCATGGCAAAATGACAAATATCTAATTGGAGCATCAGATCTGACAATTATCTCAAATAGCACTCTTCCAACAGCATTTCGGGCATCAAGATGAACTCAAATGAAAATGATGCAATGAGATGAAATGATGTACTCTCTGAGATGAACATTTTGATATGCTATATGCCCAAAACGGAGCTACAGATGCGGAGATATAGCATGATGAAAAACACACAAAAACTAGGGTTAGGGATGAAAAAGTCAACCGAGAGGGAGTTTCCAGATCCAGATCGGGATCTCGCGAGTACTGTAGCGGCATGGAGTCTGAGGTTCGTCACCGGATTTGGGCTGGCCGGAGTTGGACGACGAGGCGTCCGGAGAGAGGGAGGCGCCGGAGTTGGGCGGCGCCGGCCGGTGAGGTGGAGGCGGCCGCGGTCGTCGACGAGGTAGCGCGGCGGGGCGGCGGCCG